>NW_006204543.1:1846219-1857744 GCF_000334495.1 Tupaia belangeri chinensis
GGAGGGGGGGGGGGCGAGGCGCTCGGAAGGCAGATCTGTGGGGAGACGCAGAAGGCTTTGTCTCAGTTCTGATCTCTCCCTTGGCCATGTCGAACAGTATGTGGGGTTTAAAACGTGCATGGAAATAGCATGTGTGCTCACAGTAGCAGAAGACAAGTAACAGACTCTTCCCACAGGCATTCCAACATGTAAGTAGCATATTCATCTACAGTAGGTATTGATACACTAAAGGATACATATGTAAGTAGCATATTCACTTAGAGTAGGTACTGATACACTAAAGGATACATATGTAAGTAGCATATTCACTTAGAGTAGGTACTGATTGTAGCATGGCCATCTCCTTTGGGAGATGATTTCTAAGTTTCCCTCTTTCTGTCTGTCTGTCTGTCTCTCTCTGGTGAGTGCAGGTGCCCTTTAGCAAACTAAGTAAATAACACAGAGAGGTAAAGTTTAAAAGCCAATAGAGGAGATACAAAGGAATACTAAAACTCCCTCGATTGATTCAGAAGAAGATGGAAAAGAATACAAGGAGGAAAGCTAGGTAGCACGGAGAGCCCAGTGGCAGGCCAGCAGAAGTGTCGGCACCCCCGAGTGTGAACGGACCTGGTGTCCCGGCTCTTACGTCCAGTGTCAGCCGGACGTGCTGGGGTGCTTGATGGCCGTGAAAACCCGCGGTACAGCTACATTTCGCCAATCATGTAGAGTGTGACAGATAAGGCGTGTGTGGGAAATAGGGGCTCATTTTCATTTTGTTAGCATTTTTCTTAGTTGTTCTGAGGGCTGAAATAGGAAGGCTGACGCCAAAGTGTGCCAATTACCAGTGTATTATTTACGCGTCCCCAAATAGATTTTGAATCTCTCATCTCAAGCAATTTTCAAATTGAAAATATGTAATTACTCCTTTCAAGTCCGTCCCTTCCAGATTGGGCTCTCAGAGCCTGCTCCATAGCCGACTCAGGGCTCGTCAGCTGACAGGCAGGGCGCGGGGCGGCTGGGGCTGGGGGAGCAGGGAGGGAGAAGAGGGGACCCTGCCCAGCAGGATGGCCGGGTGGGTTTCATTTCTCCTAAGATAGAGTCTGTATTTTTGGTAGAAGTGGTGGCACGTTAAGCTGCAGAATGCAAATGAAGAAGCAAATCATGGCTGTGAGTGTCTGCATCACATTTCAAATCACGCAGCCTGTCTTCTAACGTGAAATGAAGATCAAGTGTAAAAGCCAGGAATGGTGGGAAGGGCAGTATGTGAGGTTTTAGTCCAGCCACCATGCCTGCCACAGCACCCTAGGGGTATGCCAGGCCGTCACTTTTACCCCCAGAATGTGTGTATGTGTGTGTACATGTGCACCATATGTGGAGAGAGAGAATCCCAACAACTAGCAAAATCAAGAAAAGAAATCAATGATCCCCCGCCCTCTACCGGGCCATTTGTGCCTGACTGCCCAGTGTGTGTGCATGAGAGGTCTTCAGAAAGCTCCAGGGAAAATGCAATTACAAAAAAGCTTTGAGCCAGACAGTGGCATGATGGTTAAGGTGGCTGGGTGCCACGTGGCCAGCTGCACAGTTCAAGTCCTGGGCCTGGTAGCTTGACAACCACATCGAACCCATGACGCGTGCCCAAAATACAGACAGGAAGGTGGGGAAGGGACTGTAGTGTAGACTGCGGTGTGGCTACCCCCCAGGGGTGATCTCTCTCTCTCTCTCTCTCTCTCTCTCTCTCTCTCTCTCTCTCTCCAGCAAGGTACACACCCTTTGGCAAGATTTAAGAAAAAAGGAAAAGTTTGTTTTGTTGCAAACATGTTTTAAATCCATGCTTAGTTTTTTTCGTAATACACACGGACTTTTTAAAGAAGACTCCCTCGGATTCTTAGATATGTTAACTAGGTTTTAAGTCGCCCAAAACCCATATGTCCAGCATCCCCTCAAGCCAGACATTGTCACCCGGTGCCCAGTGGGAGTGTGTAAAAGGGGTCCTAGCATCCCGTGTGCAGAGCACCATGTGCGAGGGCCGTGACCACTGAGTGACAGGCTGGTGGGCGGGAGAGCATCGGCACCGGGAGTGGAGATTCTGGTCCCTGGAGTTGCCGTCGTGAAGGCCCAGAAGAGTCCTCGACTCTCAGTGTGAGTGCCACATGGTGGCTTTCTTGGTTCCTGGTTGCTCTGAGACTGGGACTGGATTGCACAGGGACGGCCTCTGCCCTGCCCACCTTAAAACCCACAGCTCAGATCCGTTTGCTCGACAGTGAGGATAGGTCCTTCCTCACTACTCACTACCCTGCACTGTCACAAGTTCGGCTTCTCTCTGACACTCATGACCCGTCCGTCCCCACAGGCCCAAAGTCACTGCTGTATCCCCTCTGCCTCTCTCTGCGACTCAGGTGGGCCTGGACGGTCACCCCTGCAGCGTCATCTCCCTGTGGTTAGTACATGCACCTGCCGCCCTCACCCGCACCCAGTGTATGGGGCAGGCACCTCCCTGCTTCCCGGGGATGTGGGATGTCCCTGGTGCTCTGACCTCAGGAAGGGCCTCCGCTCTGCAGACAGCTTTGTAATCCAGATCTCTGGACCCTTAAGGAGAGGGCTTGTTCCTCACAGGCCAACAACTGTGGCCTCCAAATTTGTTGGCACTTCTGGGAAAGCCGGGCCGCTGCTCTGGCCGCGCTGCTTGCACCGTGCAGTCAAGCTCTCTGTCAGGCTGCCAGCAGTAATTTGCATCCTAGCGTCGTCTGGGTGGGCAGATGTCCACGCCTCCACCTGCGAATACGCCTCAGGAAACACTGCTGTTTACACAGCTCGCCCTGGGGTTAGTTGAGCAGCACCCCATCAAATGGTTTGGCTCATCTTCCCCGACAGGGCATCTTAACACCCCATTCTAAAAGTCTGGAATCATTTGCTGGATCGAGAGAGCTGACATGCACGGCTTCCTCCTGGCTGCACTCTACCTGCCTGTTTCACTTCTGAGTGTCCTAGATGGGTTCCCCTCCACCGATGCAGAGAATGCAGGGTGCCTTCAGGGCCCATTAGCAGCACAGCAGAGGACTGCCCGCACCCCACCGGGGTGCGTACTTGGCGCGACCCACAGGCTCTCCCTGGCTAGGGAGTCTAGCCACCTGGAGAGTGCTGGCCTGGCTTTGCCGACAGAGTCTAACTGGAGATTTCTTTGTTAAATAAGGTCCAGTGCCCTTGACCACCACGCTACCTGCCAGCCCCTGTTCTCTGCTTTCTGTAGGTTCTGTGCATTTCCAGAGATGGGATGAGCAGTCACCTCCCAGAGGGGATGGTGCAGCACGGTCTCTTCCCCCGTTCTCCGCAGCATTTCAGGCTTGCACGCACATGCACCCGGCACGATTTTCAGTCTGCCAGTCCGGGCCCAACCGCGCAGCCAACCGTGTGAGATCCAGCGTTTCGCCTCCACCCACTGGCTCGCCTGCTGATGCAAGAGTCTCAGTGGCTTTCCTTGCTCCCAAATACTTTTAAGAGTTTACTTTTTTCTAGTAGTTGACTATAAACTTCTGTATGTAAGGATGTTTTTCCCTATGATAATATGTGTTTTTAAAAATTGCATTTATGAGGTGTTCAAACACACACAAGTCCATGTATACCTATCGCTCAAGTCAATAATTCTCAAGGTTTCATCATACTTCTGCTCTGTCTTAAATGCACTTACTTATTCCTTCCACGAGAGAGGGAGCTGGAAGGAAGCGGCCCCCAGGACCTCCGTGCTGCGGCCGCGCTCCTCCTGTCCCCGTCCTCGCTCTGTGCTGCTGCCTCCTGCTCACGCCAGGCTCGGCTGGCCGGGCTTGCAGGCGCCGGTGTGTGCCTGGTGTGTTCAGGAGGCCCAGGTCCCCGTACCACTGCCCCGCGACAGGCCACTTGTCATCCCCGATGGTGGGCCCTGTTGGTGCAGAGCCAGGCTTCTCGTCGTCTGCTTCTCCGTCCTTGAGGATGGGTCACGGAGACGGGGCCTGAGAAACCGGCAGCGCTGTGGTCACACTCACGCCAGCAAAACGGCGGCCTCCCGCGCCATGCACGCCCGGCCATGTCGGCGACACCCAGCCGTCCTCCGACTATCCCTGGTGTCGGCTGTGACTTACCGAAGAGGCCGCGTGCTTCCTTTCTCGGGGTGGCGTCCCTCGTTCCGCCTCCCTCCCATAGTCTTTCGTCTCGGGCCATTTCTCTCCCAGGAGCTCAGGTCCTTGGGCACAGAGCAGCTCTCCCTCCTTAGTAAGAGCCGGTCCCCAGAGAGACCACAGCACAGGGAGGGGAGGAAGGCGCCGAGACGTCCCCTTACCCCCTTACCTGCCGACCCGCAGAGCGGGGGTGGCCTCGTCTCCTTCAGGGTGCCTGGTGCCTCTCTCCCTCTCGTACTCGGGCGCCATCACACACTCACAGACCCTTCCATGCGAGTCCATGTCACGCAGTTTCTCTCACTCTCTGATTCTCCGATGCAGAATGGAAGGTCCCTGGAAATTGGTGTCTGGCTCCTGGGTGCCCCTAGCGGCCATCGGGGACACAGGTCCCGGCCCCTCATCCATTTTCTTCCCCAAGTCCTGGGGCTGGTTCCTTCTTTAAGGAGCTCCGAATTCCTTGTTGGGGAGTGACGTTTAAAAAATGCCATCTGGCACCTATGGGTGGGGATCGTTGTTAGCATGTCAGAGTTTCCAGAACCTTATTGTTCAGAGCCAGGAGACAAACAACGTTGAAAAAAAAAAAAACAGTCGGGGGTCAGTAAGTGGCATACTGATGTGTCACTGGACCCGCATGGCCGACTGCAGTTCGAGTCCTGGACCCAGTAGCTTGACACTCACTCCAGGCGTGTGCACATGCATGCCCAAGATCCCAGGAGGACGGGACCAGCAAGTGTCGTAATGGTTACATGGCTGGTCTCCTACGTAGTTGACCGCAGTTTGAGTCCTGGACTCCGCGGCTTCAAACTCACACCAGGCATATGTGCGTGCCCAGAATCCTGATGGGAGACTGGAGGAGAAGGGATTGTGGAGTGGCCATTCCCCCTGGGGGTGATTTCTCGCTTTCTGTCTCTCTGTCTGTCTCTGTCTCTCAAGGAAGCACATGCACCTATTACAAAAATCTGTCTTAAAAAGAAAAGAATCCCAGGACGGGACCAGCAGTTAGCGTAAGGGATATGTCGCTGGACTCCCACGTAGTCGACCGTGGTTCAAGTCCTGGACCCGGTGGCTTAAACTCATACCGGGCACGTGTGCGTGCGTGCCCAAGATCCCGAGAGGAGAATGGAGGAGAAGGGATTGTGGCGTGGCCATCCCCCCTGGGGGTGATTTCTCGCTTTCTGTCTCTCTGTCTCTCTCTCTCTCTGGCGAGCACATGCACCCTATAGTAAAAACCTCTCAAAAAAAAAAAAAATCCCAGGAGGAGAAGGGGTTGCTATGTGGCCATCCCCCTGGGGGGTGATTTCTCACTTTCTCTCTCACTGTCTCTCTCTCTCTCTCTCTCTCTCTCTCTCCAGCACAAACACACACCCTAAGGCAAAAAACCTCTTTAAAAAACAACAACAACAAACAGGCAGGGCAAAGGCCCAGCCTCTAGCCCTGAGTTCCCAGCCTCCCATGGGGCCTCCCTGGGCTGGCAGATTTCACTGTTGCCTGATCCCCAGGGATATGCTTCCTGGTACCCCTTCTACTCCAAGAAACTTGGCCATCTCTCTAGCCCCGGGCTCTGGCCTTGGCTGAGGTGGGTCCCGCCTTCCCTGCTATGTGGAACTGCCAGGACTCCTCCCACTGTCACTGCCATTGCTGACCCATGGCCATGTGGTTGGTGTTTCTGGGCAGCTGGGCCTCAGACGCCCCGGCCTTCGTCCACACCTGAGCCAAGTGGCGTGGGCCGTCCCCTGACACACGTTTGTTTTGAAGCTACCTCTGTCGGCTTTTAGACCTTAGTCCATCAGGCTGTCTGACTCGCAACGGAAATACCGGAAAATGCAGGAATGATCGTCTGCCCTGACCACTGCCCTGCACTGTCTCTAATTAAAACCGGCCTGTGCTGAGACACAGAGACAGTGCCTCTGGGGGTGTGTTCCCGACAAGACGCCAAACAAAGCCGAAGCAGAAAGCCCGGCAGACGGGCCTGGGGCGGACGTCCCTCACGATGGCCCTGAAGGACAGCTGTGAGCCTCGCCCCTCACGGTGCTTTCGACCTCTGTGTGAAGAACTGAGCTGTTGCTTTGAACGCCTCTAGCTCACCTCTGCCGCTGCAGTGGAAGGAGAGAGCCGTGGCCCCTGCCCCAGCAGTCCACGCAGCCTCTCCAGGCGGCCGTAACAGGCTCAGCATCAACTCTGCGCGACCTCGCGTTGCAAAGGCCCAGGGCGTCACGCGGGGTGCAGGGACTTCTCTGGCTTACAGCAGGCGCGCTCCAAGAGTAACAGGCAAAAGCATACTTGTGGAGTCAACTTTGACTGCTAAGTTATTTTAAACCTGTTCCTTTTAAAATGTATTTAATTTTAAGAGAGTTCATCGGGCAGCCTGTGGCATAGTTTTTAATGGCAGCTGGATCCCACATGGCCAACTCTGCGGTTCGAATCCCGGACCAGCAGCTCGAGAAACACGTGGGGCACATGTGTGCAGGGGAGAGACGGAGGAGCTGGGGTTACGGCGTGACCCCCCACCACGAAGGTGCTTTGTACTGTCCCCTCTGGCTTTCTCCGTCGCTCTCGTGTGCACACCTCGGCAAATTTGTACAGAGAGCGAGATCACACGCCCTTCGCCCTGCCGGCAACTGGAACCTCAGTTCCGTCTGACCCCTCCTTGTTGCCATCTCTGCTGTGTTCTCTTTTCTTCCTTGGAAACAGAGTCCTGTTCACGTGCAGTTCACGAGGTCACGGTGAAGACACCCCGCTTGTTCTCCCTGCCACAGTGTCCCAGACGTGCAGTGATAGTTCTCGGCCGGTTCTGCCCGAGAAGCCACACCGAGTCCCCACACCACGGCCACGCCAGCTGCCTCGCTTCCTGCCATAACAGGCAGCTGGCCACACCTGGATGGGGAGGTGGCCTGCGAGAGGCCGTAGGGAGCAGAAGGCTGCGACACTGAATGAGCGGACACCCGAATGAGCGGAGGCAGGAGAGTGCGATTCCCAGGCGGGGGTGCATCAGCTCCGGGCACGGGCCCTCGGACGGCCCCGACGCAGACCCCCCAGCCCTCTCCTCGCCCAAGCCTCGAGCTGGAATGCAGACTGCTGCCAGGAGGCAGAGAACCTGAGACCTCCAAGACGTGCTCCCCACCGTGGGCCAGGGACGTGGGGCATTATCCTGGCCCTCCAGTCGCTAGCAGTCACATCCCCAGACGGGACCGGTCTTACTGGGCTCTTACTTTTCACAAATGATGACTAAGGACATGTCCCCAGGACCCGACAGCCCGTACTTTGAGTCTGGATCACCACACGAAAGCTGGTGACCTTAGGCTTGGAGTGTCCCGGGATTTCTGCTTCCCAGGGTGGACCTGCGAGAAGACAGGAGGGGTCTGTAACCGAGAGGCTGGTGCGTGCAAACCCTCTGCCCGCTGTCGCCGAAAGGGATCTGAAGCCCAGGGCCATTGGATGAGCTGTGTGGGGGCTCAGTCTGCAGCTGTTGGGAGAAGAGCCCCCCGGGCAGGACAGGAGGTGCGCTCAGTAGCCCAAGGCATGGCTGACGGAGACTGAAACCAGCCGGTCCCCCTCCGAAGGCGATGACCATTGCCCGGGGGAGGTGAAGTCGGACAGTGCAGGCCACGGCCAGAAAATGAAACTGCTTTCCGCATCGATTGTTAGTTCCCAGTGAAGAGTGATCAGTCCCTCTAAGAGAGCAGAGCCTTCGGTGGTGGTTTTCTCTCCATTCTTGGTTTCTGCTTTGTGAAATACCGGTTTTACAGAAGCTATTTTTTCCCACTGACAGTCAGGGAAATGATCAGCTGGAGTTTTCAGCGGATGCCGAACACGCTCCATTTTCTTCCTAATAGGGATCTGATCAAATGGGATATAAAAAGTTCTGTTACTCTCCTGGGGCCAGAGACTGCGAAGGAGGAAACAAAACAAAACAAAACACTAGGTTTTGCTGTGCAGCGCTCCTGTAGCTGCCGGCCGAGAGAAGATGACTTGCCAACCAGCCAGCCGGTGACTGAGTGGCATGCCCAGGAAGGGGGAGCCGAAGGGAAGCCAGGCGGGGGGTTCAGACAGACGACTCTCCACCACACTGCACGTTTCATTAACACAGTGTCATTTTGCAGGCGGCGAAGAGGTGATCCACATGGCTGTGAACCCCTAAAAAACTGGTCAAGTGTGTGTGTGTGTGGGGGGGTGTTTGTTTTTTTGACAATTGAAGCATGCCTTATTTTCCTCTTCGGTTTACTTAAAAAGAAATTAAAACAAACATTTGAGCTTCAAGAGCAATGCATGAACATATGCTCCCAGTTGTTGTAAAAGCCAGTGCAAAGCGTGGAGAAGAACACGGTGCAGGTAAGGCCCCGAAGGCTGTCCTCCTGTCCTGTGGGCAAACCCCGCTCACACGTCGTGGCTGTACCGGTCAGGCGATCTTAGCGTGTGTCAGCGTGCTTATTCTATACAGCGATCCTCCGTAACCACCTCCGAGGGCTCCTCCAGGCTATCCATTCAGCTCACAGTTATTTACTTGTTTTTCTTTTATGACGATGGAGTTCTTTGAGTGTATCCTATTTGGGATTTTTTTCAGGCTCTCGAATCTGCAGGCGCGTATCTCTCACCAAGTGTTAAAGGTTTTGGACATCATTCCTCCCCATACATGTTCAGTGCACTCTCTCTTCTCCCGAGACTCTGATGATAAGAAAGCTAAGCCTTCTGTACCCCCTGTGTGTTTCCCTGAGACTGTGTGTTTATTGATTGATTAAGGGTACTGTCTCCTCCTCTCTGCGCTTAGATTAGGTATAATCCTCAATTATATAGTCTGTTGTCTGGTATCTCCACTCCACTCTGGAGCCCACCAGAGAATTTAAAAATTTTGTTTATTGTATTTGACTATAATTTCCATTTTATCTTATTTTCT
This sequence comes from Tupaia belangeri chinensis, assembly GCF_000334495.1. NCBI lineage: Eukaryota > Metazoa > Chordata > Mammalia > Scandentia > Tupaiidae > Tupaia > Tupaia belangeri. The sequence goes on from NW_006204543.1 coordinate 1,855,238, forward strand.
GGGCCTTTCTATCTTTTTTTTTAAAATCTATCAGGAGAACGTGTAGTTGCTTGTCGGAGCATTTCTTAGAAGTGTGTCGATTTCTCCATTAGCAAGAGAAGCAGACAGAGACAGAGAGGCAGGCCCTGCACAGGGTCTCGGTGCCAAGTCCACTTGTAGCCTCGGCCTGCCCTGGGTCGTGGGCACGTGTCTCCGTGTCTCCAGTGGGCCGCAGGCAGGACCGAGGACCCTCCCGGGGTCATCCTCGCGGAGCACTGGCTGCCGCGGCACTGCCCGTGTTGGGGCCGCCCTCACGCGTGCCGGAGCACCTGGGCCATCCTGTGTGAGCGCTGGCTGGGCTCCTCTGTCCTGCGTCTTGTGACTTTCCGTTTCCTGGCACCCTCTTCCCCAGGGATGAAGGCTGTAGTTTCTGAAAGCAGCCCCAAACAGCCTCCGCACCCTCTCTCTCTTTAAAGTGGAAATCCCACAGCTCAGCGCATTTGTAAGAACTTAGTGTTTATGCCAACCAGCCAGCCGGTGACTGAGTGGCATGCCCAGGAAGGGGGAGCCGAAGGGAAGCCAGGCGGGGGGTTCAGACAGACGACTCTCCACCACACTGCACGTTTCATTAACACAGTGTCATTTTGCAGGCGGCGAAGAGGTGATCCACATGGCTGTGAACCCCTAAAAAACTGGTCAAGTGTGTGTGTGTGTGGGGGGGTGTTTGTTTTTTTGACAATTGAAGCATGCCTTATTTTCCTCTTCGGTTTACTTAAAAAGAAATTAAAACAAACATTTGAGCTTCAAGAGCAATGCATGAACATATGCTCCCAGTTGTTGTAAAAGCCAGTGCAAAGCGTGGAGAAGAACACGGTGCAGGTAAGGCCCCGAAGGCTGTCCTCCTGTCCTGTGGGCAAACCCCGCTCACACGTCGTGGCTGTACCGGTCAGGCGATCTTAGCGTGTGTCAGCGTGCTTATTCTATACAGCGATCCTCCGTAACCACCTCCGAGGGCTCCTCCAGGCTATCCATTCAGCTCACAGTTATTTACTTGTTTTTCTTTTATGACGATGGAGTTCTTTGAGTGTATCCTATTTGGGATTTTTTTCAGGCTCTCGAATCTGCAGGCGCGTATCTCTCACCAAGTGTTAAAGGTTTTGGACATCATTCCTCCCCATACATGTTCAGTGCACTCTCTCTTCTCCCGAGACTCTGATGATAAGAAAGCTAAGCCTTCTGTACCCCCTGTGTGTTTCCCTGAGACTGTGTGTTTATTGATTGATTAAGGGTACTGTCTCCTCCTCTCTGCGCTTAGATTAGGTATAATCCTCAATTATATAGTCTGTTGTCTGGTATCTCCACTCCACTCTGGAGCCCACCAGAGAATTTAAAAATTTTGTTTATTGTATTTGACTATAATTTCCATTTTATCTTATTTTCTGGGCCTTTCTATCTTTTTTTTTAAAATCTATCAGGAGAACGTGTAGTTGCTTGTCGGAGCATTTCTTAGAAGTGTGTCGATTTCTCCATTAGCAAGAGAAGCAGACAGAGACAGAGAGGCAGGCCCTGCACAGGGTCTCGGTGCCAAGTCCACTTGTAGCCTCGGCCTGCCCTGGGTCGTGGGCACGTGTCTCCGTGTCTCCAGTGGGCCGCAGGCAGGACCGAGGACCCTCCCGGGGTCATCCTCGCGGAGCACTGGCTGCCGCGGCACTGCCCGTGTTGGGGCCGCCCTCACGCGTGCCGGAGCACCTGGGCCATCCTGTGTGAGCGCTGGCTGGGCTCCTCTGTCCTGCGTCTTGTGACTTTCCGTTTCCTGGCACCCTCTTCCCCAGGGATGAAGGCTGTAGTTTCTGAAAGCAGCCCCAAACAGCCTCCGCACCCTCTCTCTCTTTAAAGTGGAAATCCCACAGCTCAGCGCATTTGTAAGAACTTAGTGTTTAATGTAATAATTCCTCCCTGGACCCTCTGTGCCGGGCTCTGCGTCAGGTATGGAAAGCGGCTTCCCTTGTACCTGACCCCCGTGACTCCACGCCTCTGCACAACTCGGACGGGAGAGCGGAGGGCAGCCATGTCTCAGGCGGGAGCTGCAGGGCGCACACCATGGTGTGCAGTCGCTGGGGCAGGAGTGGCTGCAAAGACCAGTCCAGCATGGGTGGCCATGGCGGTGACACCCTGCAAGTTCACAGACAAGGCCATTTCTAGCCTGGGATGGGTTTGCTGCGCGTAGTCCCTCTCCTGCCCCTCTCCCAGTCTCGTGGGAGCTGGTGGGTGCCTGCATGGTGTGACCGCGGTCGAGGGGTGCAAGTCAAAGATAATTTACACGCACGTTTCCCCTGAGCCGAGCTCCCTGGCCCTGGAGCTGTGGGAGGCGGCCTCCACCGTGTGTGTGTGCAGGTTCATGAAGTGGGAGCTGAGCTGGGGTACACCGCTGCAGTGGTCAGGCCGAGATCTCTGCGTCCCGTGTTCTGCTGGGCTGTTTGCTCGCACACACGTGTTACCCACAACTCCAGCAGCAGCAGCGGCAGGGG
>NW_006204543.1:1857830-1864494 GCF_000334495.1 Tupaia belangeri chinensis
CCCCACACCCCAGCGGCAGCAGCGGCAGCGGCTGGCCATCTTGTGGGTGGCAAAAGCCAAGGGAGCCACAGGCGGGCTGCGAGGTGTTGCACCAGGTGAGCGCGGGCCCTCTGCACACGCACATTGGAAATGCACACACGGCCATGCAGTCGGCGATGGGTCGGGGATGAGGACGCAGCTGTCCTAGAAATTAGGGACTCGCACCAACTCCTAGAGACAGTGTCCGCTAGAAAGGCTCCCAGCCCCGCCCTGCCAGCTCTGTGCTCAGGGTGCACTCTGCAGTTACCCGGCTGTGACAGTGAGAGCCAGGCAGCACAGCAGAGCCCTGGTACAGCCCCGGAGGCCAAAGCCGTGTGTCAGCTGTGACTGGGGCGTCATCCACGTCCTCCAACATCCTCCACCCATGGGCTTCAGGGCGAACCCATGCCGCCATCTCCAGAAAGCCCTCCTGGGAACCGGCGGGTGGGCACTGAGTCTGGCTGGCACTTGAGCTGAGCTCAGGCTCTGAGCGGTACCTTTTCTGTTCGCGCCTACGTGACCTCTTGGCTTTAAACTTGCCGTTATTTTTAACCAAAAGAGGAAGCCAGTTACTGCTGTTCTGACTCAGAGGGATGAGGAAAGAACAAAGGAATGGGAGTGCCCAGGTCCCCTCTCCCTGTGGCCCGTCCACGCTGGGCCCTGGCCACGCTCGCACCTGCTCGGCCTCTCCAGTTCCACGCTGCACCAGGCTGTCCTTCTGGCTCCAGTCCCACATGCCAGCGCCCGTCTGCGGTCCTCGCTGGTGCGGTCTCTGCCGCCTCCTTGACATTTCCCTAGACTGTAAGTCCTTTCAGGGACCGCAGCGACCCAGGGGCCGGGTGTCACGTCTTTTTCTGTTTCAGTCGATGGCTTCGCTCCACACAGAGAACGGCCATTATTTCCATCTGTGTAGACCCCTGGCTTCGGGGTGGGCATGCGCTTCAGACTGGGGCAATTGCTGGTTCTCTCCCGAGGCCACAGTGGCCATCCCAGCGCTGGGCAGAGTCCATTCTGTGCTGACCCCTCCCCAGTGTGAGCCCGGTAAGATTTGGGTATGACGCTCCATTCCCCTTCTGCTGTCCAAAGCGTGGCACTGAAGCACCTGCTGGGTCTGGCCCTTCTCCCGTACCCAGCATGCATGAGGCAGGGGGCCGTGCAGGGAGGGAGGGAGTGAGCTCAGCAATCTGGGACCCTGGAGGCCTGAGTGCCGCCCACTCCCTCCCCGCCCCTCACCTCTGCCCAGCAGCTGAGCGTCCAGGAGGCGGACAGCCCTGTGCCCTACACACTGCACCCCACCCTGCGGACTGCATCCCCCAGACTCTTGCTGGCCACTGTTGGGGGCCATGGCGTGAGGCTGGAGAGTTGAAGAGTGCTGAGTCTCTGAGCCAGGATTCGGCCTGCCTCTTAGCTTTGTTTATAAAACACCTCCCCACGAGTAGTAGTAGCTACTTAAAGTAGATGTTCAGAAGTGCTCGTTCTGGGCCAGAGCCTGGGTTTGCTGTAACCTGAGCCTCTGTTTTCTGCAAGGATTACTCGCACCAGCCACAGAGGGACACGGTTATTTTACCATTTATAGGCGGGGCTTTTTGTCATCATCGGTCCATAACCAAAAGTCACAGGTCACGAAGTCGGTCTTTATACGGGACATATTCATATGCAAGGCGTTATCTAGCCTTTGGTGGAGTGCACTCGGAAGTCAGTCTTTATACGGGACATATTCATATGCAAGGCGTTATCTAGCCTTTGGTGGAGTGCACTCGGAAGTCAGTCTTTATACGGGACATATTCATATGCCAGGCGTTATCTAGCCTTTGGTGGAGTGCACTCGGAAGTCAGTCTTTATACGGGACATATTCATATGCAAGGCGTTATCTAGCCTTTGGTGGAGTGCACTCGGAAGTCAGTCTTTATACGGGACATATTCATATGCAAGGCGTTATCTAGCCTTTGGTGGAGTGCACTCGGAAGTCAGTCTTTATACGGGACATAGTCACATGCCAGGCGTTATCTAGCCTTTGGTGGAGTGTTTCTTTCTTACCCCCATCTCGTACTCAACCAGAATTGTGTGCTTCACGGGTGACAGGCAGGGAAGAAATGGCTTGGCGGGCAGAATTACTAAGGCCTGTGAGAGCCGGCGGCAGCTGGAGGGGCTGTGTTCATAGGTGACCAAAGCCGTGTACATAGGCTGGCCCAGCTGTGGTGACACAGTGGCAGCCGGGGACGCTGGGGCCATGGGAGGCCAGGGTTTGGTGCCCGCCAGTGCGCGCTTCCCTGGGCGGTCCTGGCTGGCCGGGAAGGCTGTGTGGTAGAGGGCCCGGTGAGGTGCTTGCCCCTTACTTTCTCTAAATAAGTCCATGAAAGTTTTTAAAAGTTACATTAGACATCGAGGAAGATCTACCACTGAGAGATGACCGGTGTTTCTTTCTCGTCTTCAGTGAGCTTTTACTCACTGTTCTGGCCCCAACGGGACTCAGCCTGCACCCTCCCCGCCTCTGTGCTGGGAAAGATGGGAAACCAGCCCGTCCCCGGCGTGAGGTTAGTTTCTGTTACGGCATTTTACATCTTGACGTCAAAAACCGTGTCCGTAACCACGTGGTTTGGAAAAATTAAAAAACGGTTAAGGAAATTAGGAAATAAAACCACCCACCAAAAACAAAACAAAACAACAGAAACACAAAGATTAAGGCAAAGTTACTGAGTGGATGTGAATATTTTTTTTCCTGTTTGGCAGAGAGAAAAGAGAACAGAGAGGGGGAGAGAGAAAGAACACCCCCAGTGAGGGGTGGTCACACCATGGTCCCTCTCCATTTCTCCACCCCAACAGGATTTGGGGCACACGCACACATCCAGAACATTTTCCAAACCTCTGGACCCGAGGTTTGAACCGCAGTATGCCTTGTGATTTCCCACTTCTATGCTCAGTGCTTAGCTGCTGTGCTATGGGGCCAGCCCATGGTGTTCATTTTTGAAGAATCAGGAAATTAGTTCACGGGGGCTGTCAGAGGACGTGGGGGCGTGGAGTCCCGCGGTGCCCGGGCTGCAGGAGATTTCCGGGGACTCGGTCAGGCTGGGGCCTGCGTTACATTTCCAGTGGCCGCTGTAGCTCTGGCCTCGTTCCCGGCGAGCTGCTGTGCTGTGTGCGTCTGCGAAAACGCTCCTGTTTCTCGGGCACTCAGAACCGAAGGTCGACAAATGAGCTCGCCTGTCCGGACTCAGGTCAGGGTGATGAGGCTGCCAGCCAGCTGCTTCTCCGAGGGCAGCCGGGCTCTGGGACTTCCCGCGACCCCCTGGAGCGGGCTGCATGGGTGGGGCCGGTACTTAGAGGGGAGCAGGTGCTTGGGTCCTCCTGAGCTGAAGTTCTGTGTTTTTAAGCCCTTTTTAATATGATCTTTCTGCCTTCCAAAGGCAGACTTCCCTCCAGTCCTCTCTCTTCCTTCCTCGCTTTCTCCCTGGGGAGCTGTGGCTCACCTCGGCCCCTGGCACGCCGTCCAGCAGAAGGCTCTCCAAACTGCCGTCTGCCTTCTGAGCACTGCACTGGGGCGGAATCGTCCCCTCCACGTGCGCACTTCCCTCAGCATCAGAGTCGGTAGCAGCGAGGGCTGAGCCACCTGAGGGGCTTAAACACTGGCTCTGTCCCTGCAGGGCCACAGTGTCCCCACAGGTAAATCAGGGGTACTACTGAAGCGGTTTTGTGGGGATGCTCTGAGAATCATCCAAAGTGCTTAGAAGAGCCCCTGAGACCATGGACCCTGCCAAATGTGGGTGGCACTTATTGCCAATATGACTCTCGTGCTGGGCCCTCCTGCGGGAACTCCAGGAGCCGAGTTTATACTGAGTGAGGTGGAGAAGGGCAGGGACGGCAGGGGCGTGCGTCACGGGTGCACTGGCAGCAGCGGGGCCCGCGGTGCACACGCCACCGGGAATCAGAGCTGGGGGGGCGGAAGGCCGGCCCTGCAGGACAGGGGCGCCCACCCCAGACGCCCTCCGAGGTACTGCCGGGAATTCTCGATTGAGCCCCTGGCTCTCCGATTCCGGCCCTGGGGGGATGATGTCCCCCGGGCCCGCCCACAGAGCCGGGGCTCGGCTGTTCCCCCACCCCAGCTGTACTTGGGGTTCCTCGCCACAGGGCGCCCAGGAGGGCGTGGAATTAGAAACGAGCACTGGCCACGCTCCTCACGTCCTGGCTCACCATTCGTGGGCTCTTTTCGTTGCTTCTGATTTGCTTCCTTCGGGATAGATGCGAAGAAATTGAAATGGTTTTTAAGGCATGGAAAGTGGGGCTGTGAATAATTTAAGGGTGCTACACCCCTTCACATCTTTATTGCCTTTCTTTCTCATCCAGTATTAATGTGGAGTGGCCCCAGTCAGGTGCTCTTAGACGCTAATGCGTGCTTTGCTTATTGTGGGGAAATCCGCGCAGAGTTCACATGGAAAATATCTTCTCTTACTAAAATAACAGAAATGCATTACACAGCATTGGGATGGGAAATCATTATTAAAAATTCACAATCTTGAACTGGTCCTGTTGCTCAACGGCTAAGCGCAGTGCTATGGGAACCAGAACTCACAGGTCTGCAGTTCGAATCCCAACCCTGGCACTGAAGAACGCCGAGGTGTGTGTGCTTATTATTCAAATCCTGACCGAATGGGGAAGTGGGGCAAAAAGGGTGGCAGTGTAACCACACCCCACAGCCTGCACGGGCTTCTCATCTCGCTCTTTCTCTCTGGCGAGTGCTTCTGCCTCTTCCTGGGAAAAGAATAAATAAGAATCACAATCCTATTACCTCCTGGGAATTAGAGAAAAAGAATAAATAAGAATCACAATCCTATTACCCTAATACTGTCACTTTTACCATTTTGGTAGGTTTCTTTTTTTATATTTAAACTTCTAGTAGGTACATATGCATAGGTACATAAATACGTACAAGAGTATGTTCGTGGAAGGTCTCCTCAGCCTCGCACTTCATGCCCAGGGCCAGGCAGCGCCCCCTGCTGGACAGCACAGCTGAACGAGGCAGCGCCTGCCCCCACTCCCTGGGCCCACCTCCCCGCCAGGGCGTGTTGACCTCATGCTGTTACCTGCATGTTATAGGACACTTTTATATACAGTCTCTCCTTTTTTCAGAGAGAGATATTTTTGCTATAGGGTGTGTGTGCTTGCCAGAGAGATAGAAGGCGAGAAATCACCCCCTTGCAGGATGGTCACACTGCAGTCCTTTCTCCTCCATGCTCCTCTTGGGATTTTGGGCACACACACACACACATGTGCTCAGAGTGAGTTTTAGGCCACCGGGTCCAGGACTCAAACCAGGGTCGACTCCATGGGAGTCCAGCAATGTAACCATTACGTCAATTGCCGGTCCCTGTACACCGTCTTTTCTATATTCAGAGCCGTTTCCTTTTGATGCATTTCCAGAACCTGTCTTGGTTTATTCCTTAACACTTTAATCTGCGTTGCCTCCGTTCCCTTTCTCCCGCTGTAGCCGAGGCTGTGAAGGCACGGGGCAGCCAGGCAGGCCACCAGTAGGCCGGGACGCTGTGGAGGGCTTGGCGTGTGCTGCAGCGCCCACGGCTGGCCCTGCTCTCCACGGGGACCATGGAGACCGTGGACCACAAGGTGGACCTTGCTGAGGGGGTGGCCCGCAGTTCTGTGCTCAGACCCCACCAGACTGTCTGTGCTCGTCAGCATCTGGGGAAGAAGAGATCATTCACGTTAGGTGTTTGCCAAAGGGTGTGTGCGCTCACAAGAGAGAGGGACAGGCGGAATCACCACCCAGAGGGCTGGCCTTGCCACAATCCTTTCTCCCCATTCTCCTCGAGACGCTGGGCATGCACACACACGGGCCTGGTGTGATTTTCAAGCTGATGGGTCCAGGACTTGAACCATGGTTGATCACATAGCATCCAGCTGCCTTAACCACTATGCCACCTGCTGGTTCCATAGCGAAGAAATGGTTAAAAGGTCATGTTTCTGCCAGGCTGTTAGTTTCAAGTCTGGATTTCAGTTTCTCTAAGAGAATTCTTTTATTACAAACCCTAAAATACCAAGAAGGGGGGGACCCACCTTAAGAGCTGCTTAGACAGTGGTTCTTAGCCCAGGTAATGCAGAGGGTTACCTGGCCCTGTGCCGCCTAGGAGGTGGGCACTGACCCGGCCTCCCCTCTCCCTGGCCCCTGGGGTAGCAGTGGGTGGCTTCTGTCTGAGCCCAGAACCACATGCGGGAGGGTGCGGCGGCTGTTCCGTGCCCCCGTGCCACCTGCACAGGAGCGGACCGGGTCTTAACAGTCGTTAGCGCCCCGCCCTTCCTGGTGTTGGCAAAGAACCCCTCAGGAGCGGTTTGTGAAGGAAATGTGTACGAGGGTCATCGAACAGTTATGGAGAGTGTGCCTAGGATGAAGCACGTAGCATGGGTTCCAAAGGTCCTCGCAGCAGTAAGTTCATGTTTTAATTCCATTTTCCCGCAGACTTCTGAAGTATCCTCATAGTTGGTCAGGGGTTAAAAATGTACTCCATGTTAGCAACTCTGGCGCTACATGGGCTCCTGTGAATAATCCAGGAACCGTTAAAGCAGCCTTTCTGCTTTAAAATATTCCCTGCGAAGTGTACTTTGTCAAAAATCCTATGTGGGGAAACAATCCTGTTTTCC
>NW_006204543.1:1865026-1873223 GCF_000334495.1 Tupaia belangeri chinensis
AAAACAATCCTTTTTCCCCTACACTGTCCGCCCGACGGAACCGTGTAATTACAGTTTAATAACAGCTGGACTAGAGCCCGCGAGAAGACAGAACCGCCAGAGCCCAAGTGCAGTACTTTCTCGGTAAGTTAGAGGTACTCCAACAGAAACGTAGACAAAGAAAAGCATTTGAGAACATTCTGTGAGGCTCACCTGCTGAAGATTTTGTGGATGGGAAGAAGCGAGAGGGGTTAGGAGGAGAGGGCTCTGTCCAATTCCAAGGAGACGTTTACTGCTTTTTAAAGTATTTGTTTATCTAGCTATTTATTTCATGAACAAGAGAAAAAGGCACCCGCAACAGGGCCTTGACTGTGACCAGCCCCTGGCAGCACCGGAGCACGGGCATGCATGCACTTGGCGTGTTCGGGAGGTCTCCAAACACGCCTGGCATGTGGGGCAGCTTCACGGAGCATGGCCTTTACTGGGTGCCACCCTCCCGCCCCGAAGCATGTGGACTTCACTGCAGTCAGCCGCCCTTGAGTTCATCTGGTTACCTACTGCCTGAAAACTCGCACGGTGCGGGATGGCCACGCTTTCTCTTGCGGATCTCTTGCGGAGAACACAGGGCTGGGCAAGGTTGTCATCCCAGAGACCTCAGTGTCCTGGCCCTGGGGGTGGAAGTGGGCAGTTTATGCTGATTTTCATTTTCTCTTTTTGTAATTCGTTTACTTAATATGGTAACACTTTTACGTTTTGCTTGGTAGACAGAGAGTATCTAAATTGTATTGACTGTTTATGTCTCTATTTATTTACTTTTATTTTTCATAACTTTTTTTTTTAACCAGAGAGAGATGGGGAAAGTGAGAAAGCAAACTGCCATGTCCAGGACTCGAACCATCACCTTAACCACCACACTACCTGCGGGCCCCTGTACAGACTCTTACACGCTTATACAAAGGGGAAAACAGATCAATTGCCTGCGTGTTTGCAAAACACCGAAACACTTTTAACCTGACAGAGTCCCTCACCCCATCAGCTGATCTAAATATTAGATGGGAACCAGCAGTTCTGCTCTTGTTTACCCGGATCAAAGGTTCTCATCAAAAATCCAATTTTTATCTGGGTAAACAATAAAGCCGACTGCTCGATAAATCATATTAGACCCCTTACAATTCAGGTAAAAGTACATTTTTAATGTATGAAAATGATCTATATAAATTGGAACAATCTTAATTTCTCAGGGAAAATGGAAACATTAGGTGCTTTATTATAATAACTGTACTGCGTTAAATGGAGTAAAATCCAATTTCCTTGCAGGTATCCATATGTCATAACTCAGTCTAACGTGGAGCTTGGAAATGGTGTTTAACCACCTGGAATATAAACTGTGGGCAGAGTCTGCAAACTTGAAATATTGCAGCACAGGAAAGCGAAGAGCGAGTCTGACTTACACTGGCTTCAGCAGCCTCTCATGTTCTTCCTGCCTCTGGCCGGCAACCCGGCAGAGGAGACTGGGCCCCGGGACCACCTGGAGCCCTCCTCCTGGGGCTGCCCTCCTCCAGGGAGAGTGAAGCTTCCGGGGCAGGGCTGCCCGACCCCCACACGTGCCTGCACTTTAGGGAGGGCGGGAAGAACAGGTGATAAAAGCTCGCAGAACAGCAGACTGGAGGGAGGCCTGGCAGTGTGGGGTCAGTTGAGGCAGAGCTCTGGCCGTGGAGCAACCCCCGGGAAGTCGTGTATGCTCCTGCAGCTTGACCTCGACGCGGGGCGGGGACGAAGGCTGAGGCTGAGGCCGAGGACGAGGTGAGCAGGCGTTCTCTTTTGTCTGAGGAGTGAATTTTGACCCCGAATACATTACGGTCCAAATAGTTTTCTACTAAGAAGCCTTTCCAGGGGACCAACAGATGGGGTAGCAGTTACGCGGCTGGACTTCCACATGGCTGGCCAGGTTGCAGTCCCAGGCCTGGAGGCCTGAAACCGATAGATGCATGCGTGCCCGAAACCCCCAGAGGAGGGGAGAGGAGGGGTTGCCAGTGGCCACCCTCCGGGACGGTGACTTCTCACTTTCTTTCCCTCCGGCGTGCACACGTGTCCTACAGCAAACCTCTCTCCCCCCCCTCCCTCTCTTCCCCCCTCTCTCCCTCCCCTATCCTCCCCCCTATCCCCCCCCAATCACATGTGCCCTCCGGCACAAGTTAAACCTTTTTCCAGTGAAAAAGCATAGCATGTATTTAGTGCTCCTTCCCATGTAGGGGCTGGTGTTGAACTCAGTCTTCGTCCCCTCCCTGGGCTTCTCTGGCCACAGCACTGCCAGGTGGCCTGGAGGCCTGTGCAGCTCTGGTGCCTGTGGGCTGTGCCTTCCCAGCGTAGCCCCCAAAGGCAGGCTGCCCCCACGGGCAGCGGGCAGCGGTGGGCCAGCACAGGGGCTCCCGGGTCCCTGGGGCCCACAGGGAGGCCTGGGTTTGGCCTCAGCTGCCCTCAGTGAGCGGGAGCTGTGCCCTGGGCTGTGCATGTCTGCTGGACACTGGCTTCTCTCCGTCAGTCCCGGTTTATGGAGCTTGACCTTGCCGGGGTGGCGCACTGACGTGGAGAAGTTAGACCCAGTAATCCTCTGCGTTTTGTCCCGCGTTCTTACCACCCCAGGCACACATGGTTATCTGGAAGCGCTCCAGAGACGCTATAGGAAGCAGCGAGCGACAGATAGAAACCATGGTCTTACTGCGTCGGCATTCGGGGTGAGAGAACAGGGCTGCTGGGCGGCAAGGACCCTGTCTGCGTGGCTGGCGTCACGCCGGAGAGCAGGCTCTCAGCTCATCCTCCTGTGGAGCCCTCACACTGGGGACGCCACACCCATGGGCTAGTGGCTAAGGGGACTGGATCCCAGTGGCCAGCCCTGATTTGGCCCAGCCTGGTGGCTTGCAGATCACACTGGCCACAAGTGCATGCCTCCCCGGGAGGGAGAGGTAGAGAAGGGATTGTGGGGTGGCCATGCCCCATGGGGCTGCTCCCCCGTGGCTCTCTCTCTCTCTCTCTCTTGTAAGTATACACGCTCTCCCGTAATTTAGGGGGAAGAAAGATTTTTTGTGTGGTAAAAACATTTGCCTGCTGCGTCTGCAAATCTCACTCCCGGGGAGGCGTTCTCTTGTACACACTGCTAGGTCCCTGATCCCCCTCAGCCCCGGTTCTAGGGCGGAGTTACTGTAATGGTCACCCACACGGGCACCTGACAGTGGCCATCTGCCCTCTCCCAGGTCCTTCACCGGCAAGCTGTAGCTCTTCTCTCAATGCCTCTCCCCCAAATGAAAGCCAGAATGGTTTGGGGTACTCTTTTGTCTCCTCTAGTTTTTCCTCCTATCAGCTCTGGTTTGGCCACGCACTGCCCCGTGTTCTGTGTTGCCTCTGGGAAGTTCGTATGACTGTTAGTGACTGAGTTTGAGGACACTAGCAGGCTAGCGTCACGGCTCATCTGTACAAGGGCTTGCTCTCTTGCAGAGGTGGGCAGCTCAGAGCTGACATGGCACGGCCTTTGCCAAGGACTGGGTCCTCCTCCTCGGCTCCGGGGTGCTGGCCTCTGGACCAGGGGCCGTGGCAGCACGCGAGGTGGGGTGAGCGGGAGTCACAGGGGCCCTGAGCAGCAAGCACACCTCTGAGATTAGACTCTGGTTCTTGGCTGTGCTGGACCGTACGCTGGCAGAGAGGGGGTTCTGTAAGCCAGGCACGTTTCCCAGGGTTCTCTTACGGGCAGGGGGCAGCCAGAGGTTAACGGGGGCAACCAGGTGTCCTACCCCTGTGACGCGAGTTTAATTGCTCTGGGCCTGGAGTAGTCATTTTGCATGTCTGAGTCTCTGCGATTAAGACAGGTTGTCTCTCACCAAATTATGCATCAAACGGGGATGGTCGAGTTGAGTCTTGCCCGAGCAGTCCCTAATCAACATAGAAATTAAAATCTGTTCATGTGACTTTTGTTTTTTTAAAAGAATGAGCTCCATATTTCCTTTCCTGTGAAAGGGTTTGCTGCTCATAATTGCCCGTCAGGGTGGAGGCACTTTAAGAACACAGTGTATTTATGAGACCAGTGCTCAGAGGGCTTCCCATCGGTTAAAACCGCAGTCGCGAGCAGGGGCTTGATCTGACATCTGTAGATTGGACGGCCCTCTACGTGCGAAGGAGCACAGGAAAACGTCTCAGGAGAAAACTGCACGGGCGGCATATTTAATGCAGGGTGATTCTCTGTTTGATACCGGTCGGACCGAGCTGCTATACTTGTCTTTCAGAGAGCTTGGCGTCTAAATACCGGCCGGATTATACTCGTCGGAAGAATCAATGAGGCATTTAAGACCCACCATTAGTTTATGAGTGTATTCCTGTGTCTTAATACTTATTAAGAACACTGACTGCATAGTAGGCATTACAATTGCACCGGCAAGGGACAGTGGGAGGAAAGGGTCACCATACATACTTACGAGCCTGGCGTGGTGAGCTGTGCTGACGATCACGACCCGGGTGGCCAGCTGGTCGGCTCCGTAAGCGTGTCCCGCACCTACTGAGGAGCGTGGTACTGCACCCCCTTCTGTCACTCGCTGGAGAATACAGATCGATGGGGGCGGGGCGCGCTGCCATTTAGATGAAAGAAAGAAGGTGCTCTGATGTACCTTGGAATAAATGATGCTTTATAAACAAGCTAGCGAGAGTTGTTTACTTTTTAAATTTTGCTAGAAGGCACGTGGGATCGCCAGAGAGAGACGGAGAGGGAGGAAGTGCCCCCAGGACGGCGTGGTCATCCCACAATCCCTTCTCCTCCATGTCCCCCTCCTGTCAGGGTCTGCAGCATGCATGGACATGTGCCTGGTGTGGTTTTTAAGTTCCTGGGCCAGGATTCAAACCCCGTGATCCAGCATGTGGGATCCGATGCTCTGAACCACCAGCCATGGGCTTGGCCCCGCAGTCCAGGGGTCAGCCACCACGGTTACGCCCGATGGAAGGCAGGCAGGAGAGCGGAGATGAGGGGTCGCCACAGGTGTGCCCTGAGGGGAGCCATTGGCAAGAGGACCTGGAAGCCCCTCACTACGAGGGGGACGTTGTGGGTTTGTTGGGAGCACATTCCACTTTGGTTGCTAAGCCGCAAGCAGGGCAGAAGCTGGAGGACTGGTGGACATTGAGGACGTCGACGCCGTGGGCCGAGCGCTGCAGGCGTCCTGGCGTGGCTTCCTGGGCTGTCTGCTCCCAGTTCTGCTCTTGCAGATGGTCTGGCTTCTGTCCGTTTGTCCAGTCAGTGTATTAACGCCAGTTTGACAGTATTAGTATTAGTAAGGCTGAAGAGACATCTAAATATCACGGCAGAAAACAAGGAGAGAAGAACTCCGAATCGTGACTCTTACGCACTCAGTGCTTGTTCGCTGTGCCTACTTGTTCATTCTGGCTTTTTAAAACCGGAGATTGATAGATGGAAATCGGGGGAAAGGCATTTAAAACATTGATCAGTATGGAGTGAGCGCCGCTTTCTGGGTTCTGTGGGGCAATTCAAGGAGATCAAAGACGTCACCTCGTGGGACCAGCAGATGCTGGTTATGTCGTTGGACTCCCACGTAGTCAACCGCAGTTCGAGTACCAGATCTGGTGGCTCAAAACTCATACTGGGTGCATGTGCGTGCTTGCCCAAAATCCCAAGAGGAGAATGGAAGAGAAGGGATTACAGTGCGACCATCCCACTGGGGGATGATTTCTCACTTTCTATCTCTCTGTGTCTCTCTGTCTCTCGGACAAGTGCATGTGCCCTATAGCAAAGATCTCTCTTTAAAAAAAAAAAAAAAAAACATCACTTCTTAACCCATTTGGAGGTGAAGAGCTTGTGGTTGTGAAGACATTTAAAAGGCAAAGCAAAGTTGAAAAGATGGGGCATACATACTCGCCAGACAGAGACAGAAAGACAGAAAGCAAGAAATCACCCCCCACGGGGGATGGTCACGCTGCAATCCCTCCTCCACTCTCCTCTCGGGATCTTGGGCATGCACACACACACGCCCAGTGTGAGTTTAAGCCACCGGGTCCGAGACTCGAACCACAGTTGACTATATGGGAGTCCAGCGACATAGCCTTTAGGCCAACTGCTAGTCCCATTTTTTTTTCTTCTTTAAAATTAAAATACGTATATTTAGGAGTCTGATTCCCAGATGACACGGTACACTCCCGACATGGGGAAAGTGAGTTCAGCTGGACAGGAAGACGTGGCCGAATGGTGCCATCGCTCCGTGAGCCTCGCTGCCTGCACGTCTTCTCGTTCCCTTCTGAGTGGGAACCAGCACACGGAGAGGGACAGGGACTCCGAGGACCAGGAGACGCCATTCACATAATAACACATCACCTAAGGAGCCTTCCTTTAAGCAAACCACTTACAAAGACTCAGCTTTTTAAAGAATTTCAGTTGGTTTCGAGTAACATTTGATTGGGGCAAACGTTCTGAGGAAGGCATGGCACTGGCTCCTCGCAGGAGGGACCCAGCTCTTTAGCTGCGCAGAATGGAAATAGCCGCAGACCGAGTTAAATAAGTACTGCGATCGTGACCTCACCATTGAGCAGCAATCTGCAAAGCTCTGCCTGAAGGCATTTCTTGGGGGTTCTAAGTACTGGGGGGCTGCACTGTGGAGAACCAGTGCGGCCCGCGAGCAGGTGGGGTGGTTTCCCTGCTGGTGATGGCGCTGCATCGGAGCTCAGCGTGGGAAACGTGCACATGTCCACACTCCCGTTCTTAAGTGATCTCCTGAGCAGCTCCTCCTGAGCCCTGAGGGACCGTCCCTCTTCTAGCTCAGGCTGCTCCCGCCACTGCTCTTCGCACCTCTGATGGCATTTTCTCACGGCGCTCCTCTAGAGCAGCCAGCTCCCTTGTGGGCCATCCTCGCGGGGTCAGCCACACTCCCCTCCTGAACGTCTGCGGATGCCATCTGCTGCAGAAAACCCTGGCTGGGGTTATTCATCCCTGGTCCTCACCTGCCCTCAGACCGGGGCTGCGTGTTGCTGTCTGTCCCACCTTCCTGTCCCCAAAAGCGCCATCTGGTGCGCGGTGGCAGTGAGATGCCAAGCCACCAGCCACGCAGCGTGTCCTGGGAGGCCAGGCTCTCAGCAGAGATGAGGCCAGTCAGAGCTCACCTGCCTCATCAGCCCCTGCTGGGAGCCCTGGCCACTGCTCCTGGGCAGCCTGCCCCTCTGAGCAGAGACCGAGGGCAGGGCCAGGCCTGGGGCTGGGCCTTCGGTGGGGAACTTGACCCCTTGGGGGTTCTGCCTCACCCCCACACCTGACAAAACAGGGGGTACCCCCAGATAACTCAGCCTCATCATCTTACGGGTAAAGATGATGGGGAGCCCCTGTCCAAGACTCGGCTGTAATAATACGGCGTGCACGGGGATCTTGGTGTTGGCTGCAATGTTCCGTCCCGACCCTGGCTCTGCGCGAGTCTGGCCGCGTCTTCAGGGCTGGGGCGCTGGATTTGACTTCCATCTGCTTTCACTGAAGGAGTTCTGGCCCTCATGTGGGCTCGAGTGCCACCATGGGTTCCTGGGCTCTCTCCTCGTGCGTCCCAAGGCCGTCTGCGCAGACCCGTGCTGGCTGTCGCCCCCTGCTGGTGGGGCTCCTGGTCCAAGCGTGGGGCATTATCTGTGAGCCAGGAAGGAACGCCCTGGGCAGAAGGCCTCGCCAAGGCAGCGCCCTGCAGGTCCTAGATCCCGACTGTAAGAAAGGCTGGACTTACACGCGAGTACCCAGGCAGCCCCTGGTGCTGGCAGCCTGGGGGGCGCCATTGCAAGGTGAGCATTGCCCTCTCCTGACCTCAGGATAGAGGCTTCCTGGACCTCACTGCCTCGGGCATCCCGCCAGCTGGCTGACAGTCTGGTCAAGGCCTTGAGAATCAGGCTGCCGGGGAAGAAATCCCCACGGGAGGGAACTCGCCCCGGGAGTCTGCTTTCTGCATCGGCTCCTGCTCGCTGTGAAATGCATTTTTAAAGGCAAGAGCCTCCCTGTGGCTTGAGCCTCATCCGGGAAAGGCTGGGCACAGGGAGGACGCTGACCACATGAGGCAGAAATGCCGTTTGATGCTGGCACGCCTGCAGCTAGGGCCTCCTCCCCACGGTGCCAGCGAGCTTGTCTCCTGCATTGACCAGAGACACACAGAGAGAGGGAAAGTGAGAAAGCAAGCCACCAGATCCAGGACTCGAACTGTGGTCAACC
>NW_006204543.1:1873831-1894715 GCF_000334495.1 Tupaia belangeri chinensis
TTTTTTTGGAAAGGTTTTTGCTATAGGGCGTGTGCACTCACCAGACAGACAGAGAGAGAGACAGAAAGTGAGAAATCGCCGCAGTCCCTTCTCCTCCAATCTCCTCTCGGGATCCTGGGCACGTACGCACACGTGCCCTGCGTGAGTTTAAGCCACCGGGTCCAGGACTTGAACTGCGGTCGACTACGTGGGAGTCCAGCGACATAGCCATTACGCTAGCTGCTGGTCCCTCTCCTGCAGTATTCAGGAACGGTGAGGAGTAACCCCCGTTCTGCTGTGGGCCCTGGTATCTTCACGTCCTGCCCCTGGGAGCCCAGTTACTTTGCAGGAAGAACGCGGACCTGCTGGTGACGTGTGAAACTTCCTGCCTTCGGTCCGGCGTTCTCTGAGGTGGTCTTGCTCTGATCGACACACCCGTGCCTGCGTAAGGCAAGAAGGGATCTGAGCTCTTGTTTCCAGTGAGTTTTCCCGGTAGCCAGTTCTGATGGGCTTGCTGTGACGCCGCTCCTGGTTCTACGGGAGAGCTCGTTTTCCTGTGGTTCTTGCTCCTTCCTACGGCTGCAGACTGCGGCCTGGAACTCACAGGGCGATGCGGTTCTGCCTCCGGCAACTCAGCTCACCCGCAGGTACCCCTGGAGATGGCATCCGCTGGGGAGGAGGAAACCAGGCAAGAGGTTTCGAGAGTTTAGGAGGCCAGGCCCGGGCCCAGAAGGGTCTCTCTGGCAGGAGTTTGCGTGGAGACCACAGAGGAAGTGCAGAGGCAGGAGGCTGGAGCGGGAGGAGCTCAGGCCTGCTCAGGCCCGGGAGGCATGGCCAGAGAGGCTGCCACGTCCCGGGCAGAGTCCCCCACTGCCTGGGGAAGCTTCGGGTCTGTTGGGATCCAACAGACGCCGTCTGGCTCTTTACTGAGAGCTCCTCAGTAGTGCCTTGCCTTAGTCTGTGCGGGCTGCTGTAACAGCATCCCACGCACCAGTCAGCTGAGCAGGCCGCAGTTGAAGGGGCCAGGAAGGCAGTGCGGTCCGCCCGGGGGTGCTGGTGTTTGGCCCGCTACCTCACATGGAAAGGGCAGGGCAGCCCCCAGACACCTCGCCTTCCCCTGCCGTCGTGCTGGGGATGGGAGTCTCAGCCCGAGAACGGGGCGTGGCACACACCTGGTCACGGCCCTGCTCGCTGGGTGAGATGGCCGAGGGCAGGCACAGCAGCAGGGGTCAGTGCTCTCGGGGGGAGCAGAGATGCCGAGGAGAGGGGAGCTGCTGCCCGGGCTGGCAGACAGAGGTGGGAGCTGCAGCACTGCCGGCCGTCCCCTGCACCCCACTCCTCCAGGCCACCCTGCACTCTGAGCCCTCTGCTCGGGCCTTGCGGGTGTCCAGGGCCAGCCCTGCGTGTGCGCCTTCCTTCTCCCAGGGCCGCCCCCGACCGCTCTGTCCACAGACGGAGAGCAGGGAACCGGTGACTTGTGCGCCCGCAGGCCTAGTTCCCTCCAGGTACAGCCGTGCTGTTGCACCTGGCAGGACTTCCTTCTTCTCTGAGGCTGAGTCGTAGTATTCTGTGTGTGTGTGCGTGTAGGCGTGTGCATGTGTGTGCGCGTGCACGTGACTTTCCGTTCTTCGATCTGTTGATGGACACAGGATGACTCCGTATCTTGGCCATTGCGGAAGGGCCACAGTAAGGACAGAGGTACGGACGTCTCTCCTGTGTAGTCGTTCCGGCCCGTTTGGGTGTGCACCGGCATCGTATGGCAGTTCTAGGCTTACCTTTTACGGCCGTTCTCGTTCTCGCCCCCAGAGCCCCCCGAGCTCCCTGCCCTACACCCTCTCCGACCCTGTGATCTACTTCTGGAGCAGCGATGCTGACAGGTGCGAGGTGGTACCTCATTGTGACCTCATTTGCGTTGCCTCGGCAGTGGGTGATGCCGACCATGCCTCGCACACCGTCAACCCTCTGTAAGACTTCTCTTGAGAAACGCCGGCTCAGGTTCTTGTCATCTTGCCTAGTCCGTTTCGCTGTTGAGTTCTGAGAGCTCTTCATACATTTCGATAGCGACCTCTCATCACATACCTTCTCCCACTCCGTAGGCTCTCCCCTCACTCTGGGGAGGATCTCCTCCATCGTGCAGAAGCGTCTTAGTCTGGTGCAATCCCATGTGTCGGTCCCCACTTTTATTACGTGTGCTTCTTGGGGGTGGGGCGGTCATCAGCCTGACCCACGTACTTTTACACTTCCTGGTGTTACGTTCCGGTCCTTCACCCACTTAGCGCCGACTGCCTGCATGGCCAAGTGTCCCGCTTGTCCTGCCTGTGCAGGTTGTTTCCCCAGCACCAAGTGTTCAAGGGCCCGTCCTTTCCCCCCGCGTGTTCTTGGCACCTTTGTCGGAGCGGAAACCCTTCTTATTTCAGTCACTAAAGTCATCAGATTTCTTAGTTCAAAAGGAAAAGTGCTACTTATGTTTTTAACGCACGCAACCGCACTGTTGGGGAGTACTCAGATTTGCCGCGTGTGTCCACACACGCTGTTCCAGAGGGCGCTGCGGTCCCTAGTCCGTGAGCAACACGGGGCCTTGTGGCCAGTGTTCAAGAGGTGATGTCTCTGGAAGGAGACACACATTCCTGCGTGTGGGAGGTGATGCAGGGCCCCACGTTTTAGGTGCAGAAGTACGCCTTCGTTCAGGGTCGTGGCCATTTACTCTGCTAGTGAAAGCACGGCCGTGCGCAGAGGTCCTGCGCCATCCGGCCTCTTCTCCTTCTCTCCCCCGTCAGCATCACTGTGTCGGCACCCTGAGAGCCAGTCTCGTGTAACCCTGAGCCCCACGTCCGCCCAGGGCTTACAAGGCCCAGTAGAATAACCCCTGCAGCCCTGGGACCCTTTTCCAGAGGCTCTGCCTCGGCATCTGCCTTGGAGCACACACTGCCCCTCCTGGTCATCCTGGGGCGCAGCAGCCTGGCCCCGGCCCAGCCAGTACCCTTGCTTTGTCCAGTTTCCTGGCCCGTTTTCTTTTACTTCGCTTTTTAAAATTTTAGCTATAGAAGATTGTTACAAATTGACATTTATTTAGAAAACCAAAAATGCTAGCAGTGGGTGACTTTTTAGGCAATTATTTATCTCATAGCGAATTCACTAAGTTGGACATTAACTTTACAAATATTTGCTAAACAGCACAGGGTTATATCCGCAGACAACTGATAACTCCCAGAAGACACGAGATCCCATGTCGGTATTATAAAAGAATTTAGAATAGCCTTTATGGTGACCTGCTTAAGTGTTATTGCTGTAAAAGACTTTAAGCCTCATGTTTTCTGCCACAGTAACTCGAGCGTTTCTAAAATACTCGCACTATCTCGGCACATGCTGCTGTAACAGGACCGAAGGGCCAGGATGGCTGACTGGACTCTGTGCACAGAGGATCCGGTGTCTCCACCACGAGGAGCCTGGCTCCGAGGCTCCCACTCCTGCCCCGCCGGTTCCGAGCTGCGGCTTCGATTCTGCAGAACGCCGTGCCCTTGTTTCCTGAGTTCATCCTTGGTGCGGTGAGCACCGGCAGCCTCCTGCAGAGCCTCCTGCTCCGGGCATGTTCCGGCCGAGAATTGCCTGTCCTCAATCTGCTGTTGTCCCAAAGCCTTGAGAATATGCCGGCCTGAGACACAGACACGTGTCTTGTTTTCTTTCATGACTACGGGGCGGCACGGCTTTCGGCTCGTCAGTCCCCAGCCCCTCGGAATCCTGCCGTCGGTGGTGAGGGGTTCAGAGCAGTCCCTCTGCCTTCCTCAGCTTCGCTTGTCAGCAAGGCTTCCTGGTGGGCGGAGGGAGAACAAAGGCGAGTCTTGCCCTACCCAGGCCCGTGGCGTGAGGAGTAAAAATAATGCTCCGTTTACAAGAGAGACGGCAGTGTGGACCCCGGAATACGGAAGGCCGGGGAGTGGTAGACACGAACCCCTCCGTGGGCAAGATCCGCCGCCAGACAGCACGGACCGCGGCGAAGGCCTGCATCTGCGGTCCAGCCGTGAGGACGAGACACCCTTGTCCCTGAAAGGGAGATGTAAACAATAAATAAAAAACATTTTAAAAAGCAGGGCAACCCGTTTTCTGGGACCCCCTCCCTTCGTGAGAGCTCTGTTCTTCCTTCCCTCTCCTTCAATCAACGCCTCGCTTTGCTACGCCTACAACAAAACCGACGGGCATCCAGTGAGAGGAGTGAGGGCCTCAGAGCTCGAAGCGCCTTCCCGTGGCTGTCCTCGTCCTCTCCAAGGTCCAGCGCTGGAGGCAGCGCGGTGGCTCTTCCACCCAGTACCCAGTGTCTGTAACAAAGCCAGCTCCCATTGCTGGGTCGTAAGGATTCTGCCGTCAGAGCTCGGATGGAGCCAGACGTGTGACTCTGCAGTGGGCCGTCGTGGCCGCCCCTGGACCTCCGCGTGGCCTCCGAAACGAGCCCTTCCTCCAGGATCGAGGTCTGCAGAGGATAACCACAGTCCCCCGCCATCATCCGGCTCCCACTGGGGCCGGGGCCTTTCCACAACACATAGATCACTCCTTAATTACCTGGGACGGTCGGTGGCTCTCCCTGGTTTAGTCTTTAACAATCGTGGGACTTCCTAGGGATACCCAATGACCGTTAAGTGACTCGAGTCAATTTAATAAAAGTTTGTTTGTTTTTAATGTGCAAGTGATTTTGAGAAAATAGACTAGTTAATTATGTCTTCTTTCTAGTTCAGCGTTCAGTTTAATGCCATTTTCCACACAACAGAACATACAGTTCCTCTTCTTAAAGCTAGCAGGTAATTTGAGACAATGTAGAGACCACTCCGTTATATTTTCTCTCTGTTTTTCACTATGCCTAGCGATATTCTCTGCAGAAAAGCAACAGTATTTCCTTAGCTGATGACCGTGTTCATTTGGCGCAAGTGAGACTGACTAGCCCTGAGCCAACTGGACTCCCGTTCTCTGTGAAGCGGTCCCTCTTTAGAAGTTGAGGCATCAAAGCCACGGCTGTCACAGGCACTGCGGGACGCCAGGGGCCCGCCAGGCTGTACACTACGGTGGTGAGGGGTTCAGAGCAGTCCCTCTGCCTTCCTCAGCTTCGCTTGTCAGCAAGGCTTCCTGGTGGGCGGAGGGAGAACAAAGGCGAGTCTTGCCCTACCCAGGCCCGTGGCGTGAGGAGTAAAAATAATGCTCCGTTTACAAGAGAGACGGCAGTGTGGACCCCGGAATACGGAAGGCCGGGGAGTGGTAGACACGAACCCCTCCGTGGGCAAGATCCGCCGCCAGACAGCACGGACCGCGGCGAAGGCCTGCATCTGCGGTCCAGCCGTGAGGACGAGACACCCTTGTCCCTGAAAGGGAGATGTAAACAATAAATAAAAAACATTTTAAAAAGCAGGGCAACCCGTTTTCTGGGACCCCCTCCCTTCGTGAGAGCTCTGTTCTTCCTTCCCTCTCCTTCAATCAACGCCTCGCTTTGCTACGCCTACAACAAAACCGACGGGCATCCAGTGAGAGGAGTGAGGGCCTCAGAGCTCGAAGCGCCTTCCCGTGGCTGTCCTCGTCCTCTCCAAGGTCCAGCGCTGGAGGCAGCGCGGTGGCTCTTCCACCCAGTACCCAGTGTCTGTAACAAAGCCAGCTCCCATTGCTGGGTCGTAAGGATTCTGCCGTCAGAGCTCGGATGGAGCCAGACGTGTGACTCTGCAGTGGGCCGTCGTGGCCGCCCCTGGACCTCCGCGTGGCCTCCGAAACGAGCCCTTCCTCCAGGATCGAGGTCTGCAGAGGATAACCACAGTCCCCCGCCATCATCCGGCTCCCACTGGGGCCGGGGCCTTTCCACAACACATAGATCACTCCTTAATTACCTGGGACGGTCGGTGGCTCTCCCTGGTTTAGTCTTTAACAATCGTGGGACTTCCTAGGGATACCCAATGACCGTTAAGTGACTCGAGTCAATTTAATAAAAGTTTGTTTGTTTTTAATGTGCAAGTGATTTTGAGAAAATAGACTAGTTAATTATGTCTTCTTTCTAGTTCAGCGTTCAGTTTAATGCCATTTTCCACACAACAGAACATACAGTTCCTCTTCTTAAAGCTAGCAGGTAATTTGAGACAATGTAGAGACCACTCCGTTATATTTTCTCTCTGTTTTTCACTATGCCTAGCGATATTCTCTGCAGAAAAGCAACAGTATTTCCTTAGCTGATGACCGTGTTCATTTGGCGCAAGTGAGACTGACTAGCCCTGAGCCAACTGGACTCCCGTTCTCTGTGAAGCGGTCCCTCTTTAGAAGTTGAGGCATCAAAGCCACGGCTGTCACAGGCACTGCGGGACGCCAGGGGCCCGCCAGGCTGTACACTAGTCAGAAACTTCCCGAAAGAACGTCGAAGAGAAATTCGCTACGAGGGAGTACCGGGAAAACAATCGCGGGTTAAGTGTAGCTCGGGGACGCGATGTTCTAGCCAGAGTCTGTTTCCCTGAGCTGAGTGACACGCAGGTCTCATCCCGGGGGTCAGTCATTTGTAAACTGTTCAGACTTAAAACGGTGAACCTGCACTCTGCGGTGACAGTGTTCTTCCGAATCACCGGTCTCCCTCGCCTGCAGCCCTCCTTCTGTGACAGACGGTGCCACGACTGACCCTGGGCTGTGCCCCCACAATGAGAGATTTGAACTCGTCAAACACTTTCTCAAACAAGCAAATGGAGCCTGTGGGTAGCCCTCTTCTGAGCAGATGGGGACATCTCATGCACAGATGGAACCCCAAATATTTCAAACGTCTGTTTTCTCTCCATCTATCTGGGGCATGATTTTTATTTTAAATGTAGAAACCAAGATCACAGTGCTCCACAGCCCTCTCTGCTGAGCTGGCGGTGTGGGGCTACGATTCGTTCAGCCCAGGTTCACGTTTCTTACCGTCGGCCCCACCACATGCCGGGGTGGTGGGCGTGGCCCAGCAGTAGACAGCCTCCGGCGGACGACGGCCCCGTCCAGCACCGCGGGAGAAGCGCTGAGAAGGCGGGTGCAGAGTGGTCAGGCATGCAGAGGGAGGCCGGGCCTCGGGGAGCTAGCAGGGGCCTCCGGGGCTGTGCGGTGTGAGCTGAGAGGTGATTACGAGCGTTGGGCAGAGCAGAGATGAGAGGTGGGATTCTACACGGAGGTAATGGCAGAGGGGTGACCTCAGGGCCAGAAGAAACAGAGACAGAACTCTGACCCTGAGAACACCAACAAGCCTAACAGACAGCAAAGGGCAGTTAAATAGTGGCAGAGCCGGGTAGCCGGCCAGGGCACTCGGGGCTCCAGAACCATCCAGAACAGTGGAGGCTTGATGTCCAGAGCCAAGGGGGGCACTGGGGGCCGTGGGTAAGAAGCTGTGGGAGCAGGCTGCAGTTTCAGGGCCCGTTCTAGTCTCGGTGGTGGGAGAGGTCTGAGAAAGAAGCACAAGCCCAGCCTCGGTGGCACTGTGGTAGCCCGGCGCTCAGTGGTGTGGGAAGCCAGGTGGGAGATCAGGGTTCAGTTCCCTGGTCCACCACGTGCCAGACGTGTGGCGTGTCTGTGGTCCTGGCTGGTTGGGAAGGCTGAGGGGCAGAACACGGGCTGAGGCCCTGAGAGGGCGCCTTTCTGACGTCCTCCTCCCCCCTCCCTCCCTCCCTCCATACTTCCTTTTATCCCCTCTACATTATTTTTTAATGAGCACTATCATTCCCAGTGCAAGTCCTTTTTAAATGTTTTCCCCCAGTTTGTAATTTATTTTTATTCTCTTAACCGTGTCTTTTGAAGGGTAGAGACTTGCAATTGAGACCAAGTCCAGTGTATCAACGTTTTTCATTTCACGAATCATGCTTTTGCTGTTTGATCTAAAAACTTATCACCGGATTCAAGATCATAAGGATTTTTCTCCTGTTTCGTTCTAGCGGTTTTAGAGCCTGAGGTTTCCATTTCGGCCAGGTAGCGATGTGAGGCAGCCCCGTGCGGTGTGAACAGCACCGTCGTGTTGTGTGTGAGGCTAGACTGTCGGCAGCACTTTCTGGAAGGATTACCCGCTGCATTGTTCTCCACTTCTGTCAAAAACGCAGTATCTGGACTCTGTCCCGTGGATGAATTCCCTCGTGGGTGTCACGCCGTTGGGATGATTCGTAGCTTTCTAATAAACCTTCAGAGTTGTTCACAGGTCTCGGTGTGGCACATCTCTCGCTCAAAATTGTTTCGGACATTATAGGTGTTTCGCATTTCCTCATGCATTTTAGAAATCGTTTATTGATTTCTAAAAATACGTTCTGGGATTTGGATTAGAGCTCACTAAATCTGTCAGTTGGTAGCACTGACATCCTTCTTTGGGGTCTTCTGATGGAGAAACACAGAATACTTTTCGTTCAGCTTTCTCAAGTTCTTCCAGCGTCGCTCTGTAGTTTCGTGCCCATGTATTTCGCAGGTTCACGGCCGTGCATTTCTGGTTCTTGCTGGCGTCGTAAATGGTATTTTTAAACATTTGACTTTCTAATTATTTCCTGCAGGTATGCAAATATGGCTTATTTTGTGTATGGATCTGGTATCCTGCAACCTTGCTAATACCCTTTTCATAGTTTCTGTAATTGTCAACTACGTGCAACTGCATGGCTGCTTCCTGCCCGGTCTGCAGGTCTTCTGTTTGCCGTGTGTGTGCTACGCACGGCCAGAGCGAGCCCAGACGCTCGGTGGAAGTGAGAGCGGGGTTCCTGACGTTGTTCCTGCTCTTGGAGGAAAGCATGCACGCTCTCGCCTTTGCTGGGCTGTCAGAAAAGTCACGCTGCATCTTTGCATAGAAGAACAGAAAACACATGCCATGACTCCTCTGACAACCCCACACAGGATACCAGCTCAAGGCTTTGCCGCCATTTACCTGGTTAAGGGAGTCCTCATCTACTTCCAGTTGACGGACAGTTCGTTTTTCCTTTTTAACTCAGGAATAGATGAATTTTGACCAATTATTTTTCTGCATCTATTGGTATGATATGGTTTTCTTCCTTGGTTTGTGAACAGGGTTAATTAAGTTAATGTTGTGAATTACAGTAATTGATTTTTTGATGCTAAAGCAGCCTAATCCCTGGATTAGCCTACTTGATAATAATGCATTTTCCTTTTCGTACATTGTTAGGTTTGATACGCTAAAATTTCACTTGAACTTCTGCTTCTTTGGGGTTGTCGGGAACGTCATGATGCGGTGTCACATGGAAAATCACAGGGAAGTGCATTATGACATTTCCTCTACCCCCACTCGGGTCAGGGTGTCTCCCTGTTGGGGTTCCGCTGCATTTTACACACAGCACCCTCCCAGCGAGCGTTCGATGTAAATCAATTTGTGTGTAGCTATGTTGCTAAGAGCTTCTAAAGCCCTTAAAAGTGAGCCACGGCAATCCATATCCCACCTGACTCAGGCCTTGCGAGTGCTGGCTCTGACAGGCAGTGAGTGGGCTGAAAGGGAAGTCAGCCCGAGAGTGACCTGCGTCACGTGTCACAGAGGGTCTGGGAGTGACGACAGGCAGCTGAGTGATCGTCTATTGTCTGTTTTCTCGTATATACACACAGCGTATATACACATGCATGTTCTAAATACACAGGCGTATAAACGTATAAACACACAGCATACATGCGCATGCATGTTACAAATGCACAGGTGTATAAATGTATACACACACAGCGTACATGCGCATGCACGTTACAAATACACAGGTGTATAAACGTATACACACACAGTGTACATGCGCATGCACGTTACAAATACACAGGCGTATAAACGTATACACACACAGCGTACATGCGCATGCACGTTACAAATACACAGGCGTATAAACGTATACACACACAGCGTACATGCGCATGCACGTTCCAAATACACAGGCGTATAAACGTATACACACACAGCGTACATGCGCATGCACGTTACAAATGCACAGCCGTATAAACGT
Organism: Tupaia belangeri chinensis; assembly: GCF_000334495.1. Lineage (NCBI taxonomy): Eukaryota > Metazoa > Chordata > Mammalia > Scandentia > Tupaiidae > Tupaia > Tupaia belangeri. The sequence goes on from NW_006204543.1 coordinate 1,883,746, forward strand.
ATACACACACAGCGTACATGCGCATGCACGTTACAAATACACAGACGTATAAACGTATACACGCACAGCGTACATACACATGCACGTTACAAATACACAGGCGTATAAACGTATACACACACAGCGTACATGCGCATGCACATTACAAATACACAGGCGTATAAACGTATACACACACAGCGTATATATACATGCATGTTACAAATACACAGCCGTATAAATGTATACACACACAGCGTACATACACATGTATGTTTTACAAATGCACAGGTGTATAAACGTATACACACACAGCGTACATACGCATGCATGTTACAAATGCACAGGCGTATAAACGTATACACACACAGCGTACATACACATGTATGTTACAAATGCACAGGTGTATAAACGTATACACACACAGCGTACATACGCATGCATGTTCCAAATACACAAGCGTATAAACGTATACACACACAGCATACATACACATGTATGTTACAAATGCACAGCTATATAAACATACACACAGCGTACATGCACATGCATGTTACAAATGCACAGGTATATAAACATACACACAGCATATATACATGCATGCTATAGATACACAAGTATATAAACGTGCATGTGTATGTTATAGATTTATACTATGTTATTATATATATGGCTGATACTGACTACGTTCGTTAAAATGCTGAAGCCAATCAAACATGAACACTTCCATTTTATTACTTCCACTACTTCATCTTTTAGAGACGTCCCTTCCTACCCAAGAGTCATAGAGATTTGAACTCCCTTGTGTCAGAGGAAGCCAGGGAAAGATGTTGAATGTCCCATCTCCCCTGGTGATGATGGCGATCCGAAAAGCAGCAGGCGTAGCAGTTCGAAAGGACAGCTCTCAGGAAAGGACAAGTTCTCTCTGCCGATACGAACGACTCGTGTCTGGACTTTAGGTCTGGACACATCTCTGTCGTTAGAGGAAGAGGCCACAAAGAGGCTGTTTGTAGATGCTGAGGTTCTAGTTTGTTCTGTTGCTGATGACAGAAAAGCCCTGCATCTCGGTGGTTTACAGGAACACTGGTTTTTGCAACCCGTGGTTTGGAGGCTCAAGGTCCAGGGCCCACATCTTGTGAAGCTCTTCTGGCTGCACCCCAATGTGGTGGAGGGTGGGAGCACCTGTGTTCGAGTCCCCGGTCTCTCTTCTGGCCTCACCCCTTTCCTTATAGACCCGCCAGGGGTCAGTCATGGGCCCCTGAGCAATAAAGGACACGGGTCACTAGGGGCCCGCACGGTGTCTGCCTACTGCTTCTCGTCCCCCATCAACGGCAGCAGCCTCGCATGCCCGAATCCTGTCCAGAGCAGTTCTGAGAAGCACCTGGCCCGTCGATGAGTCCAGGAAGTGGTCTGTGAGAAAATTTGTGTGTGACAATGTTTGTGAAACACCACACTAAGCAAACCGAAGCTTGTATGTGTGTTGGACTTCCTTCCTTTGAGATACTGAAGTTCCTTGTGAATCTTGGTGAGATCGGGATTTACGGTGGACATTGTACCCTGAAGTTACAAGACAGTGGGCATCTTTTTAGTGAAACTGCATTACCATTTCATAGCAGTTATGTTACAGAGAAGGTTCTGGAAAAGGAGACAAACACTTTAGGAGGACACAGCCCCCATCTATGCATGGCGTCTCCTGAAGGGAACTCACCCGCTGTTACAGGGCACAGCCCCTGTGCTGAGCTGCTGCCTGGAAAATGTGCCCCTCAGAGATGCACCTGCTCCCTCGGCGGAGTGTCCCACTCTGCCTTCCCATTCTTCCTTCCTGCGTAACATGGACCTTAGTAACGAGGTCTTCGAGTTCACAGATGGTGCCTATGTGAAAAATCATGTGTGGATTTTAATTTTTAATTTTTTCTTCAGCAAGATAAACTTGACTCTCATCTCTCTGTGAACTGTTTGAAGACTCCTGTGTGTATAGACTATCTCGCTTATTTTTAATGCCTGAATCGTTTTATCTAAGATGACACTCCAATTAGTCATGACAAGCCACGCCATTTTCATTAAAGAATAAACTAATCTTAAAGCACCAGCCCACAAGAGGTCTCTTACCTAAGTATGGTGCACTCGCCCCCAGTCCTCGAGCCACTCAAGTGTGTGTGGTAGATGTGAAGGGGAAAGCCAGGCAGGAGCGAGGATTTATAAACTGCAGCCTAATGAGGGCAGAGGGCAGAGGGCAGAGCCAGAGCTGAGACCGCTTGGCCTGCTCTGACCTTGCAGGCACACCCTCTGGGCCAGGGCAGCAGTGAAGTGGCGGGGTGCTCCCAGCAGTGACGGTATTAGCAACTCCAGCCACGTGTGGTGCGGCCAGGCCACCAGGAGACCTGCAGCGTGTGCCTTGTAAGGGTTCCCAGGCTGGCAAGGAGTCACCATGAGGTTTTCACACACCCCAAGGGCTAGTGTTCAAAATTTGTGATTCTTTCTAACTCTGCCCATTACCCCGCTGAGTTACACACTTTACCCACCTCAGAGTGGTCAGACCAGCTTTCATGTAGCAAATACTTTATCCTAAATTTACAAGATATTTAGTATCTTAAGACTTTTTAATACTATTATTTTGGAATAGATCTTTGTACCCGGTCGTGTTGAATCAGGACATGTGCAAACCGGATGGAAGAAGGGCGTTCTATGAGCAATGCCGAGAGTTCGTCCCCATCAGGGTCCTGGTCTCAAACGCCACCCACCGGGCTGTCTCTCATCTGTTCCCACTGGGGCTGGGGGGGATCACGGATCACGCCTGGTGCTCATTACCCTTTCCCTGCGTGTTGACACACAGGCAGAATGGATCTTTTCACCAAAGCCAACAGGCAAATTGTCAGTCGTTCTATGTGGGACCGGGTTTGGTCTGCCTGCCTGCCTTCCCTCCTTCCTTCCTTCCTTTTTCCCTTTCTATTTCCGTGACAGAGACACAGACAGACACCCCCAACCAGGTCTTCATTGCTGTCACCTGCCACCAGATAGGATCATGGGCCCCATTGTGCCACTGCCTTGTCCGTATCATTTAAAATACTAAGAAATAAAGACCAGACTTAATTACTAAGAACATGGACTATAGCCAAATGGAAATTTTGTTTTAGAAGTTTTGTTCTGCAATATCCCACAAAACTGATGAAAGGGAACAGAGCAGTCTGATGTAGGTTCGTGTAGCCATTTTGGTTATAGCAACTCAAAACGGGAAATTCCTGATCTACACAGTGGATTGAGCTGCTGGGAAAATGTTTTTTGTTCTTGATTTTTTCTGTGTTCAGACACCGTTTTATCATTACAGCATACAAAATGAATTTTCCCAGCATCAATATAGCATGGATTAGTCTAGTCAAAGATATTAGCACACACATTATCATCAGCAGATCGTTTCTGCTTTTTTGGTTTCCCTTAAACATTTTGCTTCTTTCTTCTTCCCCTTGATTCCGTCCCCCTCACCCTCTCCCATTTCCCACCTCCTCCCACACTGTCTCCAGTGTCCACGGTGGCTCTCCATGCCTTTACAGCTTCTGATCGTTGAGTTTCTGCCACGGAGTGCAGACATTGGTATATCGGGTCATTGGTAAATGATGTGATTTGACGTTCCCAACCTAATCCGTTGAGAGGGGACATACGATGCCTCTCTTTCATAGCCTGGCTTGCTCCGCTTAGCCGCAAATCTTCCATATTCGTCCACTTTGTATCAAATGCCAGGATCTCTCTCTCTCTCTCTCTCTCTCTGAGTAGTACTCTGTAGTGTATGTGTGCCACGTCTTCTCAGTCCAGTCTTCTGTTCATGGACATTTGGGTTGGCTCCATGTCTTAGCAGTTGTGACAACGCCTCTGTAAGCGTGCATGTGACCGTGCTTTTCCATCTCAGTGTACTCCTACCCTTTGAGTAGATGCCCAGGAGTGGAACTGCTGTGCCATACGGTAGCCCTACCAGTGGGATGTAAGTTCGTATCGCCACTGTGGGCAACAATATGGAGGTTCCTCAAATGAAAATCTTTGACAAAGCAAAGGCAAAGCAGGCTCTGAATCAGGTAGCGAGACATACATTTTACATGGCCTGTGTGGACGGTGTGCCGTGCTACTGGGAGCCCCAGTGTTTCCGTTCTGTGCTGTTTCTTTCACCGGCTGGATTCGAGACAGAAATGTGTTTGATTGGCTGGCTATCTGCAGAAGCTCGGGGTTGGTCTGGAGTAAAGACAGAAACAAAATCACAAGTTGGGTCAGTAATGGCATGTTGAAGAGTGAAAGCCAGATGGAGGCAAGTCTGTGGAAGCAGGGCTGACGTAGCCGACAGTGGCAGGGAAGGAGGCCACTCCTTTGGGAAGGTGAGAGGTCTGTGTTTACACAAAAGCAGAGAAATGCCTAGCAAACAGTTCCTTTTTTCCCCCTCGATGAAAGGCAGCTCTTGGAGAAGTAGGCAGAGGAAATGGAGCATCACAGAAGAGAGTTTCTGAGTATTCGTAGAAGTCTACCACATGGCCACCTGCTGTTCTCCCGCCTTCTTGTCTCCACGTTGTTTTCGTTGTTTTCCTAATCACTGTGTAATCCTGCCGGGTGTGGGCATCCAAGAACAAGCTAGTTTATATTATGTAATTATGAAGGCAGAGATTGTAATTAGTCACCCCAAATTCCTTGATGACTTCTGAGAGTCAATGAGGCCTAACTAGAGGAGACTGATGGCTATAATTAGTGGAGTCAGTATGAAAATATTCCCAGACTTTCATTGTTCCAGGACATAAAGCTCATAATTACGTAATGATCTCTGACAACTTGACATTGGTTACCGTAAAGCATTCAGCCCTCGTCTCTGCCCTCCTCCTCGCTCTCTGCTTCACAGCGCTTACAACCGTTACGGAAGACTCGGACCGTAATTCAGACTACGGTAATTCTGAGTAATTGCAGTCTAGGTCTGCTACTGTTAAACAATAAAAAGGACGACATTTGGAGGCAATCGAGTCATTATTTTAACTTTCTTAACTTTTCTATTTCGAGACTATTACAGGTTAAGAGGACAATTCGAAAATAGCGCAGAGAGAATGTGCCGAGCACCTTTACCTCATTGCCTGCCCGGGTGACGTCGCCCTTAGGATCCAGTACCAAGACCCAGTATGGCCGTTAGCTCCACCCACAGACCTCATTCAGATCGCCCCAGTTGTAGGCGCACCGTGGTGTGCATTTGTAGCAACTCTGCGTGTTTTCAACACGGGTAGGGGGCTGCAGCCACCACCACAGAACCACCCCATCCCCAAAGACCTCCAGAGGAATATCTCCTCCGGTTGTGCCTTACAGACACATCCAGTCCTTGCTCAGCCCAGTCCCTGGAAACCGCAAAAGTGTTCTCCAAGAATAGATTAGAAATCAAATCATGCAGTCTGTGACCTTCTGAGATGCTTTATCCTCTCAGCGTAATTCTCTGGAGATCAGTCAACTCATTTGCATCCATGATTTGTTTCTTTTTGTGAGTTTATTTATTCCGAGAGAGAGAGAGAAATCTCCCTTCCAGGGTGTTCACGGCACCGTCCAGCCCCCGCCACAGCCCACCAGAACCATGGGCAGGCAGGGAGACCTCGGGATGTGGACCTAGGACCTTTCCCTGTGGACTGAGCACCACAGCTGGTCCCTATAGTTTTTCTTTTCATTCCTGCACACTGTTGCATAGGACGAAGGCTCCGCAGTTTGACCACTCACATTCTGAAGTACATTCGGGTTGTCTCCGACTTTTGGTCCGGAGAAAGCTGCCGTGAATGACATCCCTGTGAGCTGTTACGTGAGCATGTTAAGGTCTCTGAGATAAAAGCCCAGGAGTAGGATTTCGGGTTAATATGGGAAGAATACGTTTAGTTTAGTGTTTTCTTTCTGGTTATTTGTTTCTTTAGAAGGAAGCACCGAACTATGTCCCAGCCTGGCTGTACCATTTTACATTCCTGGAAGCAATGCAAGATCTAGTTTGTCTGCATCCTCTCCAGCATCTGGTGTTACTTTGTATTTGTTTTTGAGTGTTGACTGTTTTAAGAGGGCACGCTGATGTCTCACTGTGGCTTTGACTTGCCTTTCCCTAGTGGTTAATGAAGTTAACATCTTCTCATACGCTTCTTTGCCGTCTGTGTCTCCACTTCTGTAAAACGTGTTTATCCCTTTCGCCCATTCTCAAGAGAATCATCTGTTGTGGCACTGAGTTTAAGAGCGCTTTATTGCAGAAATGGGCTCCTTTACAAACGTGTGGCTGGCAGATGTCTCCTCGAAGTCTGGAGATTGTCTCTCCCCTTTCAATGAGCTTTCGGAGATCATTTTTAAATTTTAAAGTTTAATCTACTGATCGTTGTTCTTGTATGGAGTATGATTTTGGTGTCATGGGTGAGAATGTGTAGCCTGCTCTCTGTGCTAAAACTTCCTTACGTTTTCTTCTAACAGTTTTGTAGTTTTACATTTTGCTTGCAAGTCCATGATGAATTTTGATTTTTTTTTTTATACAGTGTAAGACTTAGTTTGAAGTTTGTGTTTTCCCCATGGATATGTTGAAAAGAGTATCCTTCTTCAAGTGAGTAGTTTCTGTTAACAGGTAGTTGATAATTCTTTTGCAGCTTTTTCTTTCTTTCTTCCTTCCTTCCTTCCTTTCTTTCTTTCTTTCTTTCTTTCTTTTTAAAATTTCTTTCTTTCTTTCTTTCTTTTTTAAATCGTGCACGTTGAAAGAAACAGGGAGAGAGAGGGACTCGATGCCACACTCCTCCAGCCTCCATAGGTGTTCGCCATAGGGCGGGCACCACCGCACCCATCTGTAGCCTTGCTTCTGGGCCCTCTGTCTAGTCAGTTCACCTGTTTCTATCCTCCTCCCACAGGCAGCCTTCACTACTGGAGTTGTACAGTAAGTCTTAAAACTAGGCTTCGACTCCCACTTTATCCCTTGTTTCAGAGACGGCTGGAGCTACTCTGGTTTCCACATAAACTAAGAACAACGTTTTGTATCTGTGGAATTTTGACGGATGTTCCATTTAACTCACAGATAAATTTGGAGAGGGCCATTGCTAGGGGTGTACGTGCTTGCCAGCGAGGGAGGGAGAGGAGGAAGGGGCGAGGTTGCAGTGCAGCTTTTTCCTCCGTTCCCCCTTCCCATCAGGGTTTTGGGCGTGCACACACGCGTGCCAGTCGTGTTTCCAAGCTGCTGGGACTGGTATTTGATTTCTTTCTTTCTTTCTTTCTTTCTTTTTAAAATTTCTTTCTTTCTTTCTTTCTTTTTTAAATCGTGCACGTTGAAAGAAACAGGGAGAGAGAGGGACTCGATGCCACACTCCTCCAGCCTCCATAGGTGTTCGCCATAGGGCGGGCACCACCGCACCCATCTGTAGCCTTGCTTCTGGGCCCTCTGTCTAGTCAGTTCACCTGTTTCTATCCTCCTCCCACAGGCAGCCTTCACTACTGGAGTTGTACAGTAAGTCTTAAAACTAGGCTTCGACTCCCACTTTATCCCTTGTTTCAGAGACGGCTGGAGCTACTCTGGTTTCCACATAAACTAAGAACAACGTTTTGTATCTGTGGAATTTTGACGGATGTTCCATTTAACTCACAGATAAATTTGGAGAGGGCCATTGCTAGGGGTGTACGTGCTTGCCAGCGAGGGAGGGAGAGGAGGAAGGGGCGAGGTTGCAGTGCAGCTTTTTCCTCCGTTCCCCCTTCCCATCAGGGTTTTGGGCGTGCACACACGCGTGCCAGTCGTGTTTCCAAGCTGCTGGGACTGGTATTTGATCACAAGCAGGCGTGTGAGATCCGGCTCCCTCGAGAGCTGAGCTCCTGGGCCGGCCCGCCCCCTTTAATATAAACTTCCCGTGCCGTAAAATTCGCTTTCCATTCTTTTCACCACATCCCACAAATTTTCACCTGTTTTTTTCTTCCTTTTGTTTTTTACTTTCACACCGCTGAATGTGTTTGATTTCCTTGTGACCTCCACTTTGACCCACAGATTATTTACTCGTATGTTTTATAATTTCCAAATGTTTGGAGACTTCCCTGTTATTTGTCTGTTACTTTATTTTAGTGTGGCTCTGCTATGGCCAAAGAGCAGAATATGTGGTTTCCGTTCTTTCAGATTGGTTAAGGTTTTATAGTTGAAAATAAGGTTTTCGTGGGTGAGTGCTGAGTGGCTGCTTAAAAAGAGTTTCTCTGGCTGTGGGCGACGGGAAGTTCCATGACGGCCGGACTGAATTGTGTCCGCTGCTGATGCTCCTCGGTCCCTGCTCACTCTCTGACGAGTCGCTTGATCGTTGCCGAGGCACAGGTGTTGTCCCCCATGGGGCAGTGGCTGTGCCTGCGGGCCTCTCAGTGTCGTCAGTGTTGGCTTCGCTTTCGAGTCGGTCGTGTTTGAATGGTCACGTTTATGTTACTGTGTCGTCTTGATGGCTTTGTGATGCCTTCCACTTTATTCTTTGTGCACCATATAACTTTGGCAAGATGGGTCTTTTATGATTTCAAACAAATTTTATAATCACGTTTGCTATTTCTGTGGAAAGTGTCACTTTGATATAAATAACAGTATGTTTCGATGGGAATTGCATTGAATTTGAGGAGTACTTTAGGTAGTTTCAGCATTTTAACTGTGTCGGTTCTTCCGGCTGTGCTCTGGTGGGGCGGGCCCTGTTCCCACCAACACCCCAGCGGGGCAGGGCACGGCATTGCCAGCGGGTGGGGGTCCAGGCTCCCCTGTGGCTCCCCATACCACACCCCACTGCTCGCTGTCTTTCGTTCCTGAGTTCTGGGGTCCCTGGCTCGACTGCCTTCTTCCTCTTGTCATTTAACGTCTAAACTTGTTAGATGCACCTCACAGGAGACCGAGAACGAGGTGAGGCCGTTCTGTCTTGTTCAGAAGGGAAGATGTCAGGCCGTGTTGGAGATCTCAATATAAGGGCAGGTCTGGCCGTGTCTGGGAACACACGGGGGGGGTCAGGCCGTGTCTGGGAACACACAGGGGGGTGTCAGGCCGTGTTTGGGCACACAAGGCGTCAGGCCGTGTCTGGGAACACACAGGGGGGTGTCAGGCCGTGTCTGGGAACACACAGGGGAGTGTCAGGCCATGTCTGGGAACACACAGGGGTATGTCAGGCCGTGTTTGGGATCTCAGGAAACAGGCCAGCTCAGGCAGTACTTATAAGCATGTGTGACACTCCGCTAGCAGCCAGTCGGCCCTTCCATGTGAGAAGTCACGCACATAGATTTAGAAGCAGATTTAGGATGTGTTTCTATGGAATTAAACCTGCTCATAAACATGTAGGGTTTCAAAGCACAACTCCCAAATACTTGCCAAGTGACCCTTGAAACCCAGGGCATGGGAAAATAGGATTGTGGCCACGTTTGCTTATCAGTGGGATATAGTGGACAGGAAAAACTGGCCGACCCCAGGCATCTCTGTGGCTTCTCTCGCCGTCTGTCTCACGTATGCGCACACACACACACACACACACACACACACAAGCGCACACGCGTAGTACCAGAGGAAATAAATGCTTTCACTCTTTTTGTTTGCGTTGGGGAAACCCAGAACCCAGCAGGGCATCTAGAGAAGGTCGAAGGCATTTGGAAACATCTAGAAACTCCTCTGTGCATCAGGATAATCGAGCTTCAGCTTGAGTTTCCATGGAGACAGGGTCTCACTCCTGGCTGGCCTGCAGGCGCGGTCTGGTGAGGCCAGCATCTGCAGGAAGGACTGTTGCTTTGCCACAGACCACAGTGCTCAAAGTCGCCATGCTGGTATTGCTGACAGTTTTCAGAGGAGAGACTGATAGGTAGAGAAAGAAATGCACTAGGCCCAGCAGAAGGCACAGTGGTCGGACCACAGGACTTCCTGCCGTTGACAACAGTTCGAGTCCTGGACCTGGTGGCCTGAAACTCACTAGGGTGTGCGTGTGCTCAACATCCCAGGAGGAGTGTAGCAGAGGATTGCCAGGTGGCCTTCCCCCTCTGCAGGGTGATTTCTCACTTCCCCTCTCTCTGGTGAGTGTACACACCCCATGGCAAGAACCTAAAAAAGAAAAAAGAAAAGAAATTTATTACAGAAACAACACCCTTCTTTTCGCTCTTTCGCAGATGGCTTTCCAACCTGTGGAAGGCAGAATTAGAGTTCGTTAGGGAGGGTTCCCAGCCTCTGCTGGAGCGTCCACATTCCTTCCTTAAATATGCCCCGAGGGCTACTTGTTCTCTGGGCACAATAGAGGGTTCCTGCTACTCCAGGAAGGGCCCTGAGCGGCCGCCCAGATGTCACCCCAGACGAGACCGCAGCCTGCTCCTCTCCGCGCTGTCCGTGAAGATGTGAGAGTCCGGGAGGCTGCGGCGTTTGCAGACGTGCCTCTTCCCCGTACGGATCCGATACGCCTTCGCGTGTGTGCGCGTGTATGTGTGTGTGTGTGTGTGCATGTGTGCGTGTGTGCCCGCATGCTGGCATTTTACCCACAGAAGCCACGTCCTCTGTGATTTGGCACATGAGGAAGGAGGCGGAGGACCGTCAGGAGCTTTAACCAGTGACTGAGAGGGAGGAAAATTCACAACCTCCCTGGAAATCATTGCTCCTCCAGAAACATGGGGTTACATTTTTCTGAAAAAAATGTTTTTCAAAGCTTACTGATTTTTGTTTCCTGAGAGAGGCACACAACAGGTTCTATATACTACGATCCTACCCCCCGCTCCAGCCAGCCAGGAACATGGGCACTCATGCGTGTACCCCCAGGAGCATGGGCACACACGTGTGCACCCCAGGAGCATGGGCACTCACATGTGCACCCCCAGGAGCATGGGCACACACGTGTGCACCCCCAGGAGCATGGGCACTCACGTGTGCACCCCAGGAGCATGGGCACTCGTGTGCACCCCAAGAGCATGGGCACTCACGTGTGCACCCCCAGGAGCATGGGCACACACGTGTGCACCCCCAGGAGCATGGGCATTCACTTGTGCACCCCCAGGAGCATGGGCACACA
>NW_006204543.1:1894753-1895214 GCF_000334495.1 Tupaia belangeri chinensis
CACTCATGTGTGCCCCCCCAGGAGCATGGGCACACACGTGTGCCCCCCCAGCATGGACGGGCACCCAGGACCCTTCCTGCGGCTCCGGCATCTCCAAGCTCCAGGCTGCTGAGGCACACAGAGGCAGCCACTAAAGTTTAGTTTGAGTTTTCTGAAGTTTTGTGTTTCTGAAATTCTACATAAAGTCGAAGGCATTTAATAAAAAGAGTAAGTAGGAGACTCCGAGCAGGCTCTGAGCAGGAGAGCAGCGGGGGGCACCTGAGGACGTGTGACAGGGACGGCTGGCCCGTGACTGGCCTCAGCCGCGTGGCAGGTGGCGAGGCGCTGACTTAGGGATGAGCAGACATACGCTCCCTCTCCCGCCTTCTCTGCAGGTTCTCGTCTTCCTGGGAGAGTACAGGCGTTTGAGGGGCATGCATCTCATTGTCCCTGCACCACACGGCAGAGCGGCTCCACACACC
>NW_006204543.1:1895712-1919701 GCF_000334495.1 Tupaia belangeri chinensis
GCCTTTGTCCTCGCAGCCTCTCCTGGCCGTCCGCGAGTCACGGTCACCGTGTGGCTTTCCGACTCCTTTCCTACACCTGCCAGCTCCCGGCAGCTGCGGGCACCCTACTCCTCTCCGTAGCAGTTACGGGGCGGGCTCGCTCCAGGGTTTCGGCGTATTCGGTAAGTTAGTGGTCCAGGGCGGGACCTTCCTTAGAAACGATTGGTCAAGAAGAGAAGTAGTCATGAAAGGCCACAGGTGTGACACCACCTTTCTCCTCCCTACGGCATGCAAAGGCGCAGGTGCATGAGCTCGGCGTTAGGCTTGCGGTCACCCATCAGGCGTTGCCTGGGACGGTCACGGAAGCAGGTGGGTCTGTGTGGACTGTTGTCCTCTTCAACTCAGGGGACTGTCCTGCTTGCCTTAGGACCAGTCAGAGGAGACAGCCCTCCTCCCAGGTGTGAAACCAAGCCTCGTTCCGACCTGGCTGAAGACCCTCTATGTTCTCTAGGGCGGGCTGCCTCGTCTGCTCCCCCTCCCATGAGAACGCTTCACGCAGCTTCCTAGACTTCCTGCCGGGGCTGGCACAGGGACGGCGTCTCTGGAGGCTGAGGCGGGAAGGGACGGGATGAGGGCCGTCAGTGTCAGGAGAGAGCATCAATGGAAGAGACGGGACTCCCCATGCAGCTCGAAGGAAGGAGAGCTGTCGGAAGGAAAGGGTCTAGCGGAAAGGGCTTCAGACAGAAGTTTTACAGTGTAGGACCACCAGGTGGCGTGGCGGATAAGGCCCTGGCCTCCATGTGGCCAGCCACGGTTTAAATCCCAGACCTGGTGGCTTGAAAATCACGCTCAGTACATGTGCATGTGAGCCCAAAATCATGGGAGAAGGGATCGCAGAATGGCCATCCCTCCTAGGGGTGATTTCTCACTTCCCCCCACCTGTCTCCAGTGAGTGCATGCACCCTATAGTAAATACCTTACCAGAAAAGAAAGAAAGAAAAGAAATTGTAGTTTGTGTTTTTACTGTTTAGAAAATTGGGCAAGAAATATCAATAATTGAAAGGCTTTAAAGAGATGGATTGCTTTTAGAAAGAAGTTCCCAAATGACTACTAACTCTAAATCTCACATCAAGTGATAGAAATTTAAGAAGCACGTTGGTCAAGAACAGAGCATGGTGTGACGTATTCTAATCAGTAGATAAAAATGACCCCTCTTTAGTCTCATCCTCACAGCCACTGTCGTAACTCCATGCCCCTTCATTCCCTTCCTAGGAAAGTAGCATCTCGTCAGATTTCCGCTGCTCTCTCCCGTCAGATCGTGTAATAGTCTCTAGAGCTGGATAAACAATACGCCAACGAAACCATCTGTGTTCATGCAGAGCACTCCGGGCGCTGCGTTCTGCGGCCGCGGAGTGAAAGGTTCTCGGGGTGGCAATTAAACCTTGGTGCTAGATCCTGTTGTTCGGCTCTTTTATATCTTTCTCTCTCTCTCTTATTTTTTCTTGGCCTGAGAGCTCTATTCCTTTTTGAGAGAGGGGCATTGAAGCTCCAGTTATAATCGTTGATTTGCCACTTTATCTTCAGCCCTTCGGGGCGCGTATTCAGCCCTGCTGTTCATCCCGTGCATCTTTAGGATCCCTGACTTCTTGGGCTGATTGATCTTTTATTATGACGTATTAATACTTCCCCTCCTAGTTCTCAATAATTGTCTCTGAAACCTCCCCGTTACTGATAAGCAGCTCTGTTTTGTTGCCTTGGGACAAGGTGGGGCATTCCTTCAGGAAGGTGGTGTGGCATCCACCTGCACTCAGACCTGAGATCGCAGGAAGCCTTGGCGTTAGTGGGCTCAGCTCTGTGCCAAGGAGGAGGCCAGGAGGGAGGACAGAAAAGCTGGTGTCACCAAGCAGACAGCTGACAGAGCCGCGGTGTGCACCCGTAAGTCTTCCCTGCCCGAGATGGAACAGAGAAGGGGTCTGCAGCAGTGTTGAAGTTCTGCAAGTAGAGACAAAGAGATGGGAAAACAACATTGGATTTAGGGCCACGATGTCAGCCCTGGCCTGGCGGGACCGAGGAAATGGGCAGAGCAAGCAAGTTCAGCCCTTCACAGGGTCCTCTCTCGTAGGCACATCTTCTAAGGAAGCTAAAGGCTTTCACATAAAGCAGTGCGTGAAATGAATTCATGACATTTTCCAGAAAGCAGTCAGATCTCTTACAATATAAATTTACAATATAAATGAGAAACTCAACCCTGACATTTAGATACGGTGGTTTAATTTAATAAAAAGTAGATTTTGTTGAATTTCATAGTCACCTTTTTTTGCATCAATACTTAGAGAAAAATTCAGTTGATTAAAGGTTAATGTATTTGTGTTTCCTTAAGGGAGTCGAGATAATTCCGTCATAACCTGCATTGCGTGTTGTCAGCTCTCAGAGGGAGAATGGCAGGTCATGACATAGCTGCTGATTACCCCAGGCTAATCAATTAGGGTGGGAGGCCTGGAGGAACCTCTCAGACTGTCTCGTCCCGTCTCTAATTTCATGGAGTTAGAGCGGGAAGTCGGGGAGGGACCCTGACTGAGATGCTGGTAAGGGTGGCTGGGCCACACATCTTAACCCCACGCAGTGTCTCCGAGAGAACTTTCCAGGTGCGACTTCACTTATCATAAATCTTTTTGTTTGTTTGTTATCTCTTGAAAGTAGTATTCTAAATAATGTGATAGAATTTACCACTCCACGAATTAAGGAACTGTGACAGTTGGGACAGGTGGCAGCTCGGTGGTGACACAACAGAACCCATGTGAGAGACGTCCTGCGTTCCAGACCCGGAGCACGTGGGGCTCCTGGCCAGTGGGCTGGGCTGACCAGTGTGGACAACCTTGGGAGGACTTGTCTCCCTCTCCCGCTCTCTGTCTCTCTTTCCTGTTGGAGAAAGAAACTTTAATCAAAGGAAACTGAGTGAATTGATAGAAAAAGAGAGAAAGGATTGGATTCGGAAAGAACTGGGGAACTTAGCCCAGCAAATCCAGTGGCGCCTTATACATCAGTAGATGGCGGACTCGTGAAACCAAGCAGCTGTCCCGGCCAGTAGTCCTCACGAAGCAGCCGCTCCCCGCGCAGTGATATCCCGCAGCGCCTCGGGGCACTCCCGCCTCCTCCACGGCCCTGCCTCACCATCGTCTCCTGCATTTCTCTGTCCTAACTTGGAGGACGCTTTTACCTCGAGTAGAATTCCTGGTTGACAGCCTTTGGGAGGTGTTCCAGCGTCTGCTTGCTTCCATAGTTGTGCGGTAGAATCTGCATTTAATGAGATTATTCTCCTGTATCTAGCATGTCCTGTATTTCTTACCCGGTCAAGATTTTCCGTTATTCCTGGCTTCCACCAATTCGATTTTGGTGTACCTGGGTGAGACCTTCGTGTTTAGCAAGCTCAGCATTTCCTGTGTATCTTAAATCCACAACTTTTTCCTTTTTTCCAGTGGTGGCTGATATTTGTACGTTATTTCCACATTTTTTATGGTCATTCTCCCTTCTTTTTTTCTGAGGCTCCCATAATGTACGTGTTGAAATTGACCAAGTTTCTGAATCTCCCTACCTGTCAGTTTTATTTATCTCCTTTCTTTTTCAACCGGGGTAACCTGCCTTCGTGTTCACCAGCACTTGCCCTCAGCCTCTGTCATCCGGCATGCCTGCCTGTGCTCTTCAGGTGTAAAACGACACGATTATGTCCCAGCTGTGAGAGGAGGCTCGCGGTGACGCAGTGACAGCCGGGGAAGACCTACTGACCTCACTCGTTTTGTGAATGAGTAGGGTCTGTAAGGCGAAAGAAGCTGTCACCGGACCTAAAGGCTCTTGTACATAAAGTTGTCCCTGTGAGAGGGAGGGCCACAGTGCGGATGGCTTACTGGGTTACCATATTTGGAATGGAGCAGCTAAGTGAGTAGGCGGCAGGGGTGGGGGGTGAGGGGAGGGTTACAGTAAGCAAGCAGAGGAGGCTGGGATGATCTATGTGGAGATCATTTAGTCAGGGACCTCAGTGTAAACTCACGTGTAGCTTCTTGCAGAGGATTACATGTGGAGATGTTTACAGATACATGTGAGAGTATTTGAAAATAATATGTATCTCAAATTTGAATTTTTTCTGAAATTTGAACAAAATGGATTTCAAAAACTTTTGTGGCAGAATTCCATTTGTTCATGACTGTTTTTAAGTCCTCTTGTATTTTGAATCTATATGTGGTCTAGCCCAGACACGTGTATCTCACTATTCTGTCCACGTGGACAGCCTGGAAGAATGGCACTCCAGTGACGACAGGCAGGCCTAGTGCCCAGCGACTGCCTTAGCGCGGCAATCTCGGGCGTCGGAACAGGGCTTCTTGGAGAAATAGCTGACTAGAACTAGAGGGGAAGCTTGAGTCTGGAATAGCTTATGGTACAGAAGGTCAGGAAGCACTAAAACAAAGCCGCAAAATAAGATAAAGACACGCTGATGGGGTGTGTCAGCGCCCACTGAAACAGTCCCGATTGCCACATCTAGGGAATGTGAGCTGCGAAACCCACACAGTAACACTGGGCCGAAAGCCGTAGTATAAGATACATACCCGTGAGTTCATACCAATAGGCATAAAGATTTGGGGCCAGTCCCGTGGTGCAGTGGTTAAGCACGGTGTCCAGAGAGCTGGTCCTACGTGGCCAACTGTGGTTTGAACCCGTGCCCTAGCAGCTCATGAATCATCCCAGGTACGGGTGTGTGCCCTGATTCATGTCCGGGTGCAGAAATGGGAGAAGTGTGGGCCGTGACCATGCCCTGTCTTGGGAGTGCTTTTTCTCTCTCTGGAAACACACATCCCCTAGCCATTGAAATAAAATAGTGAATAAATAAAGAAGCTTTGAAGAGCCATGTCTTTCGTAATTATGGAAGAATTCCAAATAATTTTTGTGGATAATTCCTGCCAGGTGACACATAGTGCTTAAACACCCCCCGACACACACACACACACACTCACACTCACTCTCTCCCTCTCATACTTAAGTATGGGCGAGGTATAATTTTCTCCCCCAAAATAGAATCTATAAGCAGGGCAGAAAGCTACCTTCACAGTGGAGACAAACAGCAGACACTATCTCACCCTGGTGACCGAGTGACCCCGGCCGTGGTCGGTCCTGTTTAAAGTACAGACCCCAGAAATGACGGGATGGGACTATCACTTTACCCCTGTGGTATTCCCCTAGAAACCACAGAAAAGTCACAACTGAGGGAAATTCTACAAAATTTATGACTAGTAGTAATCAAAGCTGTTAAAGTTATCAAAGCTGGAAATCTGGGAAACTCACAGTTAAGCTATGGTTAATCATGATGACTGTGATGAGGTGTCTCGGCAGGGTCCTGAAGTGGAGAGGGTATTCGGTAAAGACAAACAGAATCTGGGACCCGCAGGTGGCGTTAACGGTCACGCCACCGTACTCCCATAGAGCTGACCATGGTTTAAGTCTCAGACCCGGCGGCTTGAAACTCACACTGGGTGTGCGTGTGTGTACATACCCAAGGTCTCCGGAGGAGAACGGGGAAAAGGGATTGCAGCATGGCCATTCCCCCGGGGGTGATTCCTTTTTCTGTCTCTCACTCTCTGAGTGCACATGCCCGATAGCAGAAATCTCTCTTAAAAAGAAGTAAGACAAAGGGAACCCAAGTAAAGATTTTAGTTAACAATAATGTATAAATATCAGCCCATTAAATGGAGCATATGTGCTACTAATAATAGAGAAAATGAGGTGTGAGGAGTATAGAAACTTGGTACATTCTTTACAACTTTTCTGTAACTATAACGCTGCTCTAAATATCTTCTTAAACATTAAGAAAATACAGGATGAAGCACGGGTGTGCATTTGGGCGTGTCGAGTAGTAGGGTAAATTATAAATGCCCTAATAACTACAAAAGTTTCTTTATTTCCATGTAGTATAGTACTTTTAGTAATTATGGAAAGGGGAATATTCATAGAGAATCTTATCTGTGGGGGCAGGGGTTCTGTATGTATATATACATAAATTACTCCAAGCGGTTTGTTCTAAAAATTCCCAAGATGTTCAACCTCCCATAACTGATTATTCTAAAGTTAGACATAACTGGTATGTATGAAAGTAGACCAATGGTTAATAGTTTTCAATTCTAGGATAAATATGGGTTTTTATGTAACTTTAGATAACACTTTTATTTTAAGGATGTTCTTTTAAATTCGCTGTAGGTTGTTATGAATCTTAATGTCTCATATGTTAATATCTGTGCTCTGCTTGGATGAAATATTAGCTTAACCTTGGTTTTTGTTTTAAATATTAATCATTAAACTCATCCCCTGTTATAATCTCTAACCAAGTAATTGAATCCCGGGGAAATCCATCACCATGTGCTGATTTTAAAACGTCAGATTTTATTTAATTTCAGGATGAAAAACTGCATTATGCAGTCCTTTCCAAAAGTTTCTTGTTTAATGAAAATGCTTGACAAGAAATGATTATCTGTCCTTTAGGAATAGACCAAATTTTATTAAGCTCCTTGAACTCCTTTAAAGTGAATTGAAGAACAAAATAATATGTGTTTTCGGTGCCAGAGCCGAGATCGTGGACTCACTTTGACTACACATACCCTAGGAGGCCTCAAGCAATGGGTGGGAAAAATGGAATTAAAACACTAGTGAATTTTGGTACAAACAAATGTCGAATCTCATGCATAGTTTTTTCATAAACTGCATTAACCATGAGCTTTTTGAATTCTCTTGTACGCATATTTACAGGTAGACCAACCCTCCATTCGGGAGGAGCTTCATGTGTTTCTTCCTTGTGTGCCTAAGAAATGTGTCTGTGAATCAGCTGTGTGGGAGAGAAGCTTAAAAAGAAGTAAGACAAAGGGAACCCAAGTAAAGATTTTAGTTAACAATAATGTATAAATATCAGCCCATTAAATGGAGCATATGTGCTACTAATAATAGAGAAAATGAGGTGTGAGGAGTATAGAAACTTGGTACATTCTTTACAACTTTTCTGTAACTATAACGCTGCTCTAAATATCTTCTTAAACATTAAGAAAATACAGGATGAAGCACGGGTGTGCATTTGGGCGTGTCGAGTAGTAGGGTAAATTATAAATGCCCTAATAACTACAAAAGTTTCTTTATTTCCATGTAGTATAGTACTTTTAGTAATTATGGAAAGGGGAATATTCATAGAGAATCTTATCTGTGGGGGCAGGGGTTCTGTATGTATATATACATAAATTACTCCAAGCGGTTTGTTCTAAAAATTCCCAAGATGTTCAACCTCCCATAACTGATTATTCTAAAGTTAGACATAACTGGTATGTATGAAAGTAGACCAATGGTTAATAGTTTTCAATTCTAGGATAAATATGGGTTTTTATGTAACTTTAGATAACACTTTTATTTTAAGGATGTTCTTTTAAATTCGCTGTAGGTTGTTATGAATCTTAATGTCTCATATGTTAATATCTGTGCTCTGCTTGGATGAAATATTAGCTTAACCTTGGTTTTTGTTTTAAATATTAATCATTAAACTCATCCCCTGTTATAATCTCTAACCAAGTAATTGAATCCCGGGGAAATCCATCACCATGTGCTGATTTTAAAACGTCAGATTTTATTTAATTTCAGGATGAAAAACTGCATTATGCAGTCCTTTCCAAAAGTTTCTTGTTTAATGAAAATGCTTGACAAGAAATGATTATCTGTCCTTTAGGAATAGACCAAATTTTATTAAGCTCCTTGAACTCCTTTAAAGTGAATTGAAGAACAAAATAATATGTGTTTTCGGTGCCAGAGCCGAGATCGTGGACTCACTTTGACTACACATACCCTAGGAGGCCTCAAGCAATGGGTGGGAAAAATGGAATTAAAACACTAGTGAATTTTGGTACAAACAAATGTCGAATCTCATGCATAGTTTTTTCATAAACTGCATTAACCATGAGCTTTTTGAATTCTCTTGTACGCATATTTACAGGTAGACCAACCCTCCATTCGGGAGGAGCTTCATGTGTTTCTTCCTTGTGTGCCTAAGAAATGTGTCTGTGAATCAGCTGTGTGGGAGAGAAGAGAGAAAGGGCTCGATTCCCCCGACTCTGAAACGTCTTGTGTTGTGGGGACATTTACAGTTGGATTAGACCAGGCTATCGAACCTTCATTATTACCTAAGCAATCGTCCACTCAGGGGCTGAAACGGAAACTCTCCTGGCGTGCAGAGAGGGGGACGAGCAACAATGGGGAACATGCCTTCTGCTGTTGTTGCTATAGCTACCAGGACACGCTATTCCTATGCAACACAAACAGAAATGCTTTCAACAGCGGACAAAGGGGAAAGAGAGCAGGACCATTTCCATAGCAACAGGGAAACCTACTGATGTGGGCAGGCCAGACTTCGCTCTACCTAATGGTATCGATGGTAGTCATTAATAATCTTACAGGAGTAGGTATACACAAACCCCTGATCCTGAACTAATGGCTCAGAGCATGAGATACGGAACCTCACTCACTGAAAACTACATTAGGGTTCAGGAGGCGACACTGAGTTTAGATGACTGGCACCTTTGGAAGCTAAGGGACACTGACTGCTCTTCATATTGCCATTCATCTGATGGACATTTCAGAGGAAATCCCTGTATCTCTACCAGAGACGGTGTCGGTGCGAAGAATGCGAGTCATCGCATCAGGACAGAGAAGTGGGTAGAAAACATTAGGTGTAGAACATGTGGGGAAATGTGAACAGAGGTCTGTAATTGCCACATTATGTAACAAAGATCTCATAAAAATGAAAAAGTGTCTAATTGCTGCAACAGCGTGGCTGTTACTGGGAGCTGAAGCTAGAGGGTGGAGAGGGAAAAGCAGAGGGAGAGCTAGAAGGCAGTTGGGGACTCTGCACGCTCACGGGTGTGACAAAGTGTTGAAAGGCATTTATTCATGCACCTACTTACTGGGCATCTGCTGTTCGCCATATACTATCCTACGTACACGGAACACGGGAGTGATCCGGACAGGGATCCCTGTGTTTGTGGAGCTACATTCTCAAGGGAACACGTGGATGATAAAAAGCAAACATCAGGAAGTGTGTGTGTGTGACAGTGCTATAAAGTAAAGCAAGAGGAGTAGAGTTAGGCCGTGTGTGGGTGTGCGGAGGTTGGCCGCATTGAGGACGCAGCGTTGAGGGATTACCCACCCCGTGTTCGTGGAAGGAAGGCGGTATCTCGACAGCTTCCCATGCCCAAGCAGCCACAGGTCCAGGCCAGAGCGCAGCCCTGTCCCTGTACCCCTTGTTGTCTCTGTCCCCATGCTAGGCCATTGTCTACCGCTTAGCTTCCTGGGCGGCTGTTCTGAGGCAGGGATCGAAGAGGGTCGTCTTTAAACCCAGCAGCGTTTCTGGACCACCTGCAGATTTGTTAAAAAGGCAGATCCTCGGTTGAGCCGTGGTGGTAAAGGCAGTGCAGGGGCTGCTGTGCAGCGCTGAGGCCACGTGGGGAGGCCCTGCGCTCACATGCCTGAGCATGTCGGTCATGCCCCTGGAAGACCCCGAGGTCCTAGCTGACCACATGGTTGGGAGGAAGATTGCAGCATGAATGCTCCGTTGAGATTGCCTTTCTCGCTCCCTCTTGTCTCTCTGTCTCTGTCTCTCTGTCTCTTTCGCTCACACACACAAAAGAAAGAAATGAGCCTTAAAGAGAAGGAAAAAAATCTGCCGGATTCCTAAGCTCCATGTGGATTTGCATAATCAGAATCCTACGTACACGGAACACGGGAGTGATCCGGACAGGGATCCCTGTGTTTGTGGAGCTACATTCTCAAGGGAACGTGGATGATAAAAAGCAAACATCAGGAAGTGTGTGTGTGTGACAGTGCTATAAAGTAAAGCAAGAGGAGTAGAGTTAGGCCGTGTGTGGGTGTGCGGAGGTTGGCCGCATTGAGGACGCAGCGTTGAGGGATTACCCACCCCGTGTTCGTGGAAGGAAGGCGGTATCTCGACAGCTTCCCATGCCCAAGCAGCCACAGGTCCAGGCCAGAGCGCAGCCCTGTCCCTGTACCCCTTGTTGTCTCTGTCCCCATGCTAGGCCATTGTCTACCGCTTAGCTTCCTGGGCGGCTGTTCTGAGGCAGGGATCGAAGAGGGTCGTCTTTAAACCCAGCAGCGTTTCTGGACCACCTGCAGATTTGTTAAAAAGGCAGATCCTCGGTTGAGCCGTGGTGGTAAAGGCAGTGCAGGGGCTGCTGTGCAGCGCTGAGGCCACGTGGGGAGGCCCTGCGCTCACATGCCTGAGCATGTCGGTCATGCCCCTGGAAGACCCCGAGGTCCTAGCTGACCACATGGTTGGGAGGAAGATTGCAGCATGAATGCTCCGTTGAGATTGCCTTTCTCGCTCCCTCTTGTCTCTCTGTCTCTGTCTCTCTGTCTCTTTCGCTCACACACACAAAAGAAAGAAATGAGCCTTAAAGAGAAGGAAAAAAATCTGCCGGATTCCTAAGCTCCATGTGGATTTGCATAATCAGACCCTCTGAGTTGGGGCACAACCACCGAATTCATCTGAACAGACCATAACAGTAAAGACATAGCAGCAGTAATTTGCAAACAAAGACAGTTCAGAACCAAGCAACTTCAGTGGTGATTTCTACCAAACACTTAATGAAGATTTAAAGTCAGTGCTTTCAGATTTCCAAAGTACTGCAGAGGAGGGAATACTTCCAAACTCATTATATGAAGTCACCGTCACCCTGCTTCCAAAGACAAAGCATGCACAAGATAAGAACACTACAGGCCAATGTTCCTGATGGATAGAGATGCAAAAATTTTTTTTTCTTTTTTTCTTTTTTTTGAGAGATTTTCACTGTAGGGCGCATGTGCTCGCCAGACAGACAGAGACATAGAGACAGAAAGCGAGAAATCACCCCCCAGAGGGGATGGTCACGCCGCAATCCCTTCTCCTCCATTCTCCTCTCGGGATCTTGGGCACGCACGCACGCACACACGCCCGGCGTGAGTTTTAAGCCACCGGGTCCGGGACATGAACCGCGGTCGACTACGTGGGAGTCCAGCAACATAGCCATTACGCTAACTGCTGGTTCCCATAGATGCAAAAATTTTGAAGCAAATATGAGAAAGTGAATTCAACAGAGCATAAAAGGATTATACACCATGACCAAGTGGGACTTATCCACGGGATGCAAGGACAGTTCAAAATACAAATACCGACTAATGTGATGCACCATATTAATAGAATGAAGACTAAAATTCACAGAATAACTCTATCGTTGCAGTAAAAGCATTGGACAAAATTCAGAATCATCTTAAGCTAAAAATTCTCAACAGACTAAAAATTGGAGATAACTACTTCAAAATAATACAGGCCGTATATGAAAAGTAGACAGCTAATATTCTACTTGGTCAGAACGGAAAGCTTGTGCTCTAAGATTAAGGAGGAGACAATCTCCATTCTCATCACCGTGCCTGAGACAGCACAGAAAGTCCTAGTCAGAACAATTAGGCAAACAAATCCAAGGCATCCAAATCAGTAGGGAGAGGCAAACTTTCTCCTGCTTGGAAATGGCATGGATATAGAAATCCTAAAGACTGCAAAACTGCTAGGTCTAGTAGACTAAATCAACATTAAACACAAACAAGCAAAAAACCAGCTATTCCTGTGTACTAACAGACTATTTAGAAAGGAAATTAGGAAGACAGTCCTATTTTTAATAGCACCAAAAAGAGTAAAATGCTGGGGCCAGCAGATGGCAAGGCAGTTGCATTGCTGGACTCCCACATAGGTGATCATGGTTTGAGTCTCGGACCCAGTGGCTTGAAACTCACACTGAGTACATGTGCATGTGTGCCCAAGGTCCCAGAAGGAGAATGAGGAAAAGGGATTGTAGCATGGCCATCCTCCATGGAGGGCGTTTTCTCACCTTCCCTCTCACTGTCTCTTTGTCTGTCTCTCTTTCTGGGAAGTGTATATTCCCTAAGGCAAAAAATATCTTTTAAACAAAAGGAAAATACTTAGAAATAGTTACTGTGAAAGTGAAAGATGTGTACACTTAAAATAAGAAAAAATTGATGAAAGAAATTAAAGAAGACACAGCCAAATGGAAAGGTACCCATGTTCATGGATTAGAAGACCTGAAGCTGTTAAAATGCCCATACTATGTAACCTATAGGCTCAATGTAATCCCTATGAAAATCCTGGTGCCATTTTTTTTGTTTTTGTTTTTAACAAAAATAGAAAAGAAAAAAACAAAAACACTAAATTCACAAAGGGCTCCAAAATTAGCCAACATGATCTTGAAAAGAAGAACAAAGTTTGAAGCACCAAACTTTCTGATTTCAGGGACCAGCAGTTAGCGTAATGGCTATGTCACTGGACTCCCACGTAGTCGACCGCAGTTCACGTCCCGGACCCGGTGGCTTAAAACTCAACGCCGGGCGCTTGTGCATGCGTGCCCAAGATCCCAAGAGGAGAATGGAGGAGAAGGGATTGCGGCATGGCCATCCTCTCTGGGGGGTGATTTCTTGCTTTCTGTCTCTCCGTCTCTCTCTGTCTGATGAGCACACACGCCCTATAGCGAAAACCTCTCCCCCCCCCCCCACCACACACCAACTCCACCATCTCCTCCTGGGATCCCCCCGACACACACACAAAAAACGAACTTTCTGATTTCAAAATATAAGAAAAGCTACAATTAAAACAGTATGACACTGGCAAGAATATAGATCAATAGAATAGAGAGCCTGTAAGTTACACGTTTATGGCCAATAGTCAACTGACTTTTGACAAGGTTGACAGGGGGCCAAAAATATGCAATGGGGAAAAGACTTGAGAAAACTGGATATCCAGTGCAAAAGTACGGAATTTGGTCTTTCTTTTCACTATTTACAAAGATCCATTCACAATGGAATCAGAGACCTAAACATAAGAGCAAAAACTGTAAAACTTCTGAAAGAAGACATAGGGAGAAATCCTCTTGACCTTGGACTTGGCCATGATTGTATGGATATGGCACCCAAGGAGCAGGCAACGAAAACAGGCAAGTGGGACTACATTAACCAAGAAAGCCTTTGACGACAAAGGAAGCAATCGCGTGAAAAGACAATCTATGGAATGGGAGAAAATATTTGGAAATCATATATCAGACAAGGGAGTGAACAACTCAGTACTCAAAAATCTAACTTAAACAGTGCTAAAGACGTGAGTATGCACGTCTCCGAAGCAGGCGTTCAAAGGCTAACAGGCAAAGGGAAGACATTCAGTGTCACTCATCTTCAGAGAAATGCAAAATAAAGCCACGAAGAGCTGTCACCTCAGACCTGTTAGAATGGCTGTTATCCGAGAAAGTCAACGCGAGTTGGCCAGGATGCAGAGAGACCAGAGTCCTTGTACACTGTGGGTGGGCATGCAGGTTAACAGAGGCTCTATAGACAGTATCATGGACGTTTTCAAAAACTGAAAACAGAACCGCCATACGGCCCAGCGGTTCTATTTCTTGGTATTTACCAAAAGAACTGACAGCAGGATCTCAAAGAGATCTTAATGCTCAGTGCCAGTACTCGTTGCTCTACTATGATTAGCAAAGATATGGAAACGACCTGAATGTCCACCAACAGATGAATGGGTAAAGAAAAGGTGGCCTTCACACACAATGGAATATTATCCATCTGCAAGAAAGAAGAGAATACTGCAGTGTAGCCAGCATGGAGGAGCCTTAAGGATCACACGAAGTGCAATAACCCAGAGACAGGACAAGCACAGTTCTTCACGTGTATGAGCTATCTAAAATAGGGTCAGAGAGCAGAAACGGTTATTGCCGGGAGCTGAGAGGAGGAAGGAATGGAAAACTCTAATTAATGAGCATGAAGCCTCAATCAGGCAAGATGGAGAAATTCTAGACATCTACTGCACAAGCCCGTCTCCACAGCCAACAACCCCGTCTCCACCGCTGACGCTGCACCGTACACTTAAAATGTTTGTTAAGAGGATAGACTTCATGTTCGGTGCTCAAAAGAAAGCAAAATTATGAAAAGCACTACCCACGAAGTAAATGAGTGAGAAATAAGACTTTATTAAAATCAATAGATTTTCATTTGAAAAATAACAATTAAAGGGGAAAACAGCAAACTACAGAGTTGAAGTTGTAGGAAACCCCCACAACAGATCGGTCTATTAGCATGCCATAGAAAACTTTCTTTTAATGAACTGTTTCAAAATGGTGCCAAGTGCTTACCTTCCGGCGTCTATAATAGGTGAATTCCAGATTAAATGATATAATGCCTTTAGCAATCATGGAAGCCAGAAGACTTCTGAATAGGTCGAAATACACATACTGAGTGCAGAATTGCAGGCCTGGAAGCTCGCCGCGGTCTCCTCTCATGCATATGTAACCATCGGAGGAGACCTAGGCCTTAAATACAGTGGTGTGTTGGAGACGCCTCAGACAAGCCCATCCTGCAGACATGGTGTGTATGCAGTTAGCGCCGTAGTCTGCAGTAATTGGCAAACTCATACCTGAATTTGAAGCCTTCTCTGCAAAAGCATTCCTTCTCGCATAGCACCAGGTACATGCAACGATGATTTTCTCCTGAGTGATAGTTACTTTGTAAGCTTCGCATATTAGTTTTATGAGAGAAAGAGAAGAACCCTCAGCAGAGCCTTGACCCTCTCCCTCAGTCTTCCCACCAGCCAGAACTACAGGTGCACGCACCAGGCGTGTGCAGGCGGACCTGGGCCCTGAACCTTGGCCTTCTCCATGGCTCAGCATGGTGGAGCGGTGTTTTGTAAACAGTCCCGTGAGTTGACACACACAGACGATTACGATGCTGTTGGGGTGACGTGCTGACTCCCCTGAGGCCCGGAGGAGACTGTACAGATGTGCATTTGGGTTGACGGGTCCCTCGAGGCCCGCTGGTCCTTTCGTGGCCCAGTCTCCTCAGAGCTTGAAAAACATCTGTGCTCTGACCCCCAGGGCTGAGCGCCGTTTCCAAACCTCACCTGCCGAGGCGTGTTCTCTCCGAAAACGTTTGCGTGAGACACCTTGACAGCTTTGGCTATCTCTCTTCTATTACGTTTGTAAATTACATCCCCTTATTCTACTTTCTCATTAAACGCTATTTTCAGCAAAAACAAGCATGTGAAAATGGTTCAGCTGTCATGGCTTTGGAAAGAAAAGCGCATCTCTTCACCGACGCTGCCTCTGGCTGGAAAGTCGGGGGAGCTCTAGAAGCTGCCAGTCTAGATTGTTGCTCAGAGTTACGGAGTAACGCCGAGTGGGGAAGACGCCTGGCAGCAGTCAGTGCGCGCTCGGGGTTGAACACGTCCAGGGTATCGCCTCTGGTAATACCGTGCCCCAGCTCTTCCACTCACGGACATTCTCCACGCGGGAGACGGCCCAGCTCCACGCAGGCTGTAGCTGCAGGACTGCGGTGCGGTTTCACAAACGCTGCTTTCATCCCTCCTAGTTACGTGAGAACGCGGTGACTTGGAATACGCTTTATTTCTCATTTCTGCATTATTTCCCTTCTTAAATGTCTATGGGACACCCAGCTAGAACGGTGGGATGAAGCCCAGGGCGGGGGAGCGGGGGTAGTCTCCCCCTCGGTGGCTTTGGTTTGCCTGCTGGACTCCCCTGTTCGTGGCTCTCTGCCCCTCCCTGTCCTCAGGGGCCCTGACACCTGGCTGACCTCCAGCCTGCCGAGCGCTCTGCTGTGCCTGCCCCTCTGCCTGGGCCCTCTTCCCAGCCTCTGCTCGAAGGCCTCCTTGTCCTGAGGCCTTTCCTGACCACCCGACGTAACGGGTCAGGGACGGTGAGTCAGGTGAAGGGAAGTGAGCTGGGGAGCTTCCGGATCCATGAGTGGGGCCTGGTGGAGGAACATTCTGTGCAGTATGGCGCTCGCTCTCCCCGTGGGGAGGTGTGGGGGGGTCAAGGGGAAGCCATGAAATCACCCCGAGGTTTCCTCCAAGCTAGCAGGATCCTGTAGCGTGTGTCCTAGGTAAGGGAGCTGAGCAACCTGTTCATTTACTCCTTCCATCAGTGAGACAGAGATACTGAGAGACCTACCCACAGGGGCCTGGCACCACGATCCACTCCCTGCTCAGCCCTCCTGGATTGCAGGCAGGTTATGTGCCAGGCTAACTCGGGGAGAGCCACAGACACAGACCTGGAACCCTCCCGTGGGGCCAGCCTGAGGGGTCACGTTTACTGCGTGTCACGTCTGGCCCTGAACAGCCTTGGGGGCAGATGCCTGCCCGTGGCTGCTCTTCCTGGTGGTCTGTCTCACGCCTGCCTGGCAGTGCTAACAGGAGCCCACTGGAGGAGAGGGGCCTACCCACCAACGCCCCTGCAACCACCAGTCTCCAAGTCTCCATCTTGTCTTTTTTCTTTAAATTTGCTATGGGGTGTACATGCTCACCAGGTAGAGACAGACAGAGACGATGAGAAATCACCCCGGGGCGTGACCGCGCCGCAATCCCTTCTCATTTTCCTTTCGGGGTTGTACATGTGCCAGGTGTGTTTTTCAAGTGGCTGGTCTGGGACTTGAACCACACGGCCGGCCAGGTGGGGTCCAGCCATCTCGACCTCCGGGCTGCCTGCTGGCCCCCACCTGTAATAAAATCTGTCATTTTCCCACTCCATCATCGTCTTTGGTACAGGAAGAGAGACGTGTGAGAAAACAATTTTCAAATTAGGTAGACGTTGCCGATGGATACTGAGGGGCACAGTTTTCCTTGCGTTTTATCGAAATGTCCACACGCAGCAGTAATTCATGGCTTACTGAGGAGTCGTTAAGCTCGCAGCTACTAAAACGAATGATGTCCGTAGGCTCTCCAACGCGAGGGTTTAAGTTGGGGGTTCTATGCGTTTCCCCGTTGCATTAGTATTTCAGACACATTAATTTCACAGCTCTTTATGAATTATATAAAATGTTTATTTTTAGATAGACATTGTAAGAATGATTTCCTCTGCAGAAAGGATGATTAATGCCATTACAAAGAAAGTTTATGAGAGAAATAAAAATATTTCCCCGTGGGTAGGAAGTGTTTCTCCAACATTTAGTCAAACGTAGACACATCAAACATCCACGCCGCGCACTGGCTTCACCCTCTCACGTATCGGTGTGCGGCAGGATTTCTGAGCGAGGAGGGACGTGCCCTGCAGGAAAACAGCATGGGGGGGTGGTCAGTATGCGCTC
The DNA here is from genome assembly GCF_000334495.1 of Tupaia belangeri chinensis. Lineage (NCBI taxonomy): Eukaryota > Metazoa > Chordata > Mammalia > Scandentia > Tupaiidae > Tupaia > Tupaia belangeri. The sequence goes on from NW_006204543.1 coordinate 1,912,912, forward strand.
CCCAGCCTCGCTCCCAAGGACCGCTCTGGAGTGCTTCCTGCAGAATTCAAACTTGGGCGAGCGCCTCCCCGTGGCAGGTGGGCGTGTGAAGTCACCCTGGGTGTCTTTTTGCAAAAGTCAGACGACCCAGGGGCTACCGGGCGGGATGTGGAGTTGTAACATGGTGGATCTGAGAGGAAGCCCCCCTCCTCCCTCGGACCCACGCTCCTGCTTCGGGACAGGAAACGGGGGCTGAGGACGTCGGCGAAGGCGCAGCTGTGACCCGGAGGGTGACCTCGAGCTCGCGCCCAGGAGGTGGGTTTGGACCGCGTACCTGCAAGCAGCAGCACCTGGCAGCTGTGTGGCCGGCGGGCGTTCCTTCATCGCTCGGGCCCTGCGCCCTAGGAGGGCTGTGGCAGCGCCCCGGGCCTGCACACTTCCGGTCCGCGTGGACGGTGCCGGGGGCAGGGAGACGGCCGCACTCGTGGTGAGGGACCGGCACTAGTTGGCCGTGCCGAGGAGGCCCACGGGCACACGGGTTCGGCTCTGACCGTGCGCCGAAAAGTCCCGCTCAGGAGCTTTTCCACGGGGTCCTGGGATTGCAAACAGGTTTGACATGCGGAGTCACGGATGAAATTCTTCGTGTTTTCCGAGGTTCAGTTTTCCCATGTAACATTGAGATGAAACAGAGAGGCTGGGCCCTCTTGAGGTGGTCTCTGAGCCTGCGGCCTTCCTAGGGAGGATGCTGGCCCTGCTCGGCGGCCGTGGCGGGGGCTGCAGTGTGAGGCGGCTGCTTCCTCCTCCTCTCCACATCCTCAACTCCAGTAAATCACGGTACAGGCGCGAAGGAGGTCCTCATCGGAAGGCCACGCTGGCCGTCCTCGCAGACGGGTTCTTGGTGTTCAATCAGAGCGAGGAGGAGAGAATGGGAGGCAGAGGGAGACCTCCATGTGGCCTCCGGCAGGGCCCCAAGCCGCACCCACCCCGGTCTCGGCCAGCGGGATCACAGGCACCCGCGAGCCCCGAAAGGAGGCCCTTCTCCTCGGAGCCCTTGTAAACAGAGGCCTGCTGCTTGCTCTGGGAGGTCCCCGACCGCGGACCCACACCTCTCCTCCAGGCCCAGTTGCATCGCTGCTGTGCTACTGCATGCGCCTGTACCTCTGCACGGGTAAAGCGGTTCTCCGTGCCGTGTCTTCCCCGTGGAGAGGCGCGGCGTCCCACCTCCTGCCTGCCAAACCTCGCTCTGCTTTCTTTGCCCTCCCTCCCGGGTGCAGGGAGCAGCCCTGGCTTGAGAGAGCCTCCCGGTGCAGTCGGAGCCGTCCCCACGGGCCGGCCACCATCTCCTCTCTGACCTCTGCCTGCAGAGCCGCATGCTCAGACCACACCCTGCCTCGTTCCAGGGTCGTCGTGCCGACATCCCGCTTGTGCTCCCAGGTTCAGACCCGCACTCTTGTCTGAATCGCCGGAGAGTGTGCGGTAATTGAGAGAGTACAACCCCCGATGGCATAGTCAAGCTCTTTGTTGGGGAAGTCATGACACATTTTTGCACAGAAACACAGGAAGACATGTCCTGGCTTTTCCAACGACCCATACAATCCCTTCTCCTCCATCTCTCTCTCCTTTGGGATTGTGAGCATGCACACATACCCAGCATGTTTTTAAACCATGGGGAGCGGGACTCGAACTGCACAGTGGGCCATGTGGGAGCCAGCTGCCCGAACCACCATGCTGCAGCGAGCCTCCCTCCAGCTGTGAACACTGAGGTGACTCCCAGCGCAGGGCTTGGCCTGCCGCCCCAGCCCCTTCCGCCTTCTGCTGGAATCAGTGTTTGGCCCGAGGGGCTCTCCGCTGTGGCTTCTTAGTCGGGGTGACGTGTTTAGAAGACACTAGAGTGAGTCAGTACTGCTAACATGAGCTAACACTGACGGGCCACTTGCTCTTTGCCAGACACCGAAGGTTCTTCCTTAAGTTGCTTCCGTTTAACTTCGTAACGTCCCTGGGAGGCGAGCTGCAGAGGGGAGAGCACAGGCTGTGCTCGGTCACACACCAGAGGGTCTCCTCCCGGCCCTCTCGGGGCGCCGCGTGTGTTACGTGCTGTTACCTTGCGGTACTGGTGCTGGGCTGGGACCTGCTCTGCCCTCCGGCTACGGGGGCGGGCGTACAGAGGAGACCGAGTGGCAGAGCGTGCACTCACACAGTGTCCCTCCCCTTCTGCTTCATTTCAGGAATACCAAATTGACATCTTTTTTGCTCAGACCTGGACAGACAGTCGCCTCCGCTTCAACAGCACGATGAAAATCCTGACCCTGAACAGCAACATGGTGGGGCTGATATGGATCCCAGACACCATCTTCCGCAACTCCAAGACGGCCGAGGCGCACTGGATCACCACGCCCAACCAGCTGCTGAGGATCTGGAATGACGGGAAGATCCTGTACACTCTCAGGTGAGGCGCCGCTCTCCGGGCCTCGGGGTCTAATTTTGCACCATAACTTCAGTTACGATTGGAAGGAGACCCTGCTTTTGTCTCTAAGCTCCGTCTTCTCACGTCTGACCTGCAGGAGCCCCAGATGGCTCCTGGCGTCCTGCGTGGGGCGGATGGCAAACGAGCCGCTCAGCGTAGATTTCAGAGTAACCGGAGAGGTCATTTTGGTCCAAATGTGTAGAGTGCCGACAGGTGTCCCAGTCGGGGGCTTGTTCCGCTGCCCTGATTCCGTCCTTACAGTGCACGTGGCTGTCGGCACCGCTGTTGTATGTAAAGCGGACATCGCATGGACTAGCTCTGTGATAAGCCCAGTGCTCAGGGGAGCCAGAGCCCACATGACCAACCATGATTCAAACCCTGGCCCTGGTGCTTTGCAAAACGTGTGTGGAGGCCAGCAGAAGGCATAGTGGTTTTGTCACTGGACTCCCATATGGCCGACCACGGTTCAGTTCCTGCACCTGGTGGCTTGAAAATCACATTAGGCATGTGTGCATGCATGCCCAAGATGGGAGGAGAATGGAAGAGAAAGGATTGCAGTGTGGCTATCCCCAGTGAGGGGTGATTTCTCACTCTCCCTCTCACTGTCCCCCTCTCTCTGAGTATACATGCCCTCAGGCAAAAACTTCTTTTTAAAAAAAAGTGTGGTGGACCAGCAGTTAGCATAATGGCTATGTCGCTGGACTCCCATGTAGTCAACCGTGGTTTGAGTCCCAGACCCTGTGGCTTAAAACTCACGCCGGGCATGTGTGCGTGCATGCCCAAGATCCGGAGAGGAGAATGGAGGAGAAGGGATTGCAGCGTGGCCATCCCCCATGGGGGATGATTTCTTGCTTTCTGTCTCTGTCTTTCTGGCGAGCGCACATGTCCTATAGCAAAAACCTCTCCAAAAAAAATAATAATAATAATGGGAGATGGAGGAGAAGGGGTCGTGGTGCCCGTCCCGTTGGGGAGCGCTTCCTCCCTCTCCCCATCTCTCTGGAGAGCATAAATGCCCTCGGGCGACAAAAAGAACCTCTGGACTAGCGTTTACACAACAGGACAGTCATTTATCGAAAAGAGAAGGTAAGAAATTGCACAAGAGACGCCAAAACCAGAGGACACGGGTCAGGCGCAAGGATCCGTGTGGCAGAGGCACTGCTGGGGTGGGGACCTTTGGAGGTGGGGAGTGGCCCTGGCCGTGGAGGGAGTTGGCCCGGCACCTGCCTGGACAGTTACACTGACTCAGACAGGGCCTGGATGCCCACTGGACGGTTTCCTCTGCTCCGACTTGCCTTGTGTTTCTAGACACAGTTGGGATTTTACTAACTGAAATTCTCTCCGCTACTGAGAGTTAGAGGCAGAACAAAAACACACTCTGAAAGCAACCGCATAGTCTCACGGAAGGAGCGATGCTTCGCCAAGGGCGGCCCTGGGTTCCGGGCACTGCCCTCCCTCTCCCTGCATGGCGGGACCTGAACCGCCCCCAGCTCTGCCCAGGACTGGGCTGTGTGTGGCCAACGTGAGTGACACCAGCTCTGTCCCCGCAGGCTCACCATCAACGCCGAGTGCCAGCTGCAGCTGCACAACTTCCCCATGGACGAGCACTCCTGCCCGCTTGTCTTCTCCAGCTGTGAGTACCCCGGCCGGGGCTCTGGGGACGTCCGGCCTGAGGCTGGCTCTGGCAGGCAGTCGTATGGTTGGTGGCCGCGTCACTGCATGGCCACCGGAAGCTCAGAGCAGAGGTGGTACCGGCCTCCCAGGTGGTTTACTCTGGGCCCCATCACGTAGGACCCATGTTGCGAAGTAGGTAACTGGGGAAGGCCGCAGTTGAGCGTATTGGAGACCCCAGAAAATGACGAGTCGCCGAAGACGGATGCGAATGGGCTGTGTGTACTATTTGGAGACACACAAAATGTTTTGCAGTATTTTTAGGTTAGATATCATCATAAAGCAGAGTGGTTTGTCTTCTGGTTAGAATAGAGAAATCTTCCTTTAAATGTTCTTTGACTTGTCTCTTTGAGCCAGTGTAGAATGAGGTGAAGTTCCACAGTATTTTCTTTCACTATTTTATTTGCAATCGATACCATAGCTAAAAGGAAGTATTTACTAATCCTTAAAGACAACATCTAATGCTGTTTAAGCATACATAGAAAATATCAAATTTGCCTTTTTATAAAGTTTTTAAGTAAAGATCAATATGGCAATTTGTCTGTTGGATATACGATGGCTCACTTTGAATTGATTGCAAGGCCTTACGTATGAGTCGTAAGAATCAATTATCATCATTGACTTTTTTTTTCTTTCTTTTCCTGGGGAGAGGATTTTTGCAATAGGGCATGTGCACTCGCCAGAGAAACACAGAGAGAGAGAGATAGACAGACAGAAGGTGAGAAATCGCCCTCCCAGGGAGGATGGCCATGCTGCAATCTCTTCTCTATTCTCCTCTCGGGATCTTGGGCATGCGTGCACTTTTAAGCCACCAAGTCCAGGACTCGAACTGTGACCACCTATGTGGGAGTCCAGCAACGTGACCATTCTGCCTTCTGCTGGTTCCGTCATTATTGGCTTTCTAAAACTGCGTACGGAGCGTGACCAAGGTGCCGAAACCTCAGGAGATGTTTCCATGAAATAACAGGTGGATACACTGCAGTTCCTTGCAGCTCCAGAAAAAGGCAAGCTAGGAAGCGTGATTGACTGATGTTCTGGTTTGGGTAAAAATACTCACGTGGAAAAGTTAATGAGTTGAGTCAGACTTACAGTGGTTTGGTGGCATGTCACTGTAGCTGTTGATGACACAGATTTTCAGTGCCTCGCGATTGGATGTCAGTGTCTGTCTTGGTGGTCTGTCCCACCACTAGTGAGAGGACATCCCTGAAAGTCGATGCGTTATAAGAGAAGAGGTCTATTCAGCTGACGGTTTGGAGTCCGAGGTCCAGTGGCTGCATCTGGCAAGCGTGTTCTCGCTGGTAGGTCACACGACAAAACAGTACCTTTGTCACGGTGTCTTCCTGAATGTTCTGAACGTCCCGGTGTCTTCATGGGGCTGTTTATACAGTTCGTTACGCGGTTGTTCATTTGAGCTCCTGTTTCTTGGAGATTTGTTGGACAACTAAGTCCTGCCGCTTTTTCTCGCAGTCAATGGAATGAGAGGCAGGGCAGGAGAGGGAGGGGCTTTATTTCTGAACCTGCTTCCAGGGAATCAGTCAATAGGCCACCAGACTGTCTCGGAAAGCCAACACAGTCTGAGTATTTGTGGACATATGGTGCAAGTACATGCAAATAAATCCTCGCTGTAACCAGAGTCGACGCTTCCCCTGAGCAATGTCCTCCTGTCTCACCTCAGGCACCCACTCCTGGTCCCTCCTCTGACCAGCCCTCAAGCAGACCCCCCCAGTGACTCAGCACTCACTCGGGGGCTTCGCTGGAGGCCTTTCTTCATTTCAGACTGACTGCAGCCCTGCTGCGCCTCAGTGGCCTGCTTCGCCGTGTCTTGGAACTCCCTCAAGATCTGGATTTAAGGCAGGCTCTTCTAAAGAGGGGTCACTCTGACTGCTTGGTCTCTACCACTCTGTTACTGTGTTTCAATGGTTTCAAAGTGTACCCTAGTTTACTAAACCGAATAACCCCATCATTGTCAAATTCAGGAGCAAGCACACGTGGACTGGAGTCCTCAGTGCTTGCAACTCACTCCCATTTGGCCCAGACGGTATGGCGAGGTGTGGTTGTCAGGCAATAACTACCTTCCTGCTCCGAGGGCAGTTCGGAGCCCTGAGCGCTGTGGCCGCCTGTGAAACCCCCACAGGCTGCGGGGCACATCTTACCCCGTGGTCCGCTCCTGCCCGCTGTAAGCAGTTTCACGGGTCCGTGGCGGTCACCGACCTGCTTTTCTGCCACTGCAGATTGATGACGCCTGCTCTCAAATGTCGTGTTTGGGGTCTACCTTCTTGCGTTCAGCATCGTGTCCGTGAGACCGTGCGTGTCTGTGCGGATAGCAGTAGCCCTTTGTCTGCCGTTCGGAAGATGAAGCCCAGGCCCCTGGGCTGTGCGTGTGAGTCCTTGCTGTGTGTGCGTTTGTGGCTTCAGGCTCGGGGGAAGCACATGCTTCCTTTCCCGTTCCTTGCACAGCCACGTCTGGACATGGGGTGTTTCTTGAGTCCTCCCACAGAGGAGGATTCCTTGTCAGGATCCAGCCGTCAGTGGGTCTCTGAGCAGCCCCTGTCCTTGTCTTTCTTCATCGACGTGGGGCCCTGGAAGCCCAGAGCCAGCCAGGGCCCCCGGGCTCGTGAGGAGTTCCCGCCTCCGTCCTTGCTCTCCCAGAGTCCCGTGATCCGCCACGACTTAGCCTGT
>NW_006204543.1:1919816-1925710 GCF_000334495.1 Tupaia belangeri chinensis
TGGCGGTGTGGGCTTTTGTGGCTTCAGGCTCGGGGGAAGCACATGCTTCCTTTCCCGTTCCTTGCACAGCCACGTCTGGACATGGGGTGTTTCTTGAGTCCTCCCACAGAGGAGGATTCCTTGTCAGGATCCAGCCGTCAGTGGGTCTCTGAGCAGCCCCTGTCCTTGTCTTTCTTCATCGACGTGGGGCCCTGGAAGCCCAGAGCCAGCCAGGGCCCCCGGGCTCGTGAGGAGTTCCCGCCTCCGTCCTTGCTCTCCCAGAGTCCCGTGATCCGCCACGACTTAGACTGTGCGCCGGAGCCAGAACTTCGGGCTGCGTTCCCAGCAAAGTGTGCAGTCACACCTCCGTGAGCAGGGCTCGCTACGAAGCGACGACAAACCCTGGAAAGAAAGAGCAACAACAGAAGTGTTCAAGTGTTTCCTCCAGGCGTTTACACCTTCCGTTCCAGGAGGGGAGTTCCCGCACACGAGCTTCTCCTGCCGAGAACGGTGCTCGTGGGGGTCGCTGTAGAAGGGTCACGCAGAAATAAAGTCATCCGTGTTCTTAAAGCCGCTCACAGGTAGCATGCCGGGAACGCGGCTCTCAAACCTCGGTCAGCGAGCTCCTTCTGGAACTGTGAAAATCCGCGCAGGTCTGCAGAGTAAGAAGCTGGTGCGTGCCTGCCCGCGTCCATGTCCAGGGTGGGGTGGACGGTCAGGGAGAGTGTAAGAGCCAGGACGTCAGAAAGTGGCACTGTCAGGACCAGTAGATGCTGTAGTGGTTACACTGCTGGACTCCCACGTAGCTGAATGCAATTCAAGTCCCGGCGACGGCAGCTTAAAACACTCGCCAGGCACGTGTGCGTGCGTGCCCAAAACCCAGAGTGAAGAATGGAGGAGAAGGGACTGTGGTGTGGCCATCCCCCGAGGGGGGGTGACTTCTCACTTTCTGTCTCTCTCTCCCTCTCTCTGCTGAGTACATGCACCCTATAGCAAAAATCCATCTTAAATAAAGAAGAAAAAGAAAGAAAGAGAGAGGCACTTTGACCATGGACAAACAAAAACCGTCACATCCATCACATTGGGGCCATGGCATGGTGGTTCATGTGGCTGGACCCCACATGGCTGATCTTAGAGTTCAAGTCCTGGACTGACCCTATGGCTTGAAAAACACACAGGGCATGTGTGTGTGTGCCCAAATCCCAACAGAAGGGAGGGATGGCAGAGAAGGGATTGTGGTGTGACCACGCTCCCGGGTGGGATGGGGGTTGTCTTGCTTTCCTTCTCCCTCTGTCCGTCTCTCCTGGTAAATGTAATGCCCCAGCAGGATTTTTAAAAAGGAAAGAAAGAAAGAGAACAAAAAGAGAAAAGCTGTGATGTCTGAAAAGCAAATGCGTGATTAGATCTATGCTGGCACCAGTGTAAAAGATTTGTGTAAGCGTGGGCCTGAAGGCGGCCACCACCCACCCACTGACACGGCCACGCTGGTCGCAGCGCTGGCAAATGTGAGCATAAAGACGTGGTGGGGCCCGCGCGCTCGCCGTGTCCCGCAGCTGCAGCCCCGTGGGACTCCGGGGGACAGGCTGGCATGTCTTTTTCTTTTTTTAAAGATATTTTTGCTATAGGGCACTCGCACTTGCCAGAGAGACAAAAAGTGAAAAATCACCCTCAGGGGGGCTGGCCACACTGCAGTCCCTTCTCCTCCATTCTCCTCTAGGGATCTTGGGCATGCATGCACATGTACCTGGCATGAGTTTTAAGCCACTGGGCCCAGGCCTTGAACCTGGTTGACTGTGTGGGAGTCCAGCAATGTAACCATTACGCCATCTGCTGGTCCCACGGCTGGCGTTGCTCAGAGCATTAGGTACACTCTAGCCCCGTGTTTAGAATTAGTGCTTTCTGGGCGTCACCCACAGGGCTTGCGGACGGTGTCGTCTAGGGCGTCACCCACAGGGCTTGCGGACGGTGTCCGTGCCCGGACCTGCTCACAGGTGCTCACCACGGCTCTGTTTGTGGTGGCCAGATGGGGAGACAGCCATGACGGCTCGAGCAGGGGGCCGGATAGACCAGCCTTGGCACAAACGCGCTCTGAGCCGCAGAAAGCACCACACTTCGGGCACATGCTGAGTGAGGGACAGCAGGTCAGTGCCACATGTCCACAGTCTGTTACGGAGGCCCGTGCACACTGAGTGACGGGCAGTGGCCGCGGTGGGCGGCTGTCGGCATCCTGCTCCTGGGGACACCCTGCCCTGCTGCATGGCCCTGCTCCCGCTGGTCCCTCAGGGATGAGTGTGCGCCGCAGGTGCAGAGGGGGCGCACTGAGAAAGGGCTCCTCGGTCCTCAGAAAATAGATGGGACCCGCCGCTGCGCTTTCCGGCAGCACCCTGGGGTCCACTCGTCAGCGCGATCCTTGCTGACGTGCAGCGGTACTGGCGCGAGGGCTCTGCTGCTGCTCCTTCGCCTCAGTGCTGCCCCCGGCGTCCTGTCCATCTTCCTTCTGAAAGTATAATTGCCATGATGAGGTGCAGGAAACCAGAGGGTCAGGTCCCTCTGTGGCGTCCTGTGGCCCGAGGGTAAGTCCATTGCTGCTGAATTTGGTGTTAGGTGGTCACATCCCGTCACGGCCTCGGGGTCTGGGAGGAACGTTGACTTGGAAGAAGATTCTGGAGCACCCGGGAAGCTCCTGCCCCAGCTGCGTGCTTGCCGCCTGCAGCAAAGGCACCAGCTGTGCTGGTCTCGGGTTTCATCCCCTCAAGGCCAGAAGGCCAGCTGGACAGGGTGAGAGGACAGCCCTCCGTAGGTGCCATCAGTCCAGGCTCTGGCGCCGTGGTCGGCAGCGACCTAAGCAGACGGCCACCTGAGCAGCAAGCGCCTCCTTTCATGCACTTGCAACCCACAGGGGGCAGCTGGCGACTTCATCCTGGACCTTAGCTGAGGGGCGGACGGAGAGCTGAGCACTCTGGACTCCTGCAGGCTCCTCCTGGGCGTGCACCCACGCCTGTACATGTTAGAATAAGCCAGGGTGGAATCACGTGGCCCTTGCCCACTGCCCGAGCACAGTACACGGGCCAGCGGCCATGTGCTGCCAGGTGGGCACCCCGCAGGTAGGCATCCCTGCGTGCCTGTTCTCTGGCAGAAAGGAACATCCTGTCCCGGAAGCCTGTCCTCTGTCGGAAGTCAGTCACCGACGGCAGACGCTGCAAGGTGCCGGCAGTGGCCCCGTGTCCTCATGGCAAGTGCTGTGGAGCGAGACTTCCAGAGGAAGCCTTCCAAGGGGAGAGGAGGCCCCGCCACGGCCACCATACATGGGACCTCAAGGTCCCAAACGCGCCACGGCCACCAGGCAGGGGACCTCAAGGTCCCAAGCGCTCCAGGTCCGTCTGCACCCTGAGTATGGAGTAGCTGCAGGGGCACTCGGGTACTTGTCTGGGAGACATGGGGAGCCCCACAGCTAGACATGAGGGTGAGGATCAAGATGGCCCCAGGGCTCGGGATGGCGGTGTGGCGAGCTGTGGTGCCCTGCGAGGCTCCTGGCTCCAGTCCAGAGCCCGCCCTAAGCAGTCCTGGCTGGCGTATGCCCACTGGGCCATGCACCTCACACACTGGCTCACTTCATCACGAAGAACCGACCCAGCGCGGGCACGTCTGTGCAAGCATCGCTCGCAAACACCGAGCTCGGCGTGGCTTACAGAGCAAGCCTCCCTGCTCTTAGCACACACGACTGCATGGGGCCAGGGAGGTTCTGGGCACTGCCAAGTAAGGTGTGTGGTCCATCCAAGGCAAACTGTGCAAAAACAGCGAGGCCAGAAAGCTCCCCTGGTTCCCACATCTTGCAGAAACTGAAGTTGGTAACGATGGAACCAAAGCTCCAGCAGCAGCAGCTATGCTTCTGGCCACGAGCTCATTGCCTCCTGGGTTCTAGTTCTCATCCAGCAGGATCCAAAAAGGGCCGCCTCACTCACGGAGCAGACAAATCCTGGAGGAGGTACAGGAATCGTGCAGAGGCCATTTCTACATCTTTCTCAGCTCTGCTGCAGATTTTCGTGGGGTATCCCCTCTTCGAAAGCTGCTTAGGGACTAGCGACTCAATGCAAGCTTTTCTGCCGCGCAATGTGCGTTGGAGGGAAAGAAGGGCACGGCCCGGGCCCTGCGGGGAGAGGGTGAAAAGCCTCTGACCTGCCGCGTCGTTCCCCAGGTCACTGCACAGTAGCGACCGTCGGGTTTGGCGTTCCATCTTGTTTTTGTGTGTGGTTTTCCAGAAACAATTTCGTTTCTGTGTAGGAAGAAGACGACGTTTCATAGTAGCTTAGACTTCTATGGGGAGTGTCTATTTGCCTTTAAATTCTCTTAGTTTTCTTTCCGCCTCCTCCAAAGCTTTAATACTAAACATCATTTTGGGTGTAAAACTAGCTAGTCTCTAACATCTTTGTGTGTTTTTGTTGATAATGCATGTGTTCTTTAAAAGCAAAGTTTAGGAAACTTTTTTAAACCTGATCATTAAAGCTCGAGCCACGCTGAGTGTCGGGGAGCCCCGGGGAGCCCCGTCTGTGAGGACTACATGGAGCCCAGTGCTGGCAGCCAGGAGTCCTGTTTGCCCCGCACTCCCGTAGCTGCCCTCGGCCGGCGCCAGGCGCTCCCTTAGGCACCCGGAATCTCAGCGCAGTCGGTCTCCCGTGACCTTGAAGGCCCAGTTGCTTCTCAGCACCTTTCACAGCAGAGGGACCCGAGCCTGGAGCAGTGAGGTCACCTGCCCGTGTCACCAGGGAGCAAAGGTGGCTCTGGGGTTTGAACTGAGCAGAACAGCCATGGAGCCTGTGTCCTCCATGCACACACGACGCAGCCCACGGGGGCAGTGAGTACTCTTACTGCTGCTGTCACTGGACGAGGCGGCCAGTGCAGGCAGAGCTGCTGGGCCCACGGGCGCAGGGCGAGCTGGGCCGGGCCGTGGCTGGCTCAGCAAGCCCTTTACGATGCGCCTTTAAAATAGATGGTGTTCTTTATCTCTGGCAGCTGTGTCGGCCCACACCATAGTACAACTAGAGGCGTCGTTAGAGGAATGTCACCGCGGTGCAGGGTGTCGGAGCTGTCCACGGGTGTCGGCTGGTTTGCAGTTGTCAAAGGCAGTGCTCCATGCTCCATTCCCACAAGTGACTAGCTGGGAAGAAGGGTAAATGCCACTTAGCCAGGCTCAGGCTCCATCTGGCTCCGGCTGCCGCCGCGTTTCGGCAGCCCCAGGGCCACGTCCTGGTCCCCCCTGGGCTGATCCAGGCCCAGAGCCAAGCAGGCCGAGAGCAGCGACAGTCCCTCTTCCGCACTTCCTGTCAGTCTGCGGGACACGCTGTCAGACCCCGTTTCCCACTTGCCAGCCCCTTGTACAGATGCGAACATGGAGCCTTAGAGGGAGAGAGCCGGCACACTGGTGTGCTCACACGCAGACGGGCGCTCACACGTAGAGTAGACAGGCGCTCACTCTGGCTTGTGGCTGCCCAGGGTCTGTGACCACGCGACCCACATCCAGGGCAATTGTAAGCGAGGGAGAATGAGGCTCAGCCTTGGCCTTCTCTGGGCGTTCTGGGAAGGCCTCCTCTACCTTTTCCCCTCAGGGTCCTGCCATGACTCCCCACGGACCTTGTACAGGCCAGGCCAGCCCTCCTGCTTCCCTCTTCCCAGGCCCTCCAGACCAAGAAGACACTCGTAGGTGTAGACCTACACATTCCAGGGGTCCCTTATGGAAGGGTGCACGTCAGGGAGACACCATCAAATCCTGGGGTCCCTTAGGGAAGGGTGCACATGTCGGGGAGAAGCCATCAAATCCTGGGGTCCCCTAGGGAAGGGTGCATGTCAGGGAGACGCCATCAAAGTCAGGTGGACGCCATTCCGAAGCGAGCCAGAGTCGGACTGTGGTGCTGGAACCG
>NW_006204543.1:1926470-1950210 GCF_000334495.1 Tupaia belangeri chinensis
ACCGCTCTGCCCCGTGCTTGTCTTTGCTTCCCTGGGTGACCCAAGGGGACAGCTGCCTCTAGGGTCCTGGTTGAGAAGGTTCTGCCTGAGCTGGGTGAGGCCTGGGCACAGCCCTTGGTCTGGGCTCTGGAGACCCTTCCGTTGTCCCCACTCGGGGGTGAGGGCACGTCTCAGCGACGTGTGGGGACGTTCTGGGACTACCTGCCCAAGGCCAGGCTGGCACACCTGACAGGTCACTTGAAAAGAAGTACCCGGGACACGGAATTTCCACCAAAACCACTCTAGGACCCCACCTATCTCCCCTAAAACGTCTCTCTTCGCGCTAGCCCCCCTGCACTTCCCACCGGCTCAAGGTCTGCACCCCGTGAGCCCCGGCCCCTCTGACCCCCAGGTAACATGACGCAGGACGGAGGGTGCGGGCTGAGAGCTGCTTCTGCTACCTGGGAGGGACCAGAGCTTCTCCCACCTGTCAGCAGGTGTCCTGGCCTGGTCAAGGCGAGAGGGTCACGGCTGAGGAGCCTGCGGCCTGCCCTGCCGTGCTCCGCGAGGAGCCAGACCTCTCAGACAGACACGGCCCTGCTGTCGACTTTACAGTGTGGAAGTGATGGGATAAGAAATCTGTAAAGCAGATCGCTTCCCCTGCTGGGTCACTGGGGCTGTACGTAATTGGGAAGAGTCTAGCAGTGCGCTTTGATTTCGCGTTGCCCCTTCTGAACACGCAGTACTTCCAGAAAGGCTCAGCCTTGCCGTTTGCAGGTTAGGGCGCGTGTCTTCTGTGGGCTGCTCCATACCCGAGTTCCCGGGGAGCCGTGCCGCAAGGCGCTCGTCTGAGGCAAATCACTGTATTGCTAGCTCAGGGCGACCGGCTCAGGAAATGCCTCATCTGGAGGGACACATTGACGAGGCGGGCCGTCGGCTCGTTAATGAGAACGTGTACTGTCACCTGCTCAGGACACCTCCTGGTCGAAAGCCACGCATCTCAAAGGCAGGAAACGGGAAAAGAACAAGGTACCGTTGAAGCGCGTCGTGACGGATGGCCGTGACCGAGGCAGAGCCAGGTACCCGGCGCCGTTTCACGGGAGCATGAGCAGAGCGTGTGGGCGGCGTCCAGGGCCACGTGGACAGCACGGCACGCTCTAAGACACGTCTTCCTGTGCAGGGCCGAGATCTGGGCACAGATGACTGCGTCGGCATCCCATCCCGAGCCACACCTGCAGGCGGAGGCGTGACTTTGGGCACGATGCACGCAGCCTGTGAGAACAGAGCTGTGGAGAAAGGGGCTCCGTGCTCAGGGCTCCCGGGGTGCTGGCACACGGTGCCTTGGGTGGTGTCTGCAGGGGCCGGAGCTTGCGGGGCTCCGAGTCTCATCTTGCCAACAGCACGGTCTGTGCTGAGGAGGAGCACCGCAGATGTTCCGAGCCCGTTCACCTGAGACAGCATCCTTGGAGTACCACGTGCAAGGTGACAGGGACACTGGGGCCAATCCCGGACCTGCAACAGATGCCAGATTTCCTTCATGACCTGAACCTTGGCTTCGTGAGATGGTGACTTGTTTTCTTATTTCCTTAATATTGATTAATTTCTTCTAGTAGTGACAGAGAAAGACATAGGTGGAGAGACGGCGCCCCCAGTGGCATCTCGATGCCATGACCGGCCCCTCAGCCAGCCCTGGATGGTGGGTGTGTCCGTGCCCGGGCTCCTTGGGGGGCTCCAGACCAAAGCCAGCACCTTCCCACATGGTCCAGCCTTGCAGAGATCATCACTGACCACCGCGCCACCCCAGCCCCTGGTGGCCGGTTCTCATTCTTTTGGAAGTGACACAGGCTGCAAAGGGCAATACTAACATGCTTTGCTGTTTACTGTGTATCTTGTCGGTGCTCATACTCTTCGCTAGTCTTCTAGGGAAGTTTTCTTTACGGAGTTTTAATGTAGTGAAAGTTAATATTGGACAGAGCTGAGGTTGTGAAAGTTCTCTCAGTTTTAGTGAATTAAGTCCTGTGAATCTTTGTAAGGGTAATTATTCTAATAATTTTTAAATCATGCTATCAAATTCCATAAATGTGTATCAAGAAACCTCTAGTCACAAACTGCTTTCCTGCCCATTGATAAGCCATCCTTTTTGATTTAGATTTGAGTCTTGTCTCTGCCATTTAGAAGATGAGTGCGTTTCTATAATTAGGAGTTTTCAGCTGGAGAGGTGGATTTGTGTCTCTCCTTCCAGTTCTCTCAGCTCCGTCTCGGACCTTTCGATGTTCTCTTCTTGGGAACGTCCATACTTAAGGTCATTTGGTCTTGGAGAATTAACATCTCTATCACTACATAATGCACCATCTACCCCAGTAACTTCCTAGTTCTGATGTCTGCATTAATTTCATGACAGTGAGGACAGAGGGGGAGATAAGCACCCTCCACCCCTCATACGACCCCGCCCATTCCCCCAGCCAGTCAGGATCACGGCACACACCTGTGTGTAGGTTGACTCAGCACTGAACCTGCAGTCTTCCATATGGATTCGTTATTGTCCGGGCAGTGCATTCCTCTGTGCCAGCAAGCCAGCCCGCTTTGTCCGAAATCCATATGCCTGTTCTAACTCACTTTCGACTCATGTTAACATGGCATATTTCTCCTGCCCTTCAGTGTTAACCTGCCTGAGACTTTATGTTTAAAGTAAGTTTCTTATAGACAACATATAATGGGGTTTTTTTTTGTTTGTTTGTTTGCTTTAAATCCACTCTAACAGTCTCTGTCTTTTTACTTGATTATGTGGAGCGTTTACACTTAAAGTGATTATTGATGAAGCTGGATTAATATTTACCATGTTTGTATGTTCACCGTTGCTTGCTATTGCTCTTTGTCTCCCCTTTCTCTCATGCTTTCTCTGGTTTAAACTGAGCATTTTGTGTGATTTCATTTTAAATTCTCTCTAGCATATCAATTACACTTTTTATGAAAAGATTAGTGGTTGCTTTAAAATGCACACTTTACGTTTTTACCAAGGCAAAGCCGCTTAACGTAAGACACCACTGCTTCCCCCCTTGCACAGGAACCTGAATGAAGGGTTCCTAGTTCTTTCACGCCGGCCCTGTGATTTGGTTGTCACTGTCTCTGTGCCACTTATCCATATGCTGTAGTCACACCAGTACGATTTCTCCTAGCCAGAGAAAATCAGCGATCTTACTTAGATCTCCCAGCTGAGAACACTGGGGCTCCTAGCGGCAAAGCCTATGCCCCCAGAAGCTTCTGTCTCACGCTAGTTCTCAGCCTCCAGCAGTCCTTCTGAGCATGACCTCCCAGCTTATGGCTCCTGCGGCTTCTGTCCCGGGGGACAGGTCTATGCCCTGACTTTCTCTATTGCCCTGTCTAGACAGCCCCCAGGGCAGTCGTTGGCCTGGCGATCTCAGTAGTGCATCCAGGAAAGGCATCTCTGTATAGTTGGTCCGGCCCCTTCCCTTTGTGAGTGTGCGCATGACAGCATCCACACGCTCTTGTTGGAGCTGACACCAGGGGTTCCTTCGCCTGCTTAAGTCAGGAACTTCCAAAGGCAGATGTCACTGAAACTTGGAGACCCAAGACTGCAGAGTTAAATGGATGTCACGCCTTCCACTGAAGGTTGGAACCACCGAGGGCCCCAATGGTGGTGCCGCGAAGGTTTCTAGGGGCTCAGTCTTTGCCTTCTGAGACCGACGAGGGTCCTGGGAGTTGTCTACCTGCCCAAGAGCTAAGACTACCAGTCAGCATTTACCAGGAACTTTGCACATGGGAGACACCGTTCTCGCTTTTTAAGTTTATTTGTTTCTTCCTTGAAAGAGAGACACGCAGAAATAAAGAGACAGAGAGGCAGACAAGGGGCCAGCAGGGTCCTCACGCCATGAGCCATCCCGTCTCCACCAGCCCAGATCACAGGCACACACTCCCTGTGTGTGTCCAGGGATGTGTCGGGACACCAACTGAGGACCTTCTCCTCTGGGGCCAGCTGTTACCCTGCACTACCCTCTGGGCCCTGTGGGGTGCCGTCTCACGTGCTGTAGTCACGCTTAGTGAGTTCACTGGATGCTGGAAGCAGCCCACAGTGCTGGGTACCGTCTCTCCTCCCTTTTCAGAAGCACCCTGAGGCCCAGGGTTCACGTGCCAAGTGCTTGGGCCGTGTGGGCCGGGAGGCACAGTTGCATTCTGAAAGAAGGTGTAGGCCCACCCTTCCCGCCGTAGACTAGGATGGCAGATGTCGGTGCACGGGCACAGGGGAATACAGTGGCCTCTGGCACATGCCCGAGGGAAGGTCCTCGCTCTTGTGGAAGTCAGGCAAGAGCTGGCGTTTTAGCTTACGAAAGTTGGGACTGATCAGACAGGATCGGGGGGAGGCGTCTCTGCAAGAAAGCAGGATGGCCGGCAGGTGCAGGGGCGTGTAAACAGTGTGCAGTGAGAGGGGAGGGGGCTGGCCTGGAGCCTAGTGGTTAAAGGACCCAGATCTCACACGGGCAACCGCGTCCAAGTCCCCGCCCCGGGGCTTGGAACACACAGTGGGCGTGTGCGCGGAGGCCCCAGACTCTGCCGGGATGGCGAATGGAGAAGGGGTGTGGTGTACCATGCCCCGTTAGGCCTCTCTGCGCCTCATTCTCTCGCGAGCACAAATGCCCTCCGGTAATGGAAGGAACCGGGACTACTGTACCTTAGACCGGGCCACTCCTGAGCGGGATGGATCTGCTACTCACGGTTCTGGTGGCCCCGAGGCCACGGTGCAGGTGCCGGCAGACTCCGCCTGGAGCTTGCTCTCTGCCTCGGAGACGGGCCCTGCTGGACGGCAGCAAGCTCTCCCAGGCCTCCTCCTTCCGGGCACTACTTCTACATCCAGAGGCTCGGTTCTCAGGGCCCGGTCGCCTCCAGAGGCCCCGTCTCTGAACACTGTTGCACTAGATCCAACACAGTGGGCCTTGGAGCCAGGCACTCAGCCGCCAGCAGGGGGGCCCGGGCCAGGCACCCACTTACAGGGTGGGCACCAGGTGGTCGCCGAGCTGGGAGTGGACGGGGCAGCGTGCATGTGCCCAGGTTGACGAGCGTGAGTGAGCGACAGGACGCGACGTCACGGGACAAGACGGGGTTGAGATGGATCATGGGGGAATGGATGTCCAAGGACCTGATTTCTGTCTACACCGAGTTGAAAATGAAACAGGAGCTTTTAGAGGAGACTACGTGGAATATTCTAGCCTTCTGGGCTCTTCAAGTCAGTGGCGCTAGGTCATAAAGTGAGATTTCCACTTCCCAGCCTCCCAGAGGACGGGGGTGAGGCCTGCAGACCCTCGGGAGAGGGCCACGCCATTCCTTCAGAGGGCCCCATCTACTGGGAGAGGACCCAGAGGACTGCCTGTAACACGATACCGCGACGCACAGACGCGGCAGGGCGGGGTCCTCCGAGGACCCCAGGAGAGGGCACCACAGGAGGCGCGGAGGTCTCTGAGGTCTCCCACATGAGAACGTGCTGGCCACATATCCAGCCTGCCTCCTCCTCCTGGCAGCCCTCAGCGCGTGTCTTTGTGGTCTAAGATGGGGGGACCCCACCTGCCACCCCGGCCTCGTGACACTTACCACAGTTGGCCGTGTATCGGGTTCTCACAGGAGAGAGCGGGACCTGGGACTTGTGGTCGGGGACATATTCCGGGAGAATCGATCGCTCAGCATTGACCTTGCGGCTCCAGCAGAGTGCAGAACCGTCTGCAACTGTCAGTGTTCTCATGTCCTCGCGTGCGTTCTTCCCCCAGTGACAACGCAAACACTGAGGCAAACCCTTCCCGTTGGTGCTTGTTCTCGGCAGCTTGGACGGTGGCCGTCATGTGGGCGGTCAGGGTGCACTTGTCTGCACACAGGCTGCCCAGGGAACCGGCCCGGCGCCCCCGTCCCCACCATCTTTGCGTGTCAGATCCCTCCCGGTTGGTATCAAGGCGTCTGAAAGTCTCGAGCCCGCAGGTGTCTAAAGCTGGTCCTGCCCTGCCTGGGGCTCCCCTTCGGTTCAGGGGAAGCAGAGGCGCAGGGTGCAGCTCGAGCTTCCCGGCAGCCGTGGCCGGCGTGGGTCTGGGTGGGGGACTTCCGGTCTGGGCCAGCATCCCCCACTGCTCAGCCCGGGGAGGACCGTAAGAGCAAAGTTCAAAATCCACTCGACAGCCCGCAGGGGCTGTTAGATGAGATCTCAGTAAACAGGAAGCGTTCCCTGTAAGCACCGATCCGGCCCAGGCGTGTGCGTCTGCAGGGTGGCAGCTGGGACCGTGAGGTCGGCGAGGAGAGGGACTGCCAGCTGGCTGGCACTGACACGCTCAGGCAGCCCCAAGGGGCCTGCATCAGCTCGGCACCCCGCACCACTGGGGTTGGAGCGGAGGACTGTGGGTGAGGGCCTGGCGAGGGAGCCCCAGAAGCCATGGGGGAGGGAGGTGTGCGCCTGGCGCCGTCTGGGGCGAGTGCTGAGATGCGGAGGGGCTGTGGGGCCGGGCACAGAGAGCGTGAGTCCCCTGGGCAGCCTTGGGCCCTAACATGCCCAGGTCTAACAAGCCAGGCATCTGTCCTAGGGAATTTTTTCCCATCCTAGATCCCTTTCAGCCTGCACAGCAGGTCGAGACTGCCAGGCCATCCAGCTGTTTCCCCTCTGTTCCCCGTCACTCCGCACCCCGGGAGTCAGGGCAGACAGTGAGAGGACAGGTGAATGAGGTCACCCCGCACACCTCCAGGGGGCACCTCTGCCTACTTCCCTTTCCCTGTGGCCAAAGCTAAAATTTCAGATTAAAAAGCAACACAGGAAACCTCGCAAAGCATAAATCCAAAGCGAACCAAGCAGAATGCCGTCCTCTAGTGAGCATGGCCGGGTCGGGAACCATGCCGCCTGCTGCCCCGCGTCACCTCTCGCTGGCCTGTGGGACCCACGCGCACACCACCCTCCGCTAAGGGGAGGCGGCCAAGGGAGCCCCTGCAGGCCGCAGGCCGCAGGACAGGCAGGCACCAGGTCCCCGGGAGAGGCGGCCTCGAGTCTTAGTCACTGGAGGAGCCTGGGTGCTCTGCTGTCCCGTCCCCACGCTCCAGGGTCAGGACAGAGGAGCCTGTGGGGCCCACAGGAGGCAGAGGGCAGCTGCTCAGGGGTAGCAACACCCAGTTCACGGGATCATGAGGCTAAAACAGCAAACCACGTGTGATAGCCCAGCACGCACACGCCCCGGGTGACCGAGACCTGTCATCTGTCTCGATGTCACTACTGCCAGCGAGGGCATTGCGGGAGGAGAGAGGTCGGTGGCTGGCTAGCCATCGGGTACAGCAGGTGTGGCAGCTGCAGCCACCCAGATGCGCTCCCTCCTGCTCTGTCCCCGTCCATGCAGTGAGCGTGGTGTCTTGGCTCACCTAGTCCCCACACCCCGACACTGCACCGGAGTCCCCGTTCCTCTGGGTGGCCACGCATCCCCATCGCCAGCTGTGAGCGAGGGTGCCAGTGCAGTCTCTGGCTGACACCTGGGCACCGACCCTGTTCCCAGCAGAGCAGCCAGACAGGCCAGCTGAGTCCCCACCGTCGCTCTGTCCCACCGAGACTAAGCCGCATCCTCATCTCGGCCCCCACAGCTTCTTGGCCTTCTTCCCAGCCCTCCTGCAAGTCAGCCATGGTGCACACGCATGTGCCACACATGTGCCACACGTGCCGGGGTGCCTGCTCAGGGCCCTGAGGCATCAGCTCGTGCCCAGGCAGCAGTACCGTCCCTCCCATAGACGTGCAGAGTTTTCACTCATGTTCTCTAGCCTCAGGTTCACTGAGTCCACAAAGCCTTCCTGGACTGTCCCACATAAAGCAGTACCCGCCCACCCACACGTGGCTTTATCTCCCCTGTGACACGTGACGTTCCCGGGTCTGCGCTCGCGCAGTGTCCTGCACCTCCGTGCCCGGAGTGGAGACGCTCAGAATGCCTTTGACCTAGGAAGGAAAAAAGGGTGGAGAAAGGTTTGGTGGCGGAGGCTGACTGCACGGCCAGGCCACTTGGCTCAGACCCGAGCACACCCCGTGGAGCTGGGCAGCGGGGGGCACTTTCCATTCTTGCTAAGCCTGTTCAGAGCCCGGAAAATGGCAGTAACACTAGGACGAAGCGGACTGAGCCGTGTGCAGAACGGCGCCTGCGTCCGGCTGCCCCCTGTGCCGTCACTCACCTGGAGCGAGTCCCTGCCACCTCGCTCCTGTCCTCAGGGGAGCAGGACGGGCCCAGCGCAGTGACCTGAGTCCTCTCTACCTACCGAGCGCGTGCCCCTGTCCAGTGCTGGGCTGCTGGCCTTGGGTCACAGCGTCCGCAGCTCTGCACGGGCAGCAATGCCTCCATGCCTGGTACTGACGCAGATGAATGGAGAGGCCTGAGAGGACCCCTGTGCGCCCACTTCTCCTAGGAAAAGTCTCATGGGACCCGGCCACCTTGACCATGCCGGGGCCAGCCCAGATATACACAGTGTTGCAGGAGGACCTGGTGGCTGTGTGCTCTGGGAGCTGGTCGGTTAGCGCAGCCCAAAGCCCCCGGAAGGGCCGGCCCTTGCTTCTCCTTGGGGTCCTGGTCATGGGGTCCCGGCGACACTGGGACAGTGGGGCACTGGGCTCAGCTGGGGGGACTCCAAGGCAAGAGCTACAGTGACACCTTCTGGTGGTGGGAGGCACTGCAGGCCCCACTGAGGGACCTTGGAGTTGGAAGGTGAGGCCCCAGAGAGGGACACAGGCAGGGGAGGACCACGATGTCCTCTCTCCCTCCCCCTCCAGATCGTCCCAGAGCTTGCCTGGCCGCAGGCCCACCCCACCTGTGACACACGGCCGCGCTGCCCGAGGTCCCACTCCACCGGTCAGGTCTGCAACAGTGGGGCGCCTTGCTCTGCACGTTACGTCGGCCAGCCGGTGACAGCGCTGTGGGCTTCCCGTGGCAGCTGTTTACTCAGCCCCTCTCCCCAGCGAGAGCACACATGTTTGGTAAAATGGGGGAAAAGCTAGGAGAAGCCAGGTACCACGCGGGCCAGCTATCGCATGGTATGACTCAGAACAGCCCGTCCTCGGAGTGCGCGGTGGGCCCCTGTGTGTCCACCGGTCAATGTGGACGGGGCCTTCTCTCCAGGCGTGTTCCTCTGGCACCGCCTTCGAGACCCTTTCCGTACTGGGCCAGGCAGCGCTCCCAGCAGCAGCCTGCGGAGGTGGGCCGGCTTTAGTCCTGACACCAGCCTTGTCTCGCTGTCTCTCCCCTTGCTTTGTAGCCCATCTGCCCCCTTCCTCACTTTGGCGTGTGGCATTCGGGACCGTGTGCTGAGGGCAGGGCAGAGCGAGCCCGCGGGGCAGCGCCCGGCCGCGACGTGCCAGCAGTGTGACCCAGAGGAAAGCAGGACTGTGGGCAGAGTAGGCAGCCCCGCTCGGGAGGAGGTGGCGGGCCACAGTTGAAGCCCTGGCCAGGACAGCGGCAACCCGCGGGGCCAACTTGGGCCCAAGCAGGTCGGGCTGACTCGGGCTGTCCTGCCCGCAGCCCTGTCCTGCAGGGGGCTGGGTCCAAGGATGAACTGGAGGGTGGCCTGGACAGGACACATGGGCCCCGCTGATTCAGAGAGCCCAGGACAGGCAGCGCCAGCATTTATTCCTGGGGAGGTCGAGCTGCTCCAGGCCCAGGGCCTGGGAGTCATTTGAAGATCTTCTCCCCGAGGCCCTGGGCCGGCAGCACACCTCAGGACGCGTGCTCCTTCCCCGGCTGTGCGGGGCTCGGAGAGCTCATCACTGTGAACTGCTGGCAGTGTGGGATTCCCAAGCATCAGGCACAACTGTTCGAGGACGCGGTGCCTCCCGTAGCTGAGGAGCCCAGCCCACTACCACACTCTGGGGTGCTGCCCTTGGGGTGGCCTTTGATTGGAGCTCTCCCCTTCCTGCCCGCTCACTGCCCCCTGCAGTGACGACAGTCCCTCCTGCCCAGGAGCCCCTGCAGTGGAGATGACCCTGAGAAACCCACAGGCTGCCCGGGATGCTGATCTGTCTGCCTCCGCGCCGAGGGGCCCACGTTTCCTCGGCTCCTTGCACCCTAAGAAATGGAGCCTCCAGGTGGGGCTGGGGCTGTGAGCTCAGGGACCCGAGGCCTCCACACTCAGGTGGAGCCGAGTGCCTCCTCTCGGGAGCACCAGCGCGGGTAGCTTGTGCTGGCACTGAGCGAGGCCCTGGTCTCCCCCGCTGTGAGGGTCGTAGCCAGGTGATGGCGGTGGGCCTGTGTGAGGGGGAGTCTCCATGGACACACCGAGCACTGTGTGCGACAGAGGCTGTGCCCTCGGGGTCCGGGCCCCTCGGAGGGTGCATAGCTACACTAGCTGGGTGACCGCAGGACTGACCTCTTCACAGGCCTGGGAGAGCCTGTGTCCATGTGGCCCTGTGAGCTGTGGGCTTGGCAGGACCCTGGAGTGTGGCCTTGAGGCCTCCCAGAGCGGCCTCTGCCCGGCTCCACGCCCGTCCCTGGGTCTTGGATGCCAGTTTGTTTGCCTACCTGGCACCCCATGGGGGAGGCGGCCGATGTGCTGTCTTGGGACCTGGGTTAACTACTCCCCGGGAAGATACCAGTGCACGGGGACCCGCTGCGTGGGTGGTTCCCTGAGCACTGCTCCATTTCAGAGGGGCGGCCGGAAGGAAGCTGCTTTCCTGGGAGAACCTCCATGAGCTGAGTTGGGAACCGCTGGAGGACGGCAGTGTCTGCCTCTCACCCCGTCGCTGCTCTCCAGGAGGGGACATCCCGGCTAAGAGGGGAGGCCTTTCCCAGGGTCAGGAGCCGGCACCGCGCTCGTTAGGGGTGGGTGGCCAGCAGCCCACGGGATGTGCGGGTGGCGCGCCTTGGGCCGGGCCGGTCTTACAGAAATGCCGCTCGCTTCTGTTGTGTCGAACCCAGCCGTCAGCTGCACTCAGGCGAGCACACCGCGATGGGTCAGTCAGGCCACACTCAAGATCTCCCGTTCAGTCCTCCACGGGGTGCTCGGGGAGGATCGTAATCCCTGTCTTTAACTATTAGGGCTTGCTTAGTTGATGTTTAGTCGCCTCTTTGAAGATAATCTGATAATCTTTTTACTCACTTTGGAGAAAAGAGAGAATTTAGAAATTAACGCTCACGCGCATTTCACACACGCACGGCCGACGTCCTGACCCCGGCCCCATTAGGCTGGGCAGTGACGCCGCGAGTGCGGCCATGGGAAGGCTGGCCGCCGGCTCACATGACCTTAGTGCCGGGTGCTCCTTCAAGCTGCCCAGTGTTTTCGGGAGCGCAGTTAAAACAGCTCACTTAAAATGCACATACAGAGCATTGAAAGCACGGGAACAAAGGCAGTGGGAAGGACAGCTCTCACTGACTTGCTTCATTTCGCTCGCCAGCAACAACACCTGGAAGGTGATTTCACGTCACCGGCTGAATTCAGTTTCTGAGTGGACCCTGCGCCATCGGTCCACCCGAGAGCAGGTTTTGCACACGCCCCGCACTCCTGCGGGGCTTCTCGGTGAGCTTCGGCTCACCGAGATAGACGGTGCTGGGGCGAGCCTGGCTGTGAGGATGTCCTGGGGAAAATGTCAAAAATGAAGATCAAAATATGTGACCTTACTTCTGCAAAATCAGATGTTTTCAAAGGGTTAACTTTAGGCTAAGAGCGTAGGAAAAAATTGGTTAATTCCTTCTTGATTGTTAGCATTTCTGGTGTGCATGCGTGTCGGTAAGGACCCACGGGGGGGGGGGGGGGGGGGGGGGGGAGGGACGCTGGGGGGGAGGGTTAGCAGAATCACCTTGCTCCGCGGACCGGCGTGCTGTGCTGCTCCTTTGAAAGGAATCCCACTGACAAGGCAAGGAGCACCACGGGCCCCGCCTCAGTCCTGCATGATGGAATAAGCAGGGATACCCAGTATCCGTCATGGTGTAAGTTAGACAGGATCTCCCTGTGGCTGGCGTGGAGGTCGAGGCAGCTGGATCCCACATGCGTAAGTGTGCGGTTTGAGTCCCGCATCCCACAGCACTCAGTCACGCTGGGCGCCTGTGTGAACGTGCCAGAATCCGAAGAGGAGAATGGAGAAGGGATTGCAGTGTGGCCATCGCCCCAGGGAGCGACTCCTCACTCTCTCTCCGTCCCTCTCTCCCTGGTTAGCACACATGCCTTATAGCAAAAACTGGAGGGAAGAGAAAAAGAAAGAAGCAAAGAAAAAGGTCTGAATTGAAAGGTGGGAAACGTGGAGGGAGGCTGTTCCCACCCGGAAGTCCTGTGCAGCTGGAGCCCAGGTCAAGCTGAGTACGGGACATTCACCAAACTTTTAAAGCTGGAGTTCAGAGCACAGCAACGACACTTACGACACTTACTGAGATCTGAACTAGAAGCGAAACGGACAGGGCGGGAACTTCTGAGCTGGAGGGTTCCCTGGAGAGGCTGAGACTGCTCTCTGCAGGCACCTCCTTCGGGAAGTGAAGACGCAGGATGAGGTGGAGGGGAAGCGGGCTCCCAGCGCACCTGCTGCTGGGAGCTGGGCAACGGGGCCAAGCCCTCGCATGCCCACAGGGCAGGCCCTCGGCACAGGTGCCCACGGGGCAGCACAACCTTGGGCAGGGCAGTCGCTGAACTGTGTGTGATGTAGCTAAGAGTTGACACTTCAAGTGGGGTTGGGTGACCCCCTGGTAGGGGGATCCAGGAGGGCAGCAGCGTATCCACTGCAGAAGCAGAATGGGAGGGTCTGAGGACACAGGGCAGCTCACCTTTCAGCACACGCGGTAAGTGAGGAACACGCACCTCTCAGGTTCAAGGCATGGGTCGGGGAAACATGGCTGGCCCCTCGCCAAACCTCCCAGATCACAGCACACAAATTGAGACAGGTGGATGATCAGCCATCAGGCAGCACACATAAGAAAATCGATAAATTAAGATTTGGGGAGGAGGGGCCAGCCGCTGGTGTGATGGTTAAGGCACTGGATTTTCACGTGGCTGACCACAGTGTGAGTCCTGGACCCAGCGGCTTGAAACTCACATGGGGGGATAGGCAGGGAGGGGAGCAGCAGGTGGTGTGGTGGTTAAGGCACTGGATTCCCACATGGCCAACTGTGGTTCGAGTTCTGGACCTGGGGGCTTGCTTTCTCATTTACTTTCTCTCTCTCTCTCTCTTTCTCTCTCTCTCCCTCTCTGTCTCTCTGTCTCTGTCTCTTTCTCTGAAAATAATAAAGTTAAATAAAATAATTCTTAAAAAAAAAAAAGAAATAAAAAGGAAATTCACACCGGGCATATGTGTGTGTGCTCAAAATCCCAGGAGGAGAAGAAACTGTGGTGTGGCCACACTCCTTGGAGCGCAATTTTCACTTGTCTCTTTCTCACCATCTCTGTCTCTCCAGCAAGTGTGCATGCCCTGTGGCAAAAACCTTAAAAAACGGGGGACCAGGTCAGTACTGGGGGAGAGCAAGGAGCTAACCCACACGGGAGCGTGCGAGGCCTCGTGCGCAGGGCTGCTTTCTTTGAGGGGGTAAGAAACGAGTGGATTTAACATATGCAAGAGGGGCTCCTGTGCTGACCTGGTGTGTGCGTTCCAGGTGGGGCTGAGCAGGCCGGAGCAGGAGCAGCTGCCGGCCACTGAGCCAGGGCCTGCTGTCCAGGGCCTCTGCAGGTGTCCCGGTGACCTTGAAGGGGATGTGCCAGCCCTGAAACCCCAGGAGACGCCTCAGAAGAGGAATCTCTGGCAGCTTGTTGGACGCAACCGTAGTTTCCCCCAGAAGTTGCATTTCAATAAGACAAATCCACAACCAATTTGAATTCTGTGGATAGGAACTAGAAACGGCGAACAGAATAGGACGTTCTGGCCCAGAGGCTCCTGCCCTGTTTACTATGGCGGGTATCTGAGCTGTCCGAGCACTGAGACCCTCAAGTGCTGCTGGAAGTCAGGCTGCTTCCTGGCCGTGGGGAAACCGGTGCAGACCCCACCCACATCACTGCGCGGTCCCGTGACGGCTGCACGGCAGTGACCCTCGGCGTGCTCCTGTGTCCTTTCTCCGTTGGGAGGTCTCACAGACCCTGTGTCTGCTGCTGAGGCCGCAGTGACTCAGGGGCCGCCCCTCCTGCCGTCAGCGGTCACCCATCTGGAGCAGTACGTGCGGCTAGTACACTGAGCTCGTTGTCTGAGACGCCTGTTGGAGTTGGAGACGGAATATTTTGTGAGAGGAGAAAACCGAAAACCAAAAATGCCTCTAAACCACGGAATTTGAGCATGTTTGGCCCAGGGCCCGAGGAACGATTAGCCCTTCGTAGAAAATTAGCATTTCTCTGCCTCTTTTGTCCATGAGAGGCTGAACTTCTTCAAAATGTTTGTGTCCCTTGGGACCAGCAGTTGGTGTACTGGCTATGTCGCTGGACTCCCATGTAGTTGACCACGGTTCGAGTCCCAGACCTGGTGGCTTAAACTCATGCCGGACGCGTGTGTGTGTGTGTGCATGCCCAAGATCCTGAGAGGAGAATGGAGGAGAAGAGATTGCGGCATGGCCATCCCCCTTGGGGGGCAAGTTCTCTCTGTCTCTCAGTCTCTCTGTCTCTTTCTGGCAAGCACACGCCCTGTAGCAAAAATCTCTCGAAAAGAAAATCGTTTTGCACCGCGCGTTACGACTGTTTGTACTCTCGAGTTGTAAGCCTGCCACTCCTCTCTTCTAGCCTTGGGGGGGGAAAGCAGGTCAGCACACGGAGGACATCCTGGTCATGTCCTACACAGAGGAGGCCAGTTAGCAAGGGAGTCCACTCTGTGGAGGGGGACCTGGCCGTCATGACTGTTCGTCTCGGAGCAGGTAGCGAGGGCGGTACTGACCCTGGTCAACAATGCAGTTCGCAATTCAAGGGCACCATTTCGGTTCAGGTGAAAGGCTTTTCCAAGGCTGGCGATGGAGTGCCAGGGGCCAGATGCAAGTGTGCGTCGTGTCTGTGGTCACTTGTGTTTGTGTTTGTGCTTGTGTTTCTGCCCAGCAACTCTGTGGGTTATGACGAGGGGAAGGGAGTCAGAGAAGGATGATCTGCTTCCTTTCGCCTCAGTTTCGTAAACGTATCATAGTGACTTTGTCATCACACCTGTTGTAATATTTTGTTTCAATATGTTTTAGAAAACCCAAATAATGCCAAATATATCAAAGTATTATATTGACATCTTTGGGGGAAAACAGAGCTGGAATGTGCTGGGAAATGTGTAAAAATAATGTTTTTATTGAGTTGGTTGAGAAGCAGAAGAATATTCTGGATCTCTTTCTAAACAGCAAAGCGTGGTCTTGGTAAACAGAGCCTCTGTGTGCCTTCATGACTTTTAAGGCTGCCCTGTTCAGTTTTAATTGCTTTAGTTGACTTAGAATCAGTCGGCTGTATTTTATTAAGTTAATAAAAGCCTAAACTGTTGCACAAAATTCGGGGCAGATATTAACTCAGTTTTAGGCTGTTAGCTTTGTACATGTTATAGGATATATATATAACTTTAATTACGGTTGGTTTTTATTTTAGGAAAAAGCAATAGCTAACATAATACCTCAGGGGATGAAGCCGATGTGTCTGTCTCTCCGTCGTGTTGTAATAACCCGGTTTCACCCACAGTCACACCGGGCGCACATGGCGGAGTGGACAGCATGGCTGGGCTGCTCCTTCTGTCTGTTTCTCATAAGCCCAAGCGCGTGTGCACTTACTAGAGAGGCAGACAGAGCCCCCTGGGCGGGTGTGGTCCCACTTCTGCCCCTTCTCCTCCATGTGTCCATCCTGTCCGGATTGGGGTGCCCATGTACTCTACCCAGCACATATTTCCAGCCCGGGCCAGGGCTCCAATCACAGAGCTTTCTGTGGGATCCGACCTCCCAACCACCGGGCTGCAGGCCAGAATACGTCATGCATTTTTAAGGCTCAAGTTCGGTTAGTTCTAATTCCTGCTTTGGCTCGGTGTTTATTTGTATAATGGTTTAAATATTGACATGGTAAATGGTCAAAGTGCTAATGTTTAAACCAAAGTAGAAATCTCACTTGTTTTATGTAAAAAGCTTCATCTTGCTGAAAAACTGAGGACAGATTATGCAAGTCTCTGGCCTTCTGGAGCTGGCGTGTGAAGGAAGCCTGGAATTATGAACAGAATGGGGAGTCGATTATGGGCTGGAAGGAAAGGGAATTGGATGAAGCCGGTTGTCCTCCAACGCCGTCAGCAGAAAGACGAAGTCGTGTGTGTGTGTCAGGAGAAACGCTTTGCTTCGTACTTCCGTGCGTGTATGTGCACGCGTGTACAAGTGTGTATGTGAGCCAGCCCCGCGGCCTGGTGGTTAAGGGAGCCGACAGCCATGCAGTCTGAATCCCTGCCCCCCCATGGCTTGAAAAACACTCAGCGTGTGTGTGCGTGCCTAAAACCCCGAGAGGACACAGCAGTGGAGGAGGGGGTGCAGGCGAACATGCCCGCGTGGCGGTCTCCCTCTCCCTCCCTCCCTCTCCCTCCCTCCCTCCCTCCCTCCCTCTCTCTCTCTCTCTCTCTCCTCCCCCCCCCCCTCTCCCCCCCTCCCTCCCCCCCTCCCTCTCTCTCTCTCTCTCTCTCTCTCTCTCTCTCTCTCTCTAGCAAGCATACATCTTCTGGCAAATGCTTTTTAAAAATACTGTGTGTGTGTGTGATTGCTAACTGTGCGTTTCCAAGTCCCCACTCATGCTGTTGTGGCAGGGGGAGACCCAGAAGAGGAACTAACCCTCCCGGCCTCCCAAATGCCCCCTCCTTTGTTTCCGCCTTCTCACGCCTTCTCCACATTCGGGTGAGCATTTCACTTCATTCATTGTCTCCTCCTTTGAGCAAATCAGTTATACTCCCCCCCCCCGCCTTCTGAGGGTCGCCCTTGGGTGTGCAGTGCACACTCACCATTAAGCCAAGTCCACTTTCAAATAACGCCGTTCCACCCCGGGGCCGTGCGGGCCGCCCAGCGGGACACCGCAGTCCTCCCTCTCCTCTCCTGCGCCGCCGTCCGCGTCTCACTCAGCCGACGTGGCCGTGGCCATCGGCGCTCATTCTTCCCCGTACCGTTCTACTGGGTCAGGGGAGAGTGAGAAAACGCTTTCCTGACTCCCTCTCTAGAGCGCTTCCTTTGTGCCGGTCGGGATCTCTGCCCTAGGTTACAGTCCTCCTTTCTGACCGAACACCGTTTCTTGTGAGGCAGGCCTTTGGCGACAGGTTTCCTTAGTTTCTGTGTGAGAAAGCCTTTATTTCTTCAATTTTGAACGATAGTTCTGCTGCATTCAGAATTCTGGGTTGGTGGTTTCTTCCTTCAACACTGCAGCTGTTTCATTCCGCTGTCTCCTCACGTCCGGGTCTCGGAAGAGTCCGGCGTAATTGTCACCCCACGTTCTACAGCGAAGGCGGGCTCCCCTCTGCCTCGCAGGGTGCTCCTTCGTCTTCCACGTTCCGCAGTCTGACTGAGAGGTGCATGTGACAGTGCTGTCCAAAGCACCCCGCTCCGCGTCCCCTAAGTTCCCAGGGTCTATTATTTAATCTTGGAAGATCCTCGGTTATTCGTTCTCTCCTCCTCCTCCTCTCTCCTTCTGGTATTTCCATTGTGTGTATGCTACACCGTTCGTAGTTTTTATATGTTCTACTTCTGGTATATTCTCTTCACTCTTTTTTTTTTTTTACCCTCTGCGTTTCAGTTTTGAAAGTTGTTTTGTTTTGTTTTTGAGAGAGGTGTTTGCTTAAGGGCACCATAGAGACAGAGAGAAACAGAGAGACAGAAAGTGAGAGATCACCCTCCAGAGGGGATGGCCACCCCACAATCCCTTTTTCTCCATTCTCCTCTCAGGATTTGGGGCACGCACACACGTGCCCGGCATGAGTTTTACGCCACCAGGTGCAGGACTCGAACCGCGGTCAGCTACGTGGAAGTTGAGCGATGTATGCTGATCTCAGCTTTGATCTGTTTAAGCTCACCCGTTGTTTTTCAGCAGCGTCCACTCCACTGAGGACCCTGTCAAGACATTTCCCGCCCTGTCCCTGCATTTGACTGCTGATACATCCTTTGAGTTTTCTTCACCAGCGTCCACTCCACTGAGGACCCTGTCGAGACATTTCCCGCCCTGTCCCTGCATTTGACTGCTGATACATCCTTTGAGTTTTCCTTCTGCGCCCAGCTGTCCACGCTGCCTGTCTGTCCTTGCGTGCCGTCCTTCTTTTCCATTAGCTCCTTGAGCGTGTTAAACACCGTCCTCCGAAATTCCGGTCCGATCCTCCAACATCTGCCTTATCAAAGTCTGCTTCCGCTTCCTTTGTCTTCACACTGTGTTTGTTTCTCTCTTGGTATACCTAATATTTCTGAAGATTAGATGGTAGACATGCTATATTTAGAAAAGAAACTGATGTGGGTGGCTCTTCGTGTGAGCTTTCGTGTTTACCCAGCTAGCAGGTACATGGTTTTCCTACTATCTGCGGCTGTCGGTGTCAGGAGGTCAAAATTTCGTCTGTGTCTGAGTTGGTCTTCTCTGTTGTCTCTGTGTTTTCTAGAGCGTTCTTCGTATGTCAGGTCTGAGACGCTTACGGAGTCGTCCAGAAGGCATGGCACATTTTTGCAGAGAAAAACGCGTCACGACTTTCCAGACAACCTAACAGTCCAGTCACTGGACCCCTCCTGTTTCACAGGAGCGCCGTTTATGTTGGGCGGGCGGCAGGTGTCAGAGGAGAGGCGTCTTATGGTGCTGGCATCAGGTCTCTGTCTCTTATCGAAGCTGTGTTCTTCTGCTGTGCTAAACCTTCATGAATAGTTCCCCATCGTTCCTCGCTCCCTCGGGTGAGACAGGCAGAATGGGAGAGCCTGGAGTTGAGTATTTCTCTTCTTCTAAAGGCCCAGCCACCCTGGTAGGACAGTTCCCTGGAGGGCAGCCTTATTAAGAACAGAATGCTTGGCATATTTCAGACTGGCAGCCTCCCCATCCTCCTCCTGGAAGCACAAGGGCGTTTCTTCCTAGCAGGGCTCCTGCCTGGGTGGGAGAGTGCAGGGACTCTGCCACCACGGGGCCCCCCGGGGTTTAACTCAGACCAGTCTACACCGAACCCCAGTCGTCTTGTCAAGGACAGTCCAGGCTTTCCTGCCCTGGGGCTGTTCCCCAGGAGGTGCCTGCTCCAGGGCTACTGCTCCAGGAGCTGTGCTTCTCTCAGCCCACCTATCCGTCTCTCTCACTCTGGAAACAGGGCTTTGCCTTGTGACTTCAATTCTTGACAGATCTTAGAAGAATTTTTGATTTTCAGTTTGCTCAGTGCTTTTCCTGTTGTTGGGATGGGAGTGAAGACTTCCGAGCTCGTCACACTCTGGGCCAGACACCAGAAGTCCGCCTCCTGTGTTTTGCTGACACCTCTTACTTCAGCTTTTTGCCCCGAACACTGTCTAATTGGATGTAGGGCTGAAAGACGGGAAGGTGGAGATGGCTGTCAGGGCTCGGGGTTGACGCCGAGTCGATGGGGGCTTGAGTAGTATGAGATTTCAGCCTGGGTAGGCCTGCCCCCCACACCTGCTGCAGGACGACTCAGACTCCCGCTGGTTCAGCCCGCCCTTACTGCACGGCCAGTGCGGCTAGCGCAGCCTCCGTGTTCTCTGACTGTTCGAACTGGAGCTGCTTTCATACAGCTTCGTGAGCTGTGAAGGCCGAGGTCGCTGTAAGCCCCACAGCTGGGTCATGGCACATTTACTAAGAACCTGCTGTGTGCTGGGTCCTCTTGTCTTCAAA
This sequence comes from Tupaia belangeri chinensis, assembly GCF_000334495.1. NCBI lineage: Eukaryota > Metazoa > Chordata > Mammalia > Scandentia > Tupaiidae > Tupaia > Tupaia belangeri. The sequence goes on from NW_006204543.1 coordinate 1,946,175, forward strand.
ACAAAGGCGACAAAGGTCCCTGCCTGCTTGGCCCGCTCGTGCCATCTTTATGTTAGGAAAAACTCCAGAAGCAAACGCACCGTATGCAGCGTGGCGGCAGAGACAAGATGTATGGAGGAAACCACCGAGGGGAGCGTGAGGGGACGCCCAGGAGCAGGGAGCCGCTCTTCTAAGTAGGGCAGTGGCAGCGAAATTAAGTGACGAGAACCTTCAGGGCAGAGGGAAGCCAATGTCAAGTCCCGTGGAGAACACAGTGGGGACACTCCGGAGTACCGAGTCACCTGGAGTGGAGCTGGCGCAGGAGAACAGGGGACAGCAGGTGGAAGGGGCAACTGCGCTCATGCTTCGAGAGGTTGGTCTCATGTGTGAGGACAGGGAGGGGGCAGAGGGAGGTGCAGGAGGCCCAAGAAGTGATAGCGGTTTGGACCAAGGTGCATTAAAAAAACAAAAACAAAAAAAAAGCCGTGAGGAGCATTGGGATTCTGAAGACGTGCCCCGCATAGGGAGGACTGGGTACAGTGAGGCCCTTACATGGCGTGAGCGGAGAGAGGCACCCGGCTGAATCGAGCTGTTTCTTAGGGGAGGAGGACCCCCGGGGAGGGCTTGGTTTGAGCGATCAGGGCAGAACCTTGAGCCGTGTCTGGCAGTACCGAGCCGGAGGTGCGGGTGACATCACGTGGGAACGTGCAGTGTGGCTGGGTACCCCAGACCCGAACTCGGTGCAGAGGGCCAGACGTCGTGGGGGATCATTGGCGAAGAGCTGGCGCGTTCATCAGCCAGATGCGATCGCCCAGGCGCGGCGGAGGGGAGAAGAGACCCAGTCTGAAGACTGACCCATGGACACCCCCACGTTCAGGGTGGGGGAGATGAGAACACAGCCGGGAGGCCGGGAGGGACTGTGAGCTGAGCACGCTCCAGGCCCCTCCTGTGACAGCTGAGCCGTGCTGGGTTCACTGTCCCCCTCACCCTGCTGTGGTTGTCCCCGCTGAGCCCCGCGCGGTGGAGGGCCTGTGCCCCACTCGGCTGTCCTGAAGATATCAAGTCTGTCTCGTCTTTCTGCCCCGTCCTGGACCACGGCCCACCCACTGAGCGCCTTCCCTCCTGGGCCACACCCTAGCCCTGCCGGATAGGATTTCGTTTCTCCCTCTGATTCCCTCGGAGAGTGACCTTCTGTCCCCTCGGCGGATCAGTCCCGATGTGCGCTTACTCCCCAGTCTTCTCTCAGCTCCGCATTTGTCCTGTCCCTGTTCATTTCTCAATGAAATATAACATTAGCTGAGATATTTTTAGCCACCAGGCAACTGTGCCAAGCTAACCAGGACACACGGTCATCGGAGAGAAACTATTTCCATCTTGCAAAACCTCACTGAGTGTGGAACTTTGCACAAACGCGATGTTTTCTTCATTGTTTATTTCAGCTCAGAGCTTGACGAATCACAATAATAATTTTTAAATGCATGTCCTTTTTTTTTTCTTTTTTTCTTTTTTTTTTAAGGCTTTTGCCATAGAGTGTATGCACTCCATAGAGAGACAGGGAAAGTGAGAAACCACTCCCAGGGGGTTGTCCACACCATAGTGTCCTTTCTCCAGTTCACTGTCCTCCTGGGACCTTGGGCACACGTGCATGCACCCAGCATGAATTTCAAGCCACTGGGTCTGGGACTGAAACTGTAGTCATCCATGTGGGAATGTAGTACCTTAACCACAGCGCCACCCGCCGGCCCCTGCATGTCCCTTTTTAATGCGTGTTTACGAGCTTGAAAGGAAAAGAACCTTTGCAAAACACTGTGCACAGCAACTGCAGAGTTACCCGATTTATTTCTGTAATGCCAGCTGGTGGCCTGGTGGCAAAGGTGGCTGGATCCCACGTGGTGGCCGAGGCCCAGACCCAGTGGACTGAGAAGCACCCTGGGTGTGTAAGTCACCCCCAAATCCCAGTGGGATTTGAAGGGTTTGCAGCGTGGCTGTGCTCTACGGGGGCGCTCACTCACACCTGGCTTTCTCCCCGACCCACCCACTCTCTCCACGGGCACTCTGGCCTTCTGGGAAAGCAGTCCGGTTCAGTGGAGAGTACTCGTGAAAGGGGCTGTAGTGTGGCCACTCCGGTGAATGCAGCCGTCTTCACAGCATCGTGGCGTTCGAAGCAGGTTTCACTGAAACCTTCAGTCCCACATTGCTGGGAGCCAGTCCTGCCTCAGAGAAGAGCCCAGACGCTCACCTCAGCAAAGCCGTTCAGCCAAGGCTGTGCTCAGGCCGACTCGGGATCTCCGGATAGTTTCAATAAATGGCGCACCGCAGGAGGACTGCAGTTACAAGTAGCGTGAGGGACTCGGACTCGGGGCTTTCGTGGACGAGTAAACGACACCTGCTCTCGCCTAAGGGGAGAAAGCCGTAACGAGCCGGTGAGCGCGGGCGTCCCGCTGAACCACGCTGCTGTGCCGACGTCACACCAAGTTGCCGGTCATAAACAGAAGACTTCCTTCTAAAATGGGAATCATCGGTGTGCTGCATTTTATCATCCAACATACATGCATTAAACTGATGTCCTCTCGCTTCTGCTGTGTGGCGTAATCTAAGTATACTTAGTAAAATACACACGCATCAGAGCACCTTTCCAATCATAATCAGTCACACCCACTCAGAGCAAGTATTCAAGTGCTAACAAGTCAAATTACATTAGTAAAATGCTTAGCACGCAGCCTAATACTTGGTTTTTATCTTTTGCTTTAACAAACATAAAGTAATTGAAAAGAAGACGTGGCGTATCCTCCTTTATGGTTGAATTTAAAAGTGAAAAACGTATAGACATAAAACTGCCTGCAGAGTATGAAAACGGTCATAAATTTAAGGAAATAGGCAAATCATAATAGGAGGACAAAGAGTGTAATCTATCTCGCTTGTTGGGCTAACTGTGTGTGTGTCGGGAATCTTAAACATGAATGTCGAGGTTTAAGATATAAATTTCTTATGCTCAAAGTGAGCGGTGTGCTATTTTTATTATTTTTAAAGCACAAATATGCATTGTGTTCAAATCAGATAGGAAAAATATTGAGCAATAAATCCTATAATGCATAATACTTCACAAGTAATAATACCTCACATCGATTTTGCTGCTTTGATATATTATACCGCTGAAAATGGCAGGAAGCAAGCTACTCCAGTTTGGTGGCAGCGTAAGTCGCTCTGCGGAAATTAAACCTGGCTTCAGCAGAAGTGCGTCGGGACCTGCGAACGGCTCGTAGTTTGTCGTGTCCAAGTTAAGAATGAACAAACCAAAAAAATGAAGGTTGCCAGGTTTTCTCTGAAGCACTAGGGTTCAAAATGTAGGCACGGTTTTCCTTATTTGATTTAGGAACCGTGAACTGCAGGGATGCTCTGGCAGCCTCGGCTCCCCACCGCGCCCACACATGGAAACCCAGTTCACGGACCACAGGAGGCCCCTCCCCGTCTTCAGTGTCCAGGAGGCGTTACATGGTGAACATACGTGGACTCCAGAGAGCCTGCTGCCCTGGGGTCACACCCTAGTCCACCCAGCCCTGCCTAGTCCCTACTCCTCTCATGGCTGTTCTGTGAGGAGCCAAGTCAGAGGCAGAGGTCACGCCATCTTTTGCCTCGTAAAGAAGCTCTGGGTCCAGCTCGCGGGTGTGTCCAGGGAGCTTGCATCTCTCTGAGAACGTCCGTGCTGTTCCGACAGAATCAAAAACCTGGCAGGTGGCAGGTGGTACCCACCACAGACGTGGACACCAGATGTTCACACAGAATGTCAGCAGCCTTTATGAAACTGAAAACCGGTGGGGTCAGCAGGTGGCATAGTAGTTAAAGCGCTAGACTCTTAGGCTGACTGTGGTTCAAGTCCCAGACCTGGGGGCTTGGAACGCACACCGGGCACGTGTGCATGCATGTCCCAAATCCTGAGTGGAAAAGAAGGGATTGCGATGTGGCCATCCCCCCTGGGAAATGATTTCTAACTCTCTCTCTCTCTCTCTCTCTCTCTCTCTCTCGTGCACATACCTTATAGCAAACTAAAATAACAAGC
>NW_006204543.1:1950251-1955737 GCF_000334495.1 Tupaia belangeri chinensis
TGCTGAACCTCAAGGGTTCAGCCCAGTGAGACCCATACCGGGCTTGTGGTTTACAAATCTCTAAGCTAATCAGTGTGCATTATTGGGTTACGATTAGGGTTTCACCTGTTTTGATCAGTATGTATCTTTCAATCTGAAGTGAGTCTTTTATAAACAGTTTATCATTTTATCACGTTTTTATCTATCCTGCTAAGCTAAGTCTTTTAATTGTATTGTTTAGTTCTTTTATATTTAGTGTAATTACAGATAAGATAGGATTAACAACTGGAATTTTCACTTGTTTTCTCTATCTCTTTTGTCTTTTTGCTTCTCTGTTTCTCCACTACTGCTTTTCGTGTGTTAAATATGTATTTTCTAGTGTGCCACCTTACGTTACTGCTTTTTTTTAAAAAAAAAAAAAAGTACGTTTTTTAATGCTTTCCCTGGAGATCAGAATTAATATCTTACATAATCTTATTAAAGTTAGCACTAGCATGGTTTTAGTAGTTTACAAAAACCTCGCTCCAGCCTTCTTGTGCCACAGCTGTGCTCTCTCCGCCGTCCGCGCCCTTGTGGTGTAAGCTGCATCTTCCCGCATCGTGAGTCCCGGAGTGCTGCCCGATCACTGTCGATGCGCGCAGCTGCCTGCTGGGTCCTACAGCAATAGGACAGTCCTGTCAAGACCCCTCCGTCTTACGGTCACCAGGTCTCTCTACTGCGGCCTCCGATGGCTCTCTGCCTCTCCCACCCACAGCCCCTCGAACTCCGCGTAGGACAGGTACGTCAGGATGGACCCTCAGCTTTTACACTGTGAGACTGTCTTCATTCCGTAATTTTTGAAGGAAACTCTGAGTGAGTAAAGAAGTTCCGCTTGGCGGCCTTCTTCTGGCAACACGGACAGTGTATGACAGCACTAAAGAACATTCCTCTCTCTTTATGTCCCCTCCCAGCCCAGCCCAGCCCCTCCTCGGACCATCCGCCACAGCCGGCAGCCGGGACCCTCCCGTGACAGAGGCTTTTACGTGCACGTGTTTGTCTTGGGGTTCGCAGTATCACACTTAGCCTTCATCTCAGTATTGAAAGTACTTCCTTTTCTGAAATGCTGCTATTGAGCTACATCGTTCGTAAGTGCTGATCAGAACCTTTGTGCCTGCCCCACATAGAGCTTCAAGTCAAACCCGTTTAAAGAAGACCTGAAAAGGACCTTTGTAGAAACAGCACTTTCTGGGTGGCCAGGCCTTGTGTGCGACCTGATTTCTTTCTATTTAGAGTGGAACGTTTCAAGTTGTATGGATTTATGCTCTTTAAGGCTTTAGAGGCTGGAGTTCAGGGAACAAGTACTATCTCTTCGCCACCCTCAGAACCAGCTCATTAATCTGACCTGCGCCCCTTCGTTCGTGTGCCCCACATTATTAATGTACCCGTTTCTATCAGAGATCTGGTACCATGCATTCCGTGCAGCTGTGTGAATTGTGAGCCCCTTAACGAGGAGGACACTTTCTGAGAAATGCACATTCAGGCAGTGCCATTGCTGTGTGACCGTGGCAGGGTGTGTTCACACCAACCTCCACCATCCCACCCACACCTCACCGGGCGACACGGCTTGTCCTGCCACCCCACCGTCACCCCTGCGGCCCTCACTGGCCGAAGTCACTGTGTGCTGCAGCACCGTGCTCGTACCTGTGTTTTCGGTGTGTACGTGTGCGTGCTATGGTCAGAATGTGAGGGAGACATTCGCTTATGCCTGTCTTCTTTGTCCCAGAAAGAATTTGGGTTGGGACTCAGCCACGTGCTCGTCTCTGGCCACAGTGGGGTAGTGAAGGTAGACAAGGTAAGACCCAGTGTCAAGGACATTTGGCCACCCGTTTGGGTAGGAGACATCACACACACACACACACACACACACACACACACCCCTATTTTAACACAATGTAAGATAGCATAAGATTCAGTAATACTTGAGCGTAGAGAAGGACTTGCCGGTTGGCCAGTGTAGTCCTATTTTCTGGGTCGTCCTGAGCATAGAACGCAGCAGTCCTTGAGCTGCAGGTGAACTGCATCATCGGAGGTCAGTAGGAAGGGAGCCTGGGCCAGCCCAGGGCCTGGCGGTCGAGGCAGCCAAATCCCACATGGCTGGAATCCTGGACCCAGTGGCTTGAGAACCATGCCGGGTGCATGTGTGTGCGCGTGTGTGTGCCCAAGCTCTTGAAAGCAGGGAGAGATGGAGAAGGGATTGCAGCATGGCCAACCCCCAAGGGGGTGCTCTCTTATTTTCCCTCTGTCTCTCTTCTGGCAAATTAAAAACGAGGGAGGAGGAGGAAAGGCTTTCAGAGAGCTCACTCGCTGTCCCCAGACTGAACTGCCGTAACTAAAAACCGAGACGTGAGAGTTTGATTAGCAAGTTTTGTTGCCGCCTAAAATCCGGCGGCCGTGTCTGTTTCTGGGAATGATCGAGAGAGAGCAGAGAGGGAGGAAGGCGTCAACCTAGCTGCGGTCGGGCACAGGGAGTGGCCGGGAGCTAACCTCGCACCAGCAGCTCCCGGGACGGAAATTTCCAGCACGGTACACACCTGTCGTGTGTCCTTGTGGTCTGTAATGGACGTTTAGCAAGTTTGGTGTTACTCTCCCCTCACGGCTGTCCCCGAATTGTCCTGTGCACCTTTTCCTTTCACATGGTGTCCATGACCCTGTTTCTGGTCACTGAAGTTGAATCTGTTGACTCAGACTGTGACACATTGGTAGATTAAGGGAAGCTACAATGTATTTCTTTTTCTTTTTCTTTTTTTTTGGAGAGATTTTTTTGCTATAGGGCTTGTGCGCTCGCCAGAAAGAGAGACAGAGAGACAGACAGTGAGAAATCACCCCCCGGGGTGATGGCCATGCCACAATCCCTTCTCCTCCATTCTCCTCTTGGGATCTTGGCCACTCACGCACACGTGCCCGGTGTGAGTTTAAGCCACCAGGTCCGGGACTCAAACCGCGGTCGACTACATGGGAGTCCAGCAACATAGCCATTATGCCAACTGCTGGTCCCAGCTACAATGTATTTTTAAAGCTACACTGTTTAATAAGACAATCTAAACATGGGTTCGTGACTGTTATGGTAAACTAACATCATTGCAGTTCCCCATCTAACCTGTTACATGGTGGCCCTTGAGTAAACATTCCCTTCTCCTGGCCTAGGGCCCCTTCCCAGTTGCAATTTTGTAACCGCTGTCCAAACAAGTGACTTGAGTCTCCTCTTCTAAGCTACAGGCTGATTCTTGCCCATATTGGTTCCAGCAGTTACAGTTACATTGGTTCCAGAGCTGCCTGCCAGTTAAACCTTAGAGCAGGAGAAAGAGGAGTAATGGGAAGCAAAAACAGAGTTTAAAAATTGTTTCCTTTTCCCGGTGTAATTCAAGGCATATCTGGACCCATTAAGGCAGGTGTTCTACCTCGTGAGCAGACACTTCCCATCAGCAGAGCAAGTCTGAGTTCTCGTCTGAACTATAAAAACAGAATGGGCAGGCCTTTTCTCCCACCTACAAATCTCTGTGAAGTTACTGGGGCGTGAGAAAATCATTGCGCATTTTCGCATAGCAACAATGAGCCATGGCTTTCCCAATAGACCAGTAGATTCAAGCCCTAAAAGAACCTGTTGGCTACACTTTGTTACCTATTAGCTAAAATTCCAGCGAGTTGGGGGCTGGCCCATGCCGAGGTGGTTATGGTGCAGGACTCCCACGTGGCCAACTGAGGTTCAAGTCTCAGACCTGCGCCTTCTCACTTTCCCTTTCTTTCTCTCTGGTCAAATTGAAAAATAATAACGAATAAAAATAAATGAATAGTTCTTTTAAAAAAAAAAAAGCAATCCAACACGTGGGTTAAGTAACAGTGGGCTTCATACTGAACACGTCCTCTGAGTCTGTTCGGGAACTCTCTGGGGAGACCCTGCACACAGGATGGACGGCTTAAGCTGGGAATGGGAATGCAGATAGGTGCCGCTCTGCCTGTAGGCACGCAGGAGAGAGGGGGCCCTGGGGACAGTGCAGGGGGACGCTGGGCCCCACCACACTGGGGGAAAGAGAGGGCCCTGGGGACAGTGCAGGGAGAGGCTGGGCCCCACCACACTGGGGGAAAGAGAGGGCCCTGGGGACAGTGCAGGGAGACGCTGGGCCCCACCACACTGGGGGAAAGAGAGGGCCCTGGGGACAGTGCAGGGAGAGGCTGGGCCCCACCACACTGGGGGAAAGAGAGGGCCCTGGGGACAGTGCAGGGAGAGGCTGGGCCCCACCACACTGGGGGAAAGAGAGGGCCCTGGGGACAGTGCAGGGAGAGGCTGGGCCCCACCACACTGGGGGAAAGAGAGGGCCCTGGGGACAGTGCAGGGAGAGGCTGGGCCCCACCACACTGGGGGAAAGAGAGGGCCCTGGGGACAGTGCAGGGAGAGGCTGGGCCCCACCACACTGGGGGAAAGAGAGGGCCCTGGGGACAGTGCAGGGAGAGGCTGGGCCCCACCACACTGGGGGAAAGAGAGGGCCCTGGGGACAGTGCAGGGAGAGGCTGGGCCCCACCACACTGGGGGAAAGAGAGGGCCCTGGGGACAGTGCAGGGAGAGGCTGGGCCCCACCACACTGGGGGAAAGAGAGGGCCCTGGGGACAGTGCAGGGAGAGGCTGGGCCCCACCACACTGGGGGAAAGAGAGGGCCCTGGGGACAGTGCAGGGAGAGGCTGGGCCCCACCACACTGGGGGAAAGAGAGGGCCCTGGGGACAGTGCAGGGAGAGGCTGGGCCCCACCACACTGGGGGAAAGAGAGGGCCCTGGGGACAGTGCAGGGAGAGGCTGGGCCCCACCACACTGGGGGAAAGAGAGGGCCCTGGGGACAGTGCAGGGAGAGGCTGGGCCCCACCACACTGGGGGAAAGAGAGGGCCCTGGGGACAGTGCAGGGAGAGGCTGGGCCCCACCACACTGGGGGAAAGAGAGGGCCCTGGGGACAGTGCAGGGAGAGGCTGGGCCCCACCACACTGGGGGAAAGAGAGGGCCCTGGGGACAGTGCAGGGAGAGGCTGGGCCCCACCACACTGGGGGAAAGAGAGGGCCCTGGGGACAGTGCAGGGAGAGGCTGGGCCCCACCACACTGGGGGAAAGAGAGGGCCCTGGGGACAGTGCAGGGAGAGGCTGGGACCCACCACACTGGTCCAGCTTAAGAGGCTCTTCTGTTTCTCAAGTCCTGCAGTTAATCCCCGTGCAAGTGGTTTATTAATTACATAGCAACGGTGTCTTTGTAATTCCTCTGCTTTCCCTAGAGTACCTAGTAACCTTTGTTCAAACCACAGTGCATTTTCAATTAATATATCAAATGGTGCAAGCTTAAGCTCTGACATTTGAAGGAACCTTTGACTTGGGAGTGTTTTTTTAAGGGAGCTCCTACGTTCCCGACCTCAGGGGCTTTAGTGGAGGAAGGTTCTATCTAAGAGTCAACCTAGAGAGATATCTGACATATGGTCCATTGTGTTGAAATGGC
>NW_006204543.1:1955758-1959824 GCF_000334495.1 Tupaia belangeri chinensis
CCCCTTCCCGGCTATTAAAGCCATTTCCTGAGTGATGACACAGCCCCAGGTCTCCACACAGACAGAGGTGGAGCTGAGTCATAAGTTAAACACCCCCACTTTTCTACCCGTTTTGGCTCCTCAGGCCCAGAGCGGAAGGGCTCTCTGGCTGGTGACGTACAGATGACAGTCAGGTACTACTTACGTCTCTGAAGGCAATTAAACCACGTGTCTAGTGCATGCCTATTTTGATTTTTATCCTATATTTTCAAGGCTACAAATACGATTTCAATCTTTTATCACTTTGCTATCAGGGTTTTTGAAAGTAGTATCTATGTTTCCCATGACCTCTTTCTTCTCTGCGAAAGCCACTTACAGTTTTAGCACTTACTTTCCTCCCTCCTGACGGCAGGATTGTCACAACACTAAATGAATCGTCATCATTTTTCAAAATATCCTTTCAGGGCCTTTTTCCATAGACTACGTTATGGGAATAAGTAAGTTTATCTCGGGTTTTTACCATTAAGCATCTTAATAAGATGGGTGTTATTTCCCATGATTTTGTGAAGCCCTTTGCAATCACTGAGGAGAATTTCAGATTGGTCTCGTCTCTCTACAACGCGGCCGGCCCAGCCAGGTGGCACATACTGGTCTGCAGGGCTGGGGCCGCAGGGCTGGCCTGGTCACCCCGGAACCCATCTCGGGGACACGGGCGTGCCCGAGACGCTGTCGGGCTGGAGGAAAGGGCTCGCGGCACGGCTAGACTCTGTCGAGGGTCCTTCTCTCTCTCCCTCCATGTCTCACACACATGTTCTCTACCATGGATTGAAAAGTAAGGACTGGCTCCATGGCCTGGTGGTTAAGGCAGCCGTTCCACAGGCCAACTGCATGGTTCAAGTCCCAGACCTGGCAGATGGGAAAACACTGGGCACGTGTGCATGCACGCCCCAAATCCCAACAGGGTGGAGGGATGGAGGAGACAGGATTGTGCCAGGGTCATACCCCGGCTAGGGCGCAGCTGATTTATCTCCAGACCCGTGGCGTCATCAGGAAAGGCAAGACATGTTTGCAGAGAAAAAGGTCATGACCTTCCAGATGACGCAATAGTCACGAAACCATGTGTAAGGGTCAAGTTACAGATGTCGTAGGGTTTCTGAGCCTATTAATGGTGAACTGTAGACTTCCAAGAAACCTCTCTGAAGACAAACTTAAAAAGTTCTCAAGAGGCCAGCAGGTGACGGAGTGGTTAAGGCACTGGACTTCCACATGGTCGACCACAGTTTGAGTCCCATACCAGGCGGCTTAAAACTCACTCCGGGTACGTGTGTGTGCATGCCCAAAATCCCGAGAGAGGAATGAAGAAGGGGTGTGGCGTGGCCATCTCCCCTGGGGGGTGATTTCGCACGCACTCTGTCTCTGTCTCTCTGGCGAATGCATGACCCCTATAGCAAAAATCTCTCCAAAGAATGTTTAAAGTTCTTACACATTTTGGAGTGCTAACAAGACATCGAAGCTGTAAGGAGCCTAGTTAAGGGGGAGGAGGAACAGTCAGAAGATGGTCATTTAGGACCATTCTTCCTCTATGAATAGTAACAGTTTTGAAGCTGTCTCCAAAAGGGTTCAGATCTAAGAAGACCTTCTGATAGTCTTGAGACTCTAAAGACAAAATGAGTCCAAGGTCATCAAGGGGTCAGCCGTGCAGACACCCCGTTTGGGGTACGAACCTCACAGGACTAAGGATAAGCTAGAGTTCTGGGACTCAGTCCCACACCACGACGCCCTGAAACCACAGGTTTTATGGGCTCCGCGCTAAGCTCCAAGTTCCCCGAGCGCAATGCAGGCCCGCCCGGACTGTTTCTGTCCCATGTCCGAAAATGTGTTCACAGCTTTTTATTCTAATCGTTGGAGTTCACAGAAAATAAGCAGGCGGAGAAGTTATATCATAAATGCCGGATGAGAGAAGCAGAGAATAGTACTTCGAGTACTGCAGTTCTCAGACTGCCACGCGCTCTCCTCGGGATGCTCCAGTAACGAGAACACAGACACGTGACCTGGCAGGCCACGCGGGGCTACAGCAGTCATGGCATTGGACCCCCTGGGGAAGGTCCTGGGTTCGTGTCCCAGGACTTCCCCGGGCACGCCTGGGATCTAAGCCAGCTCAGGGTGTGCAAGGGCCCCCTGGGGGTTCTGTCTCGGTCTCAATGTCTCTTTCTCTCCCACAGAAGAAATAAATAAGCTTTTTTAAAAAGATATTAAAAATTAGAATTGGAGAACACTGAAGAGAGCATTCGTGAGCTGAAAGATAAGTCAGCATAAAAACACAAAATGGAAATAGAATGTAGAACACCTAAAGGGTGGCAAATGCAGACGCGGGGACAGAAAGCAGGTGATGCGGTGGGAGGCAGCGTGCCATCGGAGTCCAAATCGAAGGAGAGCGAGTGAGTCAGAAGCGGAGCTGAGCAGTAAGAGCCCACTCCGGGAACTGATGAGAGACAAGAAATCAGAAATGCAAAACCCCTTCTGAAGTCCAATCAGGATGAATAAGAAGTGATTAAACATACGGAGACACTCCAAAGCAGTCAGCTCGCAAACCAGACCAAACAGAGACATCTTAAAAGTGCCTGGAGCAGAAGACTCGCTTTCTTCGAGAATCCAATGAGACGCAAAGTCCGTTCTCGGCAGAGAGGACCGTTCAGGGGAAGTGGAGGGGTCTCCAAGGACTTTAAACACCTGATGTTGGCCTTCACTCCCAGGAGCCCCGTACTTGGAAATGTCTAAACGATCGAGACCATCTCTGGTGCCAGTGACGGTGACAGGCCGACAGGGCCCCCAGGCAGGGCACCTGAGCACAGGTTAGTCCTGCCTGGAGGTGCACCTGCTGTGGCCGTGACCTGCAGGGCTGTCTGTCCAGTCTCCCCGAGGCTCTGAAGCCTGGCATGCCACATGTGATCCTGGCTGTTTCTGACCTCCTGTTACTGATGGGGTCCACGAAATGTCCCATGTAGCTCTGAGCTTGTGCCTATGGGGTCTTCCTGGGGTCATCTGCTGCCATCTGAGGAGGGCTATGTAGTGGGGGGGTTTTGTACTCACTGGCATGAGTTTGAGCCACAAGGAGGTACCAGCACACTGATGTTCAGTGACTCGGTCGTGTTCATCCCAAGGAGTTCGGAGACCTGTGCTGTTGGCAGGCTTGCACTTAAGCCCCCTTTGACTTCTTTTTTGGAGGGTGAGGGGTATCTTACAAGTGTTTTAGCTTTTTTAATTAATTAATTAATTTTCCCCCTTGACCCCCTCCTCACCCCATTTCCTACCCTGCTCCCATAGTCTCTGGAGTCGGCCGTAGCTGTTCGTGCTTTTATGCCTCTAGCCCTTCAGTTTCTGCAAGATCCAGACGTTTAGCATGTATGAAGTGGGGACATACAGTGCCTCTCTCATAGTCCGGCTAAGGATGCGAAGTCTTTTTTTTGGGGGGGGGAAGATTTTTGCTATAGGGCGCGTGCGCTCGCCAGACAGAGACATAGAGACAGAAAGCAAGAAATCACCCCCGGGGGGATGGTCACGCCGCAATCCCTTCTCCTCCATTCTCCTCTCAGGATCTTGGGCATGTACGCACACGCGCCCGGCATGAGTTTTAAGCCACCGGGTCCGGGACACGAACCGCGGTTGAGTACATGGGAGTCCAGCAACATAGCCATTACGCCAATTGCTGGTTCCCAGGATGCAAAGTCTTAAAAGCAATCCTAGGCTGGGAACCTGATGGGACTTCTAGACCGGCGGTTCCGTAACTATAGCAAGCACCAGAAACACGCGGAAGGCTCTGGGGCGTGTGTCTCAGGAGGCCTGGGTGAGCCTTGGAGTGTGTGCTAGCGGGAGCCCCCGGCAGGTCCTGAGTGGCCCATCACCAGATCCCCAGATCCCTCGGGAGAATCCGAATGGCTGCTTTGTAGCCCTGGAATTACCCCTGACCACTGAGAGACTTACGTGGTCTACAGTTGAGGCCAGCTGAGGTTGGGCAGGGGACCCGGGGCCACGGTGAGAGGGAAGCTGATGTGTCCCAACAGCGAGGGCAGCCGCGGGATCAGCCCGG
>NW_006204543.1:1961314-1975961 GCF_000334495.1 Tupaia belangeri chinensis
CCTTCTCCTCCATTCTCCTCTCAGGATCTTGGGCATGTACGCACACGCGCCCGGCATGAGTTTTAAGCCACCGGGTCCGGGACACGAACCGCGGTTGAGTACATGGGAGTCCAGCAACATAGCCATTACGCCAATTGCTGGTTCCCAGGATGCAAAGTCTTAAAAGCAATCCTAGGCTGGGAACCTGATGGGACTTCTAGACCGGCGGTTCCGTAACTATAGCAAGCACCAGAAACACGCGGAAGGCTCTGGGGCGTGTGTCTCAGGAGGCCTGGGTGAGCCTTGGAGTGTGTGCTAGCGGGAGCCCCCGGCAGGTCCTGAGTGGTGGGCACAGACCTGAATGTAGGTGGCGTCACTGCCAAGCCGCACAGCTCCTGCTGCTGGGCTGTGACTCCAGCCCCATCCCCAGATCCCCAGATCCCTCGGGAGAATCCGAATGGCTGCTTTGTAGCCCTGGAATTACCCCTGACCACTGAGAGACTTACGTGGTCTACAGTTGAGGCCAGCTGAGGTTGGGCAGGGGACCCGGGGCCACGGTGAGAGGGAAGCTGATGTGTCCCAACAGCGAGGGCAGCCGCGGCATCAGCCGGGGCATCTGCTGCATTTGGGGTCGCTCCTGAGAATTCCCATGTGGCGCTTTAGTGCCTGGGGACGGGGAGTGGCAGGGGACGTAGCATTTCACCTCCCCGTGGCACCTGCCGAGCTCTGGCTCTTTCTGACTCCAGACGTCTGTAAGTCCGTCTGCCTCCACATATTAGAGGATACAGACTCAGGTGAGACCGGGAATGAACCGTTGGCTTCTTTCCGTCTTCTGTCGGTAAATGCGCTTGGAGATTTTTCTCCCCGTAGTCAAACCTTAAGGTTTTGTTTTTTTAAAAATACATATTTATTTCATTTTAGTTATTATTATTACTTTTTAATTTGGAACAGGACACATGCACTCACAGAGAAGGACATGGGTGGGTGGGGACAGTGAGAAAGCAAGCCGCCAGGTCCAGGACCCAAACCACGGTCAGCCGTGTGGGAGGCCAGTGACGTAAGCACTGCGCCACCTGCCGGCCCCGCCATAAACCACTTTGCACCGTATGTGCTGTAGGGCTTCTCAGAACAGCACTGAAACTGTAAGACGATGAGATGACTTTCTGCACAAATTTCTGAGACTTTTCCAGACCCACCGCCAACAGCACCTTTCATCTCCGCAGCCCTGGGCAAGGTCTGCCTCCCTTCCTTCACCTGCAGTTCTCCCTCAGCTTCCAGACTGGCCCTCGGGGTTGTCAGTCCCCTGCCCCACCTGAGGCTTTCCTGTATCCCCCTCTTCCTTCCCCCAGCTCTCCTCCACCTGCTCTCCAGGAAGCGCAGTAGCCCCAGCTGAGAGCTTTCCTCCAGTGCACACTCCCCAGAGCGTCTCACTGAGCTGCCCACTGGGTGCACCTGAGTGCTCCCGTCCTGCCAGACCCCCGTCCCTGTTACAGTCTGCATCCTGTCTCATGCGCACACTCCCCCGAGCGTCTCACTGAGCTGCCCCACTGGGTGCACCTGAGTGCTCCCGTCCTGCCAGACCCATCTGCCTCCACCTTAGTCTGTACACTTGCCTTCCTGGGTGCCCGGCGTGGCCTCAGAGCCTGCATGCTGGGTCTCTCTCATCCTTACACGCTGGCTCCAGCCCCCCTCCCAAACCGCCCTTCTCTGCCGCTCCCCTGGGAAGGTCGCCGTCCGCACCCTCACGCAGGGGTTCTTACCACCTGCGCGTTCCACCTGCAGTGGCTTCTCTGCTGCAGCCGTGGGGAACTTGAACCAAGTATCTGCACAGTAAAGTTTCTAGACTTAGGGAGACCGCAGGGACCTGGGACACCCTGGAGGATGAGTCGTTTTGCCTGAGAGCTCTTGCCTAGGGACCATCCACACGGAAACATTAGTCGGGAAGTCGTTTCCTCCATAATGTCATAGAACCTTGCTGAGTGCATTTACTCAGTGAGTGTCCCTCTATCTCATGACAACAGCATTACGTAAGCATAACGAGTTTCAGGCACCTCGTTACTTGGGATGAAAAAGGAAAATGCATGACCCCTGCCTTCAAAGAGACCGCTCTAAGTCTCAGGGGAGTGGGCCGCCGGGGAGGCCGCTGCCCCCAGGCTCTGTGGGCGCTCAGCAGCGGACAGACCTTCCATCCCAGGCTGCGTCCTGCTCGGCTCCTGACAGGTATGGCTTGAACTAGAACATAGCCGTGGGCAGTGTTTACCACTTTACCTGTTATTCGACGGTGTACACGCACCTGCTGACATTCAGACGGCGAAGTGAGAATGCTTGGTTGTTCACGGTTCTAGAGGCCGCCCTGGCGGCGTCACTGGGTGCCGAGTGACAGCAAGCTGGAGCCATAGGCCAGGTGGGTGTGAGCTGGCTTCCACGAGCCCTGGGATGGGCTGGTTCGTGTGACTGCAGCCTCGGGAGAATAGGGGCTGTCCCTGGCTGGTTCCACACCCAGGACCGTTGGGGCTCGTGCTTAGTGGCGTGGAGCATGAGATCCCGCTAAGGGAGGTCGGGGTGGCCCTCGGCAGCTGTTCTTGAGGGGGACTGCACCGAGCTCAAGGCAGAACCTCAAAGCCGAGCCGAGGCGGCCCTCGACACCAGCAGCAGCAAACTGGCAAATCAGTGTTCCCCGGTCTGTTTTGGCCTCCCCCTCTGGAGCAGCCTGCGAGCCCGGGCCCTGCGGTAGGCTTAGCCTGTGCCGGGTGCCGTAGCTACCTCACGCCGTCCATCCATGCCAGGCCATGGTCAGTGTTCCCCACTCCCTGTCTCCTGGGGCCCTGACCCCTCTCCGGATCTTGCTGTGTGGCTCTATCCCCTTGCCCAGTTTGGAAGCATGGTGACCGCAGGGTGGCAGGCTCAGTCCCTGGTGGACGGGACGAGTGTTGCTCACGGTGACGCTCGGGGTTCTGTCAACAAGCCCGGCGAATAGCCTCGTGTGCCAAGGCTGTCGTGGGTCTCCGTCCCCGGTGTGACGGGCACCCCATCCTCATGTTTCTGCGAATAGGCAGCAACCACGGGCCACGTGGGGTTTACAGCCGGGGCCATGCGGGCTGCTTTGTGTAATGAGGCTGTTTCTGGCTAGAGCCGCTGCTTCGAGTCTTCCTTCATGCGCCGAATCTGGGCCCTTAGTGGGGACGCGGTGGTGCCTCCCTGGTCTGGGGTCTGGGACCCACATGGAGAGCCCCTGGGGTCGCGTCTACACTGGGCCCGCGTCTACACTGGGCCCGCGTGCTGCGACCTCAGTTGGCTGAGGCTACGGGGGATCGCAGCACGCAGGCCTGTGGGGGGCTCTCTCTCTCCCTCTCTCCATCAGGAAATAAGCAAGCAGGATCTTCTTCAGCATTAGACTAACAACATGGGGAGAAGCGTACCCAGGACCTCCACAGAGCCCCGAGGGTGTCCCAAGTGCCTGCCTCTCCTCAGGCCTCCCCTTCGGCTTTTCCCACAAGGGGATATGTTTCCTAACCAACCGACAGAGGGTTTTAGGTTTGTGAAGAGCAGAAAGGAAGGGCGTCTTCTTCCGCCAAACCCTGAAACGCTGAGGTGCATTTTACTCGGGCTCCTCCTCTGCCAGCTCGCCCCGCACGCAGCCTCGTCTCCTGCAGGCTGGCATTTGTAGCTGTATCGACAGATCTGGGGCTCCACGTCCCACTGTGCTGAGCCCGTGTGTCCGGGCCACTTAGCACAGCACAGGACAGTCCTGGCGGCGGGAGGGGCCGCACCTCGGGGGAGACGGGGGAGGACTGGCAGGGTCTGCTGGCAGGCCAGGAGGGCGCACGGGCCTCGCGCCAGGCTCGGAGCGCCCTGGGGCGTGTGTCCCGGCTGGGGGGAAGTCGAAAGCCTTGGCCGAGAGTGGGACTTGCCCCTGTTGGTTTCCTACATTTCTCTTCAGAACAGCTACGGACTCCCCAGATTCGACACACTCGTTAGTCCGCCGTGTGCAGACCCCCCGGAGGACCTGGACGGGAGGTTTGTGGACACACCTGAGTTTGGCTTCCAGTTCTGGTGGCCGGATAGGCGACAGGCTGGCGTCTGGTGCCGTGTGACAACCTGGCGGCTGAGGCAGAGAGGATGGCCGGCCGGTTCCTCTCGGGAGCCTGCTCTGGCCCTTACTGAACCCCCTTTTCTTGAGAGATTTTGCCATGGGTAGCCAGGCGCTCACCGGAGACACAGAGACAGACAGAAAGTGAGCACTCACCCCCGGGAGATGGCGCTGTCCCTGTTCCTCCATTCTCTCGGGACTTCGGGCCTGCACGCGTGTGCGCCGGGATGGATCTAAGCCGCCAGGTCTGGGAGCAAACCACAGTCTCGTCCCACTGACCCGTTTAGGAGAGGGGAACTCACTGCTTCTTTCCAGACGGTGCTGACCCACTCGGGAGGGTTCTGCTCCGTGACCGACCTCTGTCTGCTAGTGCCCACCTCCGAAAGGTCCCCCCCAGCTCGCTACAGAAGGGACCAACTTCCGAACATGAGCTTCAGGCCTGCAGCGTTGGAGCCAGAGCACTGCCCACTGGTTTGCTCTGCCCCTCTGCGAGAACTCATAGACATGCCTGAGTCCGAGTCTCTTTCCGGGGTTTCATTGAGCTCTGTGGGGTTTTTGGGTTTTTTGTTTGTTTGTTTGTTTTTGAGAGGTTTTTGCTCTAGGGCGCGTATGCTCACCAGACAGACAGAGAGAGACAGAGAGACAGAAAGCAAGAAATCACCCCCCCCCCCCAGGGGGATGGCCACGCCACAATCCCTTCTCCTCCATTCTCTCAGGATCTTGGGCATGCACGCACATGCACCCGGCATGAGTTTTAAGCCACTGGGTCCAGGACTCGAACCACGGTCGACTACATGGGAGTCCAGCGACATAGCCATTACACTAACTGCTGGTCCCATCATTGAGCTCTGTGTTTACCACACACCAATACCGACCTGTTTTGATTACTGTGACTATATATTACATCTTAAAATTAGAGAGTTCCCCAAACTTTAATTCTCCTTTTTGAAGTTCCTCTTCCTTTTCATGTCATTTTTAGAAAAAGATTGCCTGGGGACCAGCAGGTGACATAACGCTTCCATCGCTGGAGTCCCATGTAGTCAACTGCAGTTTGAGTCTGGGACCCGGTGGCTTAAAACTCACACTGGGCACGTGTGGGCCCAAAATCTCGAGAAGAGAATGGAGAAGGGACTGCAGTGCGGCCATCCCCACTAGGGGGAGGGTGATTTTTTGCTTTCTGTCTCTCTGTCTCTGTCTCTCTGTGCTATAAGGAGCACATGCACCCTACAGCAAAAATCTTTCAAGAAAAAAAAGATGGCCTTTGCGCACCAAAAATCCCGCTGGAACTTTGAAAGAAAGTGGGAGGATCACCATCTTCACTGTATCGAGTCTTTGAAAACAGGGACATAGCGTGTCTCTCCATTACTTAATAAACTTTTACTTACGTCCCCAGTGTTTTATAACTTACAGCTTTTTTGGAGTGATTGTAAACAGTATTGGGTTTTTAATTTTTGTTTCCAGGCGGTCATTGTTAGTATATAAAACTAAAATTGATTTTTGCCTGTTGATATTATATCCTGTGACCGTCGTAAACTATGACTTCCTAAACAGCTTGCTCCAGGACTGTTTTTGAAAGTTATTATCTAGAAATTATATTTCTTCTGGAAAGGTTTTCTACTGATATATTCTTTCATTTTATCTACGGAACTCTTAATTTCTTCATTATTTTTCAAGGATACTTTTGCTGGATATAGAATTCTCGTTTTGGTGACCAGCAAGTGGAGTGGTGGTTAAGGTGCTTGACTCCCATGCAACCGACTGTGGTTCGAGTCCCAGACTCAGTGACTTGAAAATCACCCCAGGTGCATGTGTGTACATGCCCCAGGTCCCGAGAGGATAATGGAGGGAAGGGATTGCAGTGTGGCCAGCCCCCTGGGGGGTGATTTCTTCCTTTCCCTCTCACTGTCTCTCTCCAGCGAGGGTATACGCCCTATGGCAAAACCCTGAAGGAGTAAGGAACTCCCGGCTGGCAGTCCTTTTCCTTCAGCACGTTGACCGTGCTGGCCCATCTCACTCTGACCTCCATGGTTTCTGATCAGAAGTCAGCTGTTACTCTTACTTAGGCTCTCTGCGTTGCAGGGAGCTGATCTCCATGGTACTTCTTTAAATGCTATGTCTTGCTTTCATCCATGAGAGAAAGAGATGCAGACATGGCACTCCCAGCAGGGCCCTAACACCACAACCCACCAGGCCCCAGCCACCCAGATCACGGGCATGCCCGGGCCAAGGTGCTCAGGAGCTCCCCACATGTGCACCTCGGTTCGTCCCTGCTGTCCGGCCCCAAGAAATCGTCCTTCTCTCGCTGACGTCACGACCCCCTGCTGATCGTTAGCTTATACCAGTGTGACTCCGAGGTGCCCGGTTGTGGGTCTCTTTGACCGTATCCTGCTTGGGCTTCATTTATTCCACTTGAGGTTTATTATGGATGTGTCAATAAAACGTTTTTCAAATTTAGAAAACTGTTGGCCATTATTTCTTCACGTAACGTTACTTGTCTTCTCTCTCTCTCCTCCTGAGGCTTCGATTACACATCCATTCCTGGGAGCGTGGTTGTGTGCCGTGAGTCTCTGGCACTCTCTTCACTTCTTAATGCTTTTTTCTTTCTCTTCTTCAGACCGAGTAATCTCAGTAGACCTCTAATCAAAATCACTGGCTATTCCCTCTGCAGGTTCAGATCTTTTCTAATGTATTGATCGCCCCCATTTCAGTTGTACTTTTCAGATGCGTGTTTCAGTTCTCTCTCTCTCTTCCCCCCTTCTTCTCCCTCTCCCTCTATGTGTATGTGTGTGTCTCCCTCCCCATATACACACACACATATACATATACATATTACATATTATGTATGTATAAATGAATCCTATGTTTTTATGATATCCTCTCTTTTCTAAGAATTCTTTGTCATACGGTCCTTTAACTCTTTAGTCGTAGTCTCCTTTAGCTTTTTGGACACATTTCTAATAGTTGAATATACTGTCTGTCTATGGACTGGCCCAGAATATAATATAGTAGTTCACTTCTATGTGGGGGCGGGGGGGTGTCTAGATCCCACATGGCCAACCACAGCTTGAATCCTGGTCCTGGCAGCTTGAAAAATATGCTGGGCACATGTACGCACATGCCCCAAATCCTGACGGGCTAGAGAAATGACGGAAAAGGGATTGTGGAGTAACCATGCCCCATGGGGGTGGGAGGGCAGGTGTTGTTTCTTTCGTGAATTAACGAGACTAGTTCTGTGAAGTCTGTGTTCTTTGTTATGTGCAGCTCACAACGTCTCCGTTCAATGAGCCTACTGGTACGTTAAGTATTAGAGACAGAAATCCTCAATGCCTTGAACAAATAAGTATTCTAGTGTTTGCCGAGCAGCTTGGCGTGCGCGTGTGTTATGGACCATCTTTAGGGATTTGGCGTATAACTCACAACTCTGCCTTAACCTCTACTCTTCCATCTCTGCTTGCGCAGAGGCTCAGGGCCAATCAGAGGTGAGACAGTAGGACCTTCTTTCTGGGCGTGCTCACAGCCCTGCACACAGCCCTGCACACAAGCACGTTCTTATGGGCCTCGGGGAATGTCAGAGCTTTTCAAAGCCCTGTATTAAAACCTCATCACAGTCATATTGGGGTTTTCCCCAGCATCCTGTTTCCACAAGCAGTACCCTGTGTCGGGCAGCTGGAATGCTTAACCGCTGTGGGAAGTGGTTTCAGACAAGGGTTCTGTGGATAGGGGCTCCTCGACTGAGCAAGCTCCAACCCAGGTCTGAGAGACGTAAGCCCCTCGAGTGGGGTTTCTCTGGAGCTCGCAGACGGTCACCCAGGCCGGGCAGCTCCCGCAGCTCCCGGCCCTCCGCTTCCTCCACGTGCTGCCACGCCGCGCTTTTCTCTAACGCTTCCCGGCCGCTCCCTGTCAGGGCTATCACGGAGGCCAGGAATGAGAACGAGCCGGTTCCAAATGTCACAGCGTTGGCTTTGATGTAAGATGTCAGCATTCTTGAACAACCACTGCTCGGTTTGTTTTCACTTTTCAGTTTTGAAAATTTTGATTATTAACCTTTTCTTTAGGGGTCCGTATTCTTCCTGCCTGTGTAAAGGAGCGCACCTTGAAAATCCCTTCCTCAGCCCTTGCAGAGGTGCTTCCACTAGCCTTGTCTGTTTAATCTAGCCGAGTCTTTGCGTTCAGGGTAGGTCTCTCATGGATACCATGCCCTTGGCTGCCGGGGAAGTCATGACCTATTTCTCTGGTTTTCTTTGTGAAAAATGCATCGGGTCTCTCCCGACAACCCACTAGTTACGGCTTGTCTGTGTTTTTTATACCCACTCTATCTCTGCCTTCTAACTGGTATGTTCAGAATGTTTATATTTGAAGGGATTATTTATATACTTGGATTAACCAACTATTTGACAACAGTTTTCATTGTATTGGGCTTTTATTTCTTCTTTTTTTACCCTCCTCTTCTGACTCCCTTTTAAAAAAATTCTTTTTTCAGTTTCTTTCTTTCTACCATGGGAGAGATGGGGAGAGATAAATAGGGAGACAGCACCCCAAGGGCTCTTCATGTTGTGACCCACCGCAGCCCCCAGCAGGCAGCCCAGGCCCACGTCCCCTCGGGCAGACCTGGGACCCTCCTCTGCGCCCCGCCTGTCATCATCGCTGAACCCCGGCTGGCCCTCCAGGCCTTGAATCTTTTATGTGAGTCTATTTTTTTCCTTCTCTCTCCGTAAGTCATTTCTACTTTGTGTGTGTGTGTGTGGTTTTAAGTGGTTTTCTTAGAATTTACATATTAAATAATTTTAGCCATTAGTGCTCATAGAAAAAAATAGAAAGGTGGCAAATAAATAACATCACATCTTCAGGAACTAGAAAACAATAGGCCCCAGTAGTAAAGATCAGAGCGGAAAGAAGCACAAGAGAAAACACGCACGCACGCAGACACACAGACACTTCAGACGGGGGATCAAGCAGCGGCGCTTGTCCGGAAATGCGCCGTCTCGCCCGCGCTTCCGTCCGTCGGCGTGTAGCTGCCCGCGGTCGCCTGTCCGAACTGCGCCTCCCGAGCGCCGGCTGTAATACTGCCAGCTTCGTTTCTGATCCCATCTCTCCGCTTCCTTCTCTGTTTTCCTGTAACCCGGCTAACGGGTTGTGCATTTTGTTTGCCCCCGGGTAGAAGCAGCTTTTCATGTCGGCGATCCCTTGTGTGTGCTCTGCTGCTCTCCGCCGTCCAGCCCCGGTGCGATGTTGCTAACCCTGCTGTCAGCAGCTACCTCTTACACGGGTTCAGGACAGGCAGTGACTTCCCACTGTCCCCCAGTCCTCTTCTCTCCACCAGGTCCACGTTAGGCTGGTGTCACCTCTCTCCTGCTTGAAGAGCTCTTCTGACCTCTCTTGCTAGGCAGGTGCTGGCACCATCCCCTCTAATGTGCTCATGTGTCACACCCCCCTCGGTTTTTCTGTCATGGAACTCAGAATGAAGCTTTACTTTGCAGCAGGCTGGACCCACACGCGTGTGTAAGGATTAACCCGGCAGCTCCCTGTAGCCTCTCACCCTCCTCAGAAGCAGCGTCTCCCAAGCAGGGCGCACTAGTGAGACGGTGTCGCCGGCGTGGCGCGGGCACAGGAGAGTCGCGCCGTGTCCCAGCTACAGTCACGTCCCTCCTGTCCCTAGCCCTGGAAACCCCTGCTTTGTTCTGGACTCCTGGACTCGGGCACTCCAAGGCCATGCGTGGTATTACAGAACGTGCCCTTCCCCCCTCTTACCTGCTGCTCCGCGAGGTGGCTGTGGCTCTGCCCGGTGAACGTGGACGCTGTATCGACCGTGCACACGACACCCGTCTGTGGACTAGGCTCATGGACTGGAGGCAGGCGGTCAGGACGAGGAGGGGCATTGGGTGCTCTTTGAACCGGTTAGAGACGCGAACATGGAGAAGGAGGAGGTGGTCTGTGGCCCTTCTGATCCGTGTCCTGGCGCGCAGGGACTCTGCTGGGCTCCATGCTGGCCCCGCTACCCTCCTGCCCGTGGACCGGCTCCATCAGGGGCGAGAGTTTCGTGTCATAAATTATTTCTTTGAACTAAAAGGCAAATATTGACTTCGCCTAAGGAAGTGAAAATTCAAGTGTTCTTTCTTTCAGTATTTATTACTCTAGATTCAACCTAGCACGTCCAGTTAAAAGTTACACAGTTAGTCTCTTCACAAAACACATCTCACAGTGGGGTAACCATTTCCCTTGTCTTGGTTTATGGCAAGTCCCTGTGAGAATGAATATAATTAATTGCAAAGTTATTTTTAACGTTTTGTCTAAATTTGCTTCGCATTCATCTTTTCAAGTCAGGGCAACCAGATCCAACCAAAGGATGCCCACTTCCTGGAGAGCCGGCAGCCAATAATCAATCATGTTCGCCGCCTTCGCACTGCTTGGGGGACAGTTGCACAAACGCGCATGTCGGCTCACAGGAGGTGTGTGGGGTGGTGGTCGCAGCTGCTCAGTGGTGTTACTCCAAGGTTGCTCAACTGGCCGCCGTGCCCTGCACCGCGCTGCTTCGCTGGGTGGCGGCGACTCTCGTCCTCTGGTGTCAGAGACAAGACCCCCACTCCATGCCGGAGACCTCGGACAGCTGCAGGCCAGAGCGGCCCGGAGCGCCTCGAGCTCGGATTCTTCTGCCTTTGAGTCGCTTTCATGCCTTGTGTTTTTTAGAAGCTTGAACATCCCGTCCCACGAGTCTGCCAGCCCCTCTTGGAGTAGGTATTGGCATCTTCAAGATGCACGCGATACCCAGCTCTCGTTTCCTGGAACTGATTTCTGAGCTTTTCCTTTCTCTTTAATTTTCTGCAGTGGAGGACACAGTGTGCGTGTGTGCGTGTGTGCGTGTGTGCGTGTTCGCGTGTGCGTTCGCTCTGCTCCAGGTCCTCTGAGCCCCCTGGACCTATGGACTCATGTTAGACATCGAGGAGGATTCCTAGTCACTGCCATCTGCGATGAGTTCTCCTTTTCTTCTCATTGCGTGTGTCACACCTCGTAGCACTGTCCACGGTGCTCCGATGTCCTGCTTTGGTACTTGGCCCCTTGCCCAGCTGCTTCCACTCTCGGAGTTTTCTGCGGACAGCCCTCAAGCTCGGGTACCTCCAAGCGCCATGGCCTTCCCACCCCTCTCCTGCACCGCGTGCTCTCCACGGCGCCCGCCTCCCTCCCTCGGGCCCTCACACATGGCTCCTCGTTTTACCCTGGTCTGCCTGTGTGTGGCCCTGCCAGAGCCGGGGCCGAGCTGGCGCTGTCCTCAGCTGCTCTCTGCCTTCTGCTGTGTCCGCACCTCCTCCTCCACCGCCGCCCCGCCCCAGGTGGGGTGGTGAAGAGCTGAGGGGAAGAGGGGCTCCTCCCAGTGGAGGAGGTGGGCGAGGGTGGGCGAGACACTGCTTTCACACTAACAGGGAAAACGGCTTTCAGATAAAAAGGCTTGGCAGGTGACAAGTTTCAGTCCACTTCACACCCTGTGACAGCAGGCGACGGGATTGCCTTGAACCTTGATCAGTGGAGTTTACACTCACAGCCCGTCAAGTTGCTTTTCTGACAGCTTGGTAACTCGCTGGTAAAAAATCATAGGATAGACTTAAAGAACAGGTTTCTCTGATGCATGTAAAACACCCTGAGAGAGATTTATTTCGAGTGTTTGAAGTTTTTAAGAAATCCTGACAATAATGTGTTTTCCATTTAACTTAAAACATTGGGGTGTTACCGTTCCGGATAAAACCGTTCAGGGCCACCAAGAATACCAGGCCTGGTTTCCTGCCCTTGAAACTTCCACTTTCGTAAAAGAAATGACAACGCGCCACTCACTGTGACCCTTCTGTAGACAGGAAGCCCTGCTCTCAAAGTCCCTTCTTTCTTAGAACACTCCTCTCAGGTCCTTTCTGCAATTTCCTCTGCGAGCCTTTCAGATGGACTGTTCAGGTAAAGGGAAAAGAGAGAGTTGTTTTCATTATTAAAAATAAGATAACCCACAGAATTAAAAAGGCAGGAAGAAGAAGGTGTGCTATTTTAAGACAACCCTCAGATTTAAAAAGGCAGGAAGAAGAAGGTGTGCTATTAGAAGCAGTGCCGTGAAAGGAAGGTAACCCAGGGGCTAAGAGGCAGATGCTGCACGGCCTCGCTTCTCTGCAGCAGCTGCAGACAGGAGCTCGCAGGCACGGGTAGGAGGGCTGCGGCCAGGGCCTCGGGTTCCGAGATGTGGGGAGATGGCTGACCGAGGGTCCCAGGTTGATCTCAGGACAGAAACGAGCTCTGGAGACCGGAGATGCAGCCCGGAGACCACGGTTAATCCCGGGTTGCATGTAGTAGGTTTGCTGAGCTCCTAGGTGTCCCCAACACACACCCAGTAACAGGGGGAGCTCACTTTGCTAATTAGCCGGGTGGTGGTAACCGGTTTACCACGTAGACGCTCATCAAACACCAGGCGCAGTGCACTCAGGGCGCCGTGGACACTGCAACCTGGAAGGCTCTGGCCACCTGGCAGCCTCAGGGCCCATTCCCGGCATGGGGGCAGGTGGTGCGCACCTGCAGTCCCCGCTACCTGCAGGCTGAGGCAGTGGGGTCACAACAGAGCAAGGGTCTAAAGAAAGAAAAACAGTCGACAAGCCATGATCCAGTCAATGAGTCAAATCAGCAGTCAGCAAACCAAGTTTTTATTTTAAAAAATCAATACCATTGATAGACACATACACGCACACATATTTTCATTTTTCAATTATGCCTTAATAAAGCTGAAAACAGCTATACATGAAGTATATGGTAAGAAGTTGGGGATGAGGCCAGCAGCTGTCAGGGTGGTTAAGGCACTGGGTCCCACGTGGCCGATTACCCAGTTCGTGTCTTGGGCCCAGTGGCTTGAAAATCACACCAGGTACATGTACATGCGTCTCCAAAGTCCCAAGAGGGGCTGGGGGAGAAGAGAAGTGATTTCTCGCTTTCCCTCTCTCTGTCTCTCTCTAACAGCACATGTAGGAAAGAAAAGAATTGGGGATTGCAGCAGGTACACGAGCATGATGACTTGACCGCATTCCGCGTTTCTCACACTTTATTCGGCAAGCCCGCATGCTAAGCTGAATTAAGTATGTAGGTTCAAAGAAGAGCAGTGCCGAGTGAATGGACAGACGGAGCCATGACCGTGTAATAAGGGAGTGTGTTGAGAATCTTGATGTCTGACGCTTATTCTCTGCTCATCCAGACAAGAAGCCTTTCCTTGTTCCACTTTACTGAGAATCTTGTTGATGTCTGACGCTTATTCTCTGCTCACCCAGACAAGAAGCCTTTCCTTGTTCCACTTTAATTTTTTAAAATACGATTGATGTGGAGCAAAGAAAAGTCTCCATGCAGGTGCCAGCAGCCTTCTGAGCCGCTGAGAACACACACTGCGCGCCATGGCTGCTCTGCTGTGGGGACTGGGCCCTCCCGGGCAGCGGACGATGACGCTGTTCGGTGTTGCGGGGCTGACCGTCGCCCGAGCCAGACCGGCTCCGTCCTCAGGCCTGTACCAATGAATATGCATAGCCAATTGACGGGCTCCACTGCCCCGTTTCCATCACTCAAAAATATTCTGGAGAGAAGAAATTTGGCCAGAATTTTAATCCATACGATACTCTCGGGAAGACTCGGCATGCGTGTGAGTGTGAGCGTGAGTGTGAGAGTGAGCGTGAGTGGTGCATCCCACCCATTCTGCGTGTTCTAAGGGCACTGACGTGCTCCCCTGCCTCGGTTGCCTCCCTGCACTGGCCTTTCTTCATCATCCTCGCTCTCTCGAGGCAAAAGGTGTCCAACTTTGGAGTCAATAACGTGACAGAAACCAGTGACTTTAAAGAGAAGGCCGGGCGTGATGTAGTCCCACTTGGGCGATGTCAAGACCGCCCTCGGGTTGACTGACTCGCAAGGACTCGCACCACGAAGGGCAGATTTCACTCACGCCTCGGGTTTACGATAGCAAGAGGGTGCGGAGCGAGAGCTGCAGGAGGGACCACCGCACGGAGCCGCCGTCGGCAGGGCGGCCAGGCTCAGTGGCGCCCCACCACGTATGCTGGAGTGTTCTGCAGCAGTGGCCTTGCCCGGGGAGGGCCGACCTTTGCCCCCAGCTCGAGAGGTGGGATCTTGGAATTTCCCGGTAAGCGTGTCTGGGAGACCCAGGCCTCCAGACAGTTGGTGCTGACATGTGCTGGGGCCTTTGCCCCCCGCCCCGGTCCATGCTAATCGCGTGACTTGGAGCTGAGGGCTGGCTTGCACAGCTGCGGCGAAATGTCTGAGACTGCTCGTTTACAGACAGACGCATGCGCCTCCGGGTTCTGGAGGGGAGAAGCCGGCATTCGGGTCAGAAAGTAACTGTTAAATAAACTTGCGTTGTGCTATAAGTTGACATTTGGAGCAGCTCTTTCTGTAAAAACAAGGTTATAATAGGGACTAGCAGTTGGCATAATGGCTATGTCGCTGGACTCCCATGTAGTTGACTGTGGTTCGAGTCTGGACCTGGTGGCTTAAACTCACGCCAGGCACGTGTGCGTGCGTGCCCAAGATCCAGAGAGGAGAATGGAGGAGAAGGGTTTGCGGTGT
>NW_006204543.1:1976530-1977336 GCF_000334495.1 Tupaia belangeri chinensis
TGAAGCGGAGGGCTGGCTTGCACAGCTGCGGCGAAATGTCTGAGACTGCTCGTTTACAGACAGACGCATGCGCCTCCGGGTTCTGGAGGGGAGAAGCCGGCATTCGGGGAGCGTGGGCTCAGTGTCAGGTGAAGCTGTGCTCTCAGCCCCCCAAGGCAGCCATCTTGCTGTATCTTCAAGGCAGAAGGAGCAGGGGCCGAGGGGAGGGAGGCAGCCCGTCACACCTCTGCAAGGGCACTAGTCTATTCTCGAGGACTCCACCCTCGTGAGTTGATCAGCCCCTAAATGATCCACCCCTTCCCACGATCACATCGGTGCTGGAGCATCATCCTTGCCCAGGGGCCCTGCTGGTCTGCTTCGTATCACTGGGGACACAGTCAGGTGACGGCAGAGGTCTTGGCCATGAAGTGTCACCTTGACCTCCCGAGACTAAGACCAGTCACGCTAACACTCCACCGCGTTATACCGACATCCCAGTGAAGATCTGGAGGTGCCGCTCAGGAGATCTTCCCTGACTGGCAGCACCAGGAATGTCGGACACCGTTGCTGAGAGGAGGGAGTGTGTCCACTCACGTCCACGGGGAGGACAGCCAGAGGCCATGCTTCCTGACCCAGGCCTGCCACAGCCGCTGTGCCTGGCTCATTGCAGTGTGTAGCTTTTTGCCGCCACGGAGGGTAACCATGACGACAATGGCTGGCCCCTGATCCGTGACTCCATCTAACTAAGTGTGAGCCCAGGCAGAGCCTGGAGGTCCCTGGAGGTGCCTGGAGGAGCCTGGAGGACCCTGGAGGTACCTGGAGGTGCC
>NW_006204543.1:1977353-1981214 GCF_000334495.1 Tupaia belangeri chinensis
CTGGGAGGAGCAGGGAGGTCCCTGGAGGTGCCTGGAGGAGCCTGGAGGTACCCGGAGGAGCCTGGAGGAGCCTGGAGGTCCCTGGAGGAGCCTGGAGGAGCCTGGAGGTCTCTGGAGGTCTCTGGAGGTCTCTGGAGGTCCCTGGAGGAGCCTGGGGGTCCCTGGGGGTTCCTGGGGGTCCCTGGAGGAGCCTGGAGGTCCCTGGAGGTGCCTGGAGGTCTCTGGAGGTCCCTGGAGGAGCCTGGAGGAGCCTGGGGGTCCCTGGGGGTCCCTGGAGGTCCCTGGAGGTCCCTGGAGGTCCCTGGAGCTGCAGCTTCACAGAGCCTAAAGTCTGTTCGTGCCTTAGCAGCTGGGAGGGCATCCCTAAGTCAGTGCACAGTGAGATTTTGAGTGGCCTTATTATCTCTCCGTGGAGAATAGCAATATGGCTGTGAGGTTGGTAGAGTGTAGGCCTGCAGGGGACTGCTCTTGGTGGATCAGGTAGAGCTCTGTTCGTGCTTTTCTTCACTGGGTCAATGTTTGAAACTTCGCTTTGTTAAACTTGAGGAGTGGCTCGCTTGTTCAGGTGGGTCTGACTTAGCAGTGAAGAAGCCACTTGTCTGTAACAGCACAGCCCTCCCTTCCGGCAGGGATGGGCACGGAGGGTATTACAAAGTAACCACCCGTGTGCACAGGCTGAGTCTGCACTCATCCCACGCTGAATGTAAATGTTCAGACAGACCTGAAGCGACTCCTCCTAGAGGTGGGGCTTGGGTTTCTGCACGGAACTAGGGGCACCCAGCTGCGGTCCAGACGGAGAACTCTGCCGAATGTGTCCTTCCCGGAGTGGGGACTGGGGACGGGGAAGGCACGGCTGTCTCCTTTGGCCAATGCATAAAGCAGATGGCATTTTGCTAAGCCTCACTACTAAGCATGCTCAGCTTGGTGTTTGACTGGGCTCTGAGGCCGAAATCGAAGCTGCCATTTCCACGGAGGGTTTAAGGATAGTGGTATCCAAGTGTCACGAGGGGGTGGAGCTTCTTCTCTAGCCCACCTCAACCCATGAGCTGGAACTTTCAAAGGAGCTGAAAAATAGAGGCGAACTTGGAGGGAGAAAGCCATGCAGGGGACATGTTCATCGGAGGAGCAAGTCACCTCCAGGGACGGAAGTGCCAACGCCAGCGTTGAAGGTCGTCAGCCTTCCCAGTGTCGAAGGCCATGGCTGGAGCTGTGTGCCAGGTGGAGGGTCTGCCCACCTGCCCGGGCAAGTCCTCAGCTCCAGCAGAACCCCTCCGCAGGCCGGCAGCCCGCTCTCAGGCCCGGCGGGAGGTGCGGGGGCGAGGTGGGGTGAGTTCGGTCCTCTCACGGTAGCCTGCCCACGCTGGGCCGTGAGGAGGAGAACGGTAGGGATATGTGGGCAGACCCCAGCGAGAATTAGCCTTCGGGGGCCTGGTGTCCGAGCCGAGAACATACCCAGGTGACTCCCGCGGGAAATCCAAGCACTGCCTCTTCAACTCAACCCTAACCGTGAGCTACAAGTCACGTGGTGCCAAATTGGGGGGGGGGGCGGCAGCGAAGATGCTTCCCCGAGGCACGCACTGCTGCTCTGCTGTGACCTGCCCTGCCCCAGCCCTCGGCTCTGCAGGTCTTCCGGGGTCATCTGGAGTCAAGCCCTGTCATGTCAGCGCTCAGACATCGGATGCTGGCAGCACGGGAAATGCACCTCGTTATTAACTCGACACTCTCCTGGGGACTGGTCCAAAGCCGTGCTACCAAATTGAGTCGTCTACAGGGTTTACGGTGCTGTTACACAACGGTGCCGGTGCAGACTCGTGGCTTCCAGTAAGTGCGCTTCGACCCTTGAATATTTAACGTGAAACTTGGGATGCCGCACACGAAGCCGTCAGCACAGAAGCGCTCTCTGTGCGCAGCCTCCGCGGAGGCCGTGCCGGCACCCCTCACACGAAGCCCGTCAGCACAGAAGTGCTCTCTGTGCGCAGCCTCCGCGGAGGCCATGCCGGTACCCCGTGCTCTGTGCTTTCCCACCCGTTTGCCAATGAGGTCACCACCACAGCGACGGTGGCGGGCAGGAGTGCGATCGGACAGTGCGTGTCAAAGCCCTGCTCCCCCCGGGGTCAGATATTTCACTGTTCTAAGCCATTTGCAGAATGAAGATGGTATATGACCTGCATGGAGCCGGGCGGTGTGAAGGGAGTGCACCATTCAAAGGCACTTCCAAGCGTTTGTGGGAAAACGGAACTCAAGTGCTTGTTTATCCTGTGCAGAAAATAAAACCGATCCATGCTCGGTTCTGTCCTAATACCCATTTCCAGTCACCATCGGGAAGACCCTGTGTCGACACAGCTGCTCACTGGCCTGACGTGCAGCAGTGCGTACTCCGTGGTCGCGTTATTTTCATTGTTGTTACTAGGCATATGCAAGTGGCTGGCCCGGGTTTGTGTTTAGCAAAAAAATTCCATTTACAGGATTCGGAGTCAGACTTACGGCCAGTAGCATTTCATGCACACACACCAAAAAAAAAAAAAGAAAAAGAAAGGCGCTTGCACAGACAAATTGGAGCAAAGTACAGCAGCTCCGTAGTTGATTAAAACGACTTTTGGTGCTCAGTATGATGGAGGAGAGATTTGACTCTGCTCATCCGCTCGATTCTCTTCTTCCCTAATTTTTATATGCAAATATATACCTGAATATCATCATACATCAAGATATACCTAGCCTATCCTCGGGGATGGCCTGGCGCTTGCACAGACAAATTGGAGCAAAGTACAGCAGCTCCGTAGTTGATTAAAACGACTTTTGGTGCTCAGTATGATGGAGGAGAGATTTGACTCTGCTCATCCGCTCGATTCTCTTCTTCCCTAATTTTTATATGCAAATATATACCTGAATATCATCATACATCAAGATATACCTAGCCTATCCTCGGGGATGGCCTGTTACATTCTAGTTCCCTGAAATGTTAGACTTGGGCAAATAAACCTTTAAAATGCAAGTTGGAGGTTGGGGATTAGGGCTTTGAATGGAGAGCCCTTCCCGTGGAATGTGGCATTATGACATGCCTGGCTCCCACTAAATCTCAAAATTACAGCAGAGACGCACAGTTAACCTCACACGGGCTAAATCCCACACACGTGATAACCTCCGAGCTATTGGGCTCCTGACTGACTGTTTGCTTTAGCTGCATGTATTTGCGGGGCACGGTGTGATTTTTTTAATACCTGAGTCCTCTGTATAATAATGGAATCAAGCTAATGAACATGTTGATCACCCCGACCACTCATCCCTCCCTCGTGTTGGGGATATTCAAGACCCTCTCTCCTAGCTACCTTAGAGCATAGAACACGTCACCGTCAGCCACGTCACCGTTCGACGCCACCGAAGCCCAGAAGGTTTGCCCTCTCTCCAGCTGTAAATTTGAATTTGTCAAGCAATAGCTCCCACCTCCCCCGTCCGCCACCCTTCCTAGCCTCTGGTAACCACTATTCTGTTGTCGATCTGTTTTTTTAAAAGGAAAAAGGCTACACAAACACAGCAGTGTTGCCGGGTGATTCACAGCGACACGGCGCCTAGGGTTTTCCCCAGGTGTATTATTTCCCCACCTGGAACTAGCGGACTAAGTCACGAGGGAAGGGGCACCTTCACATAAGCCCTGAACAGTCGTTCGCCTACTTGTTGACTCTGTTGTCCTTTTGGGGATCCGTGTGATTCTCAAAAATCAGACGATGAGAATCTGAATGCTTGCTAGGTTATGCAGGTTGGACCTACTAGCTGAATCTACGGCTCCCTCAGCCCACTCGACAGTTGGACCTACTAGCTGAATCTACGGCTCCCTCAGCCCACTCGACAGTCGGACCTACTCGC
>NW_006204543.1:1981277-1986564 GCF_000334495.1 Tupaia belangeri chinensis
AGACAGTTGGACCTACTAGCTGAATCTACGGCTCCCTCAGCCCACTCAACAAGAATAAACCCGTCCAAGGTGGACTGCAGGGAGGGAACCTTGCCTCGCCTCATTCCTTGCCGATTTTTCTGATTAAGGTATCAGGACGACTTAGGGTGTTGGCTGTCTTAACTGGATAAGCAAACAAGCAAGCAGAGAATCTGAAGGTGAAGTTAAAAACAACAACAACAACAAAAGTCAGTTTAAATGTGCAAACCCAAAGGTTTGCAAATAGATCTCTGATCATTAAAATGGCTGCATGCAAGTACCTCGTCAGAATCTTCCCTTGTGTACAGCAATTCCAGGAGGAAAACCGGACCTGGACCGCTGAAGTCGGGCTGTTAGCCGTGTTCCAAAGACATTTTCATGAACATTTTCACAAGCATACATAAGGTTCAACGAAATTTTTGCAGTATAGAACAGCAGATCTCACCGAATGTTCTGATGTGTTTAGTTTGATCATTTACAAATTAGAACCTAGGAGTAAGACCTACTTGATCTCATTTAACAGCTGCAGACAAAGCTGAGCTTTGAAGATTTGGAGTTTTACTATTCGTATCACTATCAGTGAGGAATGGAACGATTGGATGTCGCCTTATCTGACCTTTTCATTTTGAGGCTGAAGGCCATCTATCCGTGTTGGACCTTGGGCACACTTACACGGGAGTGAATCCCACAGCAATAGTAGCAGTGCCTGTACTGGGGCCCAAGTCTCCTGTGCCGTAGGGTTCTGATGGTCCATTTTAAGATACAGTGGTAAGATACAACTTGTGGGCCAGCAGGTGGCTTGGTGGTTTAGAGTGGGCTCCCACATGGCTGACACAGTTCAAGTCCTGGGCCTGGCTGCTTGCTTTCTCGCCTTTCCTCTCTCTGTCTCTGTCTCTGTCTCTCTCTGGAGAGCACTTGTCCCTATAGCGAATTAAAGAATAACAAGAACAGATAAAATTAAATAATAAAAAGATGTAAGTCGCATACCGTAGCGTCATCATTTTGAGGTATGCAGTATGGTAGTTTGTTTTTGTTTGTTGTTTTTTTGGCAAAGTCAGGAATTACGTAGCTGTTGCTACCATCTAGTTGTAGAACCCTTTTCTTAATCACAGAGCAAACCGTCCACACGTCGCAGTAACTTCCCGTCCTTGTTTTCCCCCTGGTCCCGGCAGCCACTCCCCAGGCTTCGAGCTGCCCTTCTGGACAGTTCGTGTAAACGCACGAGAAGATCCGTGGCCTTGCGCCACTGGCTTCCCTCACCTGGAATAACATGTCCGTGGCTTGCCCACGTCGTCGCAGCTACTAGAGCCGTGTTGGTTTTTATTGCTGAGCAGCCGTCTGTCGTATGGACTTACCACGGCCGGGTGGGTATTTAGGCTGGCTCCACTCTGCAGCCCTTATGGATGATTCTGCCGTGAATCGGACACGCACACTTTAACTGGACAGTGGGACTGTGCGGTCATATGGCGGCTTACACGTACGTGTTCAGAAACTGCCAGTTTCCCATCATGGGTTCACCATTTTGCAGTCCCACCAGTAATGGAGGAGAGTTCTGATCTCTGCAAATTCATACGACTTTGGTGTTGCCTGTCATTTTGATATGAGCCATGCTGGTGGGTACGTGTCAATATTTCATGTTAATTTGGCTTTCATGTCTCTATAAACCAGTGCCGAACTTTCTTTCCTAAGTGCTCGTGATCCCCTTATGTATCTTCTTTGGAAATGTGTTTACTCAAATCCTCTGCTCATTTTTCAGTGGGGTTATTTTTTATGGTTGATTTTTCAGATTTCTTTAAATATTCTGGAAATAAGTTCTGTATCATATTCATAATGCATAAATATTGTCTTGCCTTCTGTGGGTTGTCTTTTCACTGACTGATGGCATCCTTTGAATCACAAAAAGATTTCACTGGGACCAGCAGTTGGCGTAATGGCTATATCACTGGACTCCAATGTGGTCGACCATGGTTCGAGTCCCGGCCCCAGGGGCTTAAACTCACGCTGGGCACGTGTGTGTGTGCTCCCAAGATCTCAAGAGGAGAATGGAGGAGAAGGGACTGCAGCGTGGCCACCCATCCTGGGGGTGATTTCTCACTTTCTGTCTCTCTGTCTCTGTCTTCTGGTGAGTGCATGCACCCTATAGCAAAAAAACCTCTCCAAAAAATATATATATATATTTCACTAAATCTAAGTTACTTATTTTGTTGTTGTTATTTCTGGTTTTGGTATATTATCTAAGAGACTATTGCCCAGTGGAGGCCATAAAACTTTATTTCTAAGTTTTTTTTTTTTTTTAAGAGTTTCACAATTTTAGCTCTGACATCTTGGTATATAATCTATTTTGAATTAATTTTTATTTATGATCAGTGCAAGGGATATAGCTTCTGTACATAATTGGCAACTGTTCCAGCACCACTTGTTGAAATGATTGTTCTTCCCTCCAGTTAACTATCCTGGCATCCTCATCAAAAATTACTTGACCATACACACGAGAGTCATCTCTGGGCTCTTGGACTTCGTTTGACCGTATGTGTAGCCTATGACAGTAGCATTCTATTTTGATTACTGAAGCTCTTTAGTAAGTCTTAACATTGACGTGGTGGGCCAGCCCGTGGCGTAGAGGTTAAGGCAGCCGGGTCCCACAGGACCGACTGCGTGGTTTCAGTTCCTGACCCCGCGGCTTGAGAACCATGTCAGGTGCGTGTGTGCCCCCAGTCTTGAGAGAACAGAGGGGAAAGGGCTGCACTGTGGCCACCCCTCAGGGGATACTTTCTCACCATCTCTCTCCTCCTTTCTCCCCAGCAAGTACACATGGCCTATAGAAAATTAAACAGAAAAAAAAAATTGGCATGAGTGAGTCCTCCAACTTCATTCTTTTTTAAGATTGTTTGGGCTATTCTGGGTCCTTTGAATTTCCATGTAAGTTTTAAAATAGTACTGCCAATTTCTGGCAAGTGCCATCTGGGGGTTCCTTATTATTTTTGTATTTGAATTGTTTTTGTAATTTCTGTATCATACTGTTCACTGCTACAGTACAGAAATATAATTTGCTCTTGTGCATTGATCTTGTGAGCCGAAATGTCACTGAACTTTATTGTCTTTAATAATTTTTCTGTGGATCCTTCGGGTTGCCCGTGTACCACATTTCGCCACCTGTAAATAGAGCGCTAGTTCTTCCTTCCCCACGCGGATGTCTGTGTCGCTTCTACATCCCATTGCCTGTGACTGGAAGTGGCGGGAGTGGGCATTGTCGTCTCATTTGGAGAAGGAAGGTGTCCAGTGTCCGCTTTCCGTGCGCTGTGAGTTGTGAATCAGTTTGCAAAACGGACCTTCTACCCCACGTTTTTCTTGCCGTTTTTATCATGAAAATGTCTTGCGGAGCATTTTCGGCATCTATCAAAGCGATAATGTTATTTTTGTTCTTTATGAACAGAGAATCAAAGTAATTGATTTCCCTCTATTTTAAACCAAGCTCACACTCGCGATCTCGTTTCGAAGTCAGTTCTTGTTCCCCGGGTGGCTCCCGCTTGGACCTCCCTGTTACTTAGGAGGGTCTGTTAGGACTCCGTACCGGTGAGCTCCGCTCTCCATCTGTGATGTGACGCCATGGTGGCTGGAGAGCACTCCCTCCTGGTCTCAGTCTCTGTGAGCTTACCGAGGTTGGTTTACACCATGATGGCGCTTCCTGAAGGCCCTTCCGTGTGAGCCTGACGGGTGCCGTGTGCCACTGCGGGCTGCGGTTTCTGTCCATGTCAGCTGGGCTAGTGAACACGTTACCTTTCAGAAAAAAGTTCCGATTAATACGGACTTAATTTCAAGAGCGTATAAAAACTTTGCTTCCACATAGGTCCTGTCCCTCACCCCACCTTTCTGCTCTTCATCACATACCACGGACTGTCTACACCTGAGGAGCCCATCAGTTCACGGATGTAACTTCTCACGCGTGCCGTTGTTTTATGGGTTAGACAAGCGAAGAAACAGCATCGTAAGCAAAATACATTCACACTGCCGTATTTATCCAAGGGGTCTGGACCTTTGGTGGCTTCGTCTCCGTGTGGGTTGGAATTACTGCCTGCTGCTCTCTCTTTTGCGGAGGTGACCGAGTGGCTCCGAAGGTCACAGGCCCTACGCCCTTTGCGTTTACTCCAGGGCTCGGTCTTCGGGCAGTGGGGTCCTGAATTTAGCACCTTTTGCAATCTGGCAAGACGAGACGCTCGGGCCAGACGGTCCTGCCTCTGATCAATAGTGGTTCGACTCCTCAGTCTCCCTCTCCCTCTCACGTTCTGCTCTTGGCAGCGAGAAGCAGCCAGGCTGCACCCTCCACGCGACTCGGAAACCTCCGCACCTCCACACACAGTTCCTTACACGTCCGAATTCCGCGCCACTGTGGAACACCACTCGGCCCCTTCCGTCGTTCCCAGTCCCCCATTTCCTTCTGAGTCTCACAGGAGAGAGACTGCCTTTCCGGAAGGGGGGCGTTCCAGGGCTCCTGGGGGTGCTCCGTCACCTCGCTCTTTCTGGTCTCTCGTGTCCCGGGCTGCCGTGTGCTGTGCTGTGGAGCAGCTGCTCATCGGGGGTGTGGCTTCTCTACGGTGAAGGCTCTCCCTTGAAGAGGGCTCTCCTGCATAGGTGACCGTGGTTCAAGTCCCAGACCTGGCAGGTTCAAACTCACACTGAGCATGTGTGCGTGCGTGCCCAAGATCCTAAGAGGAGGGTGGAGAAGGGGTGTGGCATGGCCATCCCTCCTGGGGCGATTTCTCATGCTCTGTCTCTGTCTCTCCAGCGAGCACACATGCCCTATAGTAAAAGTCTCTCTGAAAACAAAAGAAGAGAAGCTTTGAATGCTGGGCTACACCGAGTTAGGAATCTCAGGACAGAGTTTCAGGGAAGACTCTGGCATGTTTTCAAACAAAGGCTTGAGCGCTTTGATACAGCAGGAGAGCGCACCAGCCCTGTGGGTCCCAGAACGGCCAGAAGTCTCCGCAGTCTGTCTGCGTGTCTCGGAGGCCTCCCACCCTGACAGCGCTGCATTTATCACGGATGCTTCTGCAAGCTGCTCTCGAGCTCTGGGGCATTTGCGTGGCATCTGCATCGGGAAAATAACATTTTTCATAGCATCAGGAAAGTTATTACTGTACTTGGACACATTAACAACTGCAGACAGGAAACTGATCACATTAAACAAAGCAGGGTTTTTATTTTCTGGCATAGAAGCAAAAATAAACTCAGAACAGCTTTGTGATGCATCTTTTCAAACAATGCTCTCCTC
>NW_006204543.1:1986595-1992399 GCF_000334495.1 Tupaia belangeri chinensis
AAACGTTCCTCCAAGTAGATCAGATGCAACAGACAGGGGCGCCCCCGCTTCACTGCCGTCATCCCAACAAGGGTCCTTTTCCTGTAGACCAAGGCCAGGCAGGGGCGAGCTTGCCTCCTCTCCACCGCTGCTGCCTCTTGGCCCGTTGTACTCTAAGCTGACCGTGCAGGGAGAGGGGCCACAGTTACTCATGTTGTCAGAGGCATAGTCCAGGTCAGCGAGTCTCCCCTTTAGCCGTCAGGAACTGGGAACCCATAAAGGGAGAGCTTTCTGGAGAGCCCACCCGAAGGGAGACCTTTTCAGTACACTTCTCTGAAGAAAGGATATAATCTTATCATTTTTGGAACCACAATAAAAACTGCAGTTGACATTAACTCAGCAAGGGCCGTGGCCTGGAACACTGCCAAGCCCTTTGCAGAGGGTCTTAGTCTGCTCGGGCTGCTGTAACAAAACTCCATAGATGGGTGTCTTAAACTGCTAGCATTCATTCTCATGGTTCTGGGTGCCAGGAAGTCCCACCATTAAGGTGTCCCCAGATTTGGTTTCCAGCAAGGATGCTCTTTCTGGTCCGTACATGGCTGCCTACGTGCTGTATCTTCATGTGGCAGAGGACAGATCATACCTTTCATGCCTCTTTACGAGGGTACTGGTCCCGTGCTGAGAGGTCCACCCTCATGCTCCAATGACCTCCTAAAGGCCTTGCCTCCTGATATTCTTATTCCAGAAGGTGTTTCTCTGTCACGCCAGTTCCCGTAAACTGGCTTCTGGATATTAGATTAGGCAATTGTTTGGGGCATTGTCTTTTTAAAATACCAAGAATGATCTTTGGCCAGCCCCAAGGTTTAGTGGTTAAAGTAACCAGGTCTCACATGGCCAACTAAGATTCAAGGTACAGCCCTGGGAATTTCAGTAACACTCCAGGTATGTACGTGTGCCCCCATCTCTGCAGGATGCAGTTATGGAGAAGAAGGAATTGCAACATGGTCATGCTCCATTGGGGGTGCTTTATCCCTCTCCCTCCCCCTCCCTCCCTCCCTCCCTCCCTCTCTCCGTCAAGTGCACATGCCCTTTGGCAATTAAGGAAAATAAACATATGTATGTATAGACATACCTGTGTGTAAAAATACACACATAGAGTCTAGAACAGTGGCCTGAAATTTTAACTGCTGTGAAATGATCAGGACTGTAATTTGTAACGTCCCCTATTGAAAATGCCGTGTATGGTAAAACCCTCGCTCTGACTGTCACGTCTCTGCGTGTGCCTTGAGGACATGCTGGGCACTGCAGAGACGTATGCTGGCAGACTAAACGACAAATCAGAGTGTTTTTAGACTTCAGTAACGTATAAGCCTGTGTCTTCAAGCTCCTGTTTATTCTGTTTTTAGATGGCTACCCCAAAGAAGAGATGGTCTATAGATGGAGAAAAAACTCGGTTGAGGCAGCGGATCAGAAATCATGGCGGCTTTACCAGTTCGACTTCATGGGCCTCCGAAACACCACAGACATCGTGACGACGTCTGCAGGTAGGGGTAACTCACAGAGGTGCA
Source organism: Tupaia belangeri chinensis (assembly GCF_000334495.1). NCBI lineage: Eukaryota > Metazoa > Chordata > Mammalia > Scandentia > Tupaiidae > Tupaia > Tupaia belangeri. The sequence goes on from NW_006204543.1 coordinate 1,988,143, forward strand.
GCTCTCAAAGCAGAAAGACGCGACTCCTTCCCACCCTGCCTGAGGCCCCAGGCTGGACGCAAACTCCGTTTCTACGTTTATAAACATTAGGACAGGCCTGCTGCCTCAGCGACATTTCAGACAGGAAACTCATCCAAATCTAACTAGTTTACGATGCCTTCATTGGGACGGGAAGGATAAAGTCAATGTGTGTGTTTGAATGGAGAGTGTTCAGGTTCTGCCTCACCTAACTAGGATCACTCACCACTGACCCCGCTTATTTCATCATGAAATCGTTTAACTTCTAGCTTTTCCCTTCCTCTAAGCTTTATCTTAAACTAAGGGTCTCTTTAGTAACAGGCTAAGCACGATACCCCTCACTCCGTTTTACTAAGTGATTGGTATCGGCAGGTTGTAAAGCATGGGATTAGGTGCAAAGAGGCCCCACTTATTCATGTATTTCCACTTTTAAATGGTTTTTGGTTTTACATGGTTCTTTTATCTTTGGTATCTGCTCACTCCTGTGGTCTGTTTTACAACTGATTTTCTTCGGGCGTGGTGTGGGGGGTGGGGGAGACCACGGTCAGCGTTTATACTGATCTCATGATTCGCTAATATGAATAATCTGTTAGCTCTTAAAGTCCCATAGTAACCTATGTCATCGGCCAGCAGATGGTGTAGCACTTAAGTCGCTGGACTCCCACATGGCCAGCCGTGGTTTGAGTCCCAGACCCAGCGGCTTGCAACTCATGCCAGGTGCATTTGTGTGCATGCCCAAGAGCCTGGGGGGTAGGGAAGAGAAGAGACTGTGGCATGACCATCCTCCCTGGGGGGTGATGTCTCACTTTTTCTCTGTCTCTCTGGCAAGCATATGCGCCCTAAGGCAAAAAACTCTTAAAAAGAAATAACAGCTTACATCATCAATGGCTAGACTGAGCTGGCAGTCTGGATAATTAGCGGTAAATGTTTTTAAAGAACAGACCCAAATCTTGGTAGCAGTCCAAAACAGCCACTTGCACATCAGGAAAGACCCTGTGGGAGAGCTCTGGCACGGTGGGACTCGGCCATGCTTCGAACCCCGTGCCGGACAGCCCGACACGTGTCAGCACGCGGCCCATGCCTGGCTGCGTGGGCTAGAGGCTGGGGGCTCGTCTGTGGGCTGGTGCAGACCCGTCTGTGGGTGTGCCTGCCTCTTTCTCTCGCTCTCAAGGAGCACACGTACACACTCTGTCATGAATAAAAATAACTGAAGGACAAAAAAGGCCCTGGGAAAGCTACCGATCAACAGAGAAAAGTAAGTGGGCACCTCCGGCCGTCATGGAGGTGACAGTGACAAATGGCACCTGAGCTTAGACACTAAACGACGCTGAGGTTAAAGGAACGGAGCACCATCACTTATTAAAGTGGGCCCCGGAGGCCGTGTGGAGGGAAGTGCTTGGCGGAGGCTCGTCCTCACTTGTGAGTCACCTCCATTCCTTGTCCACTCCCACCCTGGGAGTCTGGGGTGCCCCGCAGTCCCTTGGAGGCAAGGCTGTCCAGGAGGCCACCAACCACGGATTGTACCAGTGTTTACACTCAGGTGTCCACACTGTTCCTGCTGTTCTCGGCAGGGGATGTCAGACCCAGGGAAACGTGAGGGCAAACGGAGCACATCCGGCTCAGGGCCTTTGACACCGTGAGAGGCACAGGCTCAGGACAGTGGTGAGCAGAGCTGCTGCAGGCCCGAGCGCCGTCTGAGCAGGCGCCGTGCGGAGTGACCGTGGCCTGCGAGGACAGCACGAGGGACCCATGCTCATGGTTTTGGGAAATTTTCACAGCTATTTTCTGTCTGTTGTATAATTATACTTGTAAGGAAGACAGTCTCTGGATAATAAGAAAATCCCAAGTCATGTTCACGAATATGAACAGTATTAAGGGATCTTTAAAAAGGTTATAAAAAGTAGAGTCCAAGTAGGAGTTTATTTTGATGTAAGAAATATTTAAATCCATCCATAGTCTTTCCATCATAGTTACTTCCCGTGAACTTTTTGAAGACCCGAGGATTGCTCACGCATGCTGACTGACCTTCGCATGCACTGCCGGCCACCAGTGTGTGTAAGCCCAGCCGACACACAGTTCTAACAAGGGGCGGCTGGTGATTATTAGCCGAATCCGTATTCCGTGAAGCAAGATGTGAACTCATTACTACTCCAATGTACATTTTGGGGGTGGGGGAGGTGGAAAAGTACAAAAAACAACTCAGAAGTAGTTACTGACAGGACGCTCATGTTCCTATGCTCCAGGGTCTCCAAGTACGGAAAGGAAAAACAAGTCCTGGTCTGACAGGAGCTCATCTACTGATAAAGTTTAGCTTTCTTCCTCTTAAAACTCAGATGGGATTCCTGGTGGTCAGTACACGTTCTAACACCATTCTCGGCCTCCCGTCACCTCTGCGAGGTCCCGAGAGGCCTTAGAAATATTTCGGCCTGGAGAGAACTCCCTTGATACCCGTTTCTTACTAAGGGAGTCCCAGGCAGCACCCTATTCTCCTGTAGAACTCAGTTAATAGAACTCCAGAATGACCCTCGAGCTCCTTACTGCGCCAATGCAACTTCATCATAAGCTCTAACTTCACCTTGTTAGATGAACTTTTTCACAATCTTTTTTCTTTTCTTTTTTTGGAGAGGTTTTTGCTATAGGGCACATGCGCTCGCCAGACAGAGACATAGAGACAGAAAGCGAGAAATCACCCCCGAGGGGGAATAGTCACGCTGCAATCCCTTCTCCATTCTCCTCTCAGGATCTTGGGCACGCACGCACACGTGCCTGGCGTTGAGTTTTAAGCCACCAGGTCCGGGACACGAACCGCGGTTGACTACGTGGGAGTCCAGCGACATAGCCATTATGCTAACTGCTGGTTCTCGGTTGCACTTGACTTTTAACTTGAACTTGATCTTTTTTTTTTTAACTTGAACTTGGTCTTGAAGTTGAACTTGACCTTGAACTTTCTAACTTGATCTTTTTTTAACTTGATCTTAACCTTGGACTTGAACTTGATCTCTGTTGACGAAAAAAATAACCAACTGTAAAATTAATAATGAATCATTAATGCGGTTTATTTCCAAGCCAAATACGAGTGACCTAGGCCCGGAAAAGAGGCATACATGCCTTTCTCGGGGTGATCATGTACAGAGGTTCCTTTTATTTGCTTTTGAGATTGACACACAACATTTAATTAAAAGATTTCCCATTGGTCTGGCCCAAAAAGGCGGGACATGTAGAAGCGAGGGCTTGTAGGTTATAGGTGGGGTCCGCAGTTCTCAGGTTGGTGATTGGAAGGGAAGATCTGTGTCTTGGGAAGAGATAAGCACAAGAATACACTGTAATCAGTTGAAATATGCATCTCAAAGATACTATGCCAGGGACAGGAGGTAGGAAGAATCCTGTTAATAGAAAGTAAATGGTCTGTTAATGTCTGTGAGCATGAATTCTCCAGTCCCTTTTGACAAGATTTTGGAAAAATAGGAGGAAATAGCCAGACTTCTGTCCACAGTCTCCCCGGTTAGCCAAAACTCATTCCTCTGAATGTATGTGTAGGCCACAAAATTGACAGGTCCCATAGTGCTATGAAGGCTCCATCCTAGCAGTCAGGTCCCACGGTGCTAGAGAGACTCATCCCTAGGAGTCATCTCCCACAGTGTTAGGGAGGCTCATCCTAGGAGTCAGGTCTCACGGTGCTAGGGAGGCTCATCCTAGGAGTCAGGTCTCACGGTGCTAGGGAGGCTCATCCTAGGAGTCAGGTCTCACGGTGCTAGGGAGGCTCATCCTAGGAGTCAGGTCTCACGGTGCTAGGGAGGCTCATCCTAGGAGTCAGGTCTCACGGTGCTAGGGAGGCTCATCCTAGGAGTCAGGTCTCACGGTGCTAGGGAGGCTCATCCTAGGAGTCAGGTCTCACGGTGCTAGGGAGGCTCATCCTAGGAGTCAGGTCTCACGGTGCTAGGGAGGCTCATCCTAGGAGTCAGGTCTCACGGTGCTAGGGAGGCTCATCCTAGGAGTCAGGTCTCACGGTGCTAGGGAGGCTCATCCTAGGAGTCAGGTCTCACGGTGCTAGGGAGGCTCATCCTAGGAGTCAGGTCTCACGGTGCTAGGGAGGCTCATCCTAGGAGTCAGGTCTCACGGTGCTAGGGAGGCTCATCCTAGGAGTCAGGTCCCAGGGTGTTAGGGAGGCTCATCCTAGGAGTCAGGTTTCACGGTGCTAGGGAGGCTCATCCCGAGGAGTCAGGCCCCACGGTGCTAGGG
>NW_006204543.1:1992480-2020534 GCF_000334495.1 Tupaia belangeri chinensis
TAGGGAGGCTCATCCTAGGAGTCAGGTCCCACGGTGTTAGGGAGGCTCATCCTAGGAGTCAGGTCCCACGGTGTTAGGGAGGCTCATCCTAGGAGTCAGGTCCCACGGTGTTAGGGAGGCTCATCCTAGGAGTCAGGTCCCACGGTGTTAGGGAGGCTCATCCTAGGAGTCAGGTCCCACGGTGTTAGGGAGGCTCATCCCGGGGAGTCAGGTCCCACGGTGTTAGGGAGGCTCATCTCTTAGCCTTGAACATGGCTTTGACCATGGTTTGAACTTGACTGTGACCTTGATTATTTTCCCCCTTAACCTTGGCCTTGACCTTGAACATGGCCTTGGCATTAGCTTTAGCCCTTGCCTTCGCTGGCTTTGGCCTTGACCATGGCCTTGACTCTCCTTGCCTTCCTGCTTCCTGACCACAGCTAGAACCTTCGAAGGGGACTTTTCAGCATACGTAGGATTTTTTTCTTAACCCTCAGAGGGTATGTGAGCTAGCCAGAGTGAGAGAGTGTGCACACACTTCGTTCACCAGTCTCGTTAGGATGTGGGCATGCACCGCATGCTGGGTTGAGATTTGAACCCTGTTTGGCTGTATAGGACCTGGTGTCCTCTGCATAGGGCTTAAACGTGAAGCAGTTTCAGCACAGTGGCTTCTTGCGTCATCTTGACCTTTTCATCAAGAAGAAAGGTAAGTAACAGTTCAGGTCAGAGCTCAGGGAAGTCATGGCCAAGCCAGGGTCAGGGAAGTCAACACAATAGTCAAGTTTAATGTCAAGGCCGGGGACAGCAAGGGAAGTTCAAGTCAGGGTCAAGTTCAAGTTCAGAATAAAGACAAGTAACTTCAAGTTTGAGGTCACGTTCAGGAAAAACCAAGTAAGTTCAAGGCCAGGGAAAAAACTAGTGACTTGAAGGTCAAGTTGAGGGGGAAAAAACCGAGTGACGTCAAGGGCAAAGGTCAAGAGGGCAAAGGTCAAAGTTGAACTTTAAAAATATCAGTCAGATGCTACACATGGAACCTCCAAAGAGTGCGAAGACAGAGGTCAGGATTAAAAGTTCAAAGGTCAAAGTTCAAGGTCACACATATCACAGGCATATCAAAATTGACACACGTATCCAAAATGACACACGTGTCAAAATGACCCCTTTCACATCTATGTTAAAGTTGACACAAATGACACGTGTGTCAAAAATGACACGTATGTCAAAAATGACACGTATGTCAAATGTCAAAAATGCAGAAATGTCATGTGTCAAAAATGGCACGTATGTCAAAATGTCATGTCAAAAATGACATGTATGTCAAAATGACACGTGTGTCAAAAATGACATGTATGTCAAAAATGACACGTATGTCAAAATGACACGTGTGTCAAAAAGACATGTGTCAGAAATGTCATGTGTCAAAAATGACACGTATGTCAAAAATGACACGTGTGTCAAAAATGACATGTGTCAGAAATGTCATGTGTCAAAAATGACATGTATGTCAAAAATGACACGTGTGTCAAAAATGACATGTGTCAGAAATGTCATGTGTCAAAAATGACATGTATGTCAAAAATGACACGTGTGTCAAAAATGACATGTGTCAGAAATGTCATGTGTCAAAAATGACATGTATGTCAAAAATGATACGTGTGTCAAAAATGACACGTATGTCAAAAATGACACGTGTGTCAAAAATGACACGTGTGTCAAAAATGACACGTGTGTCAAAAATGACACGTGTGTCAAAAATGACACGTGTGTCAAAAATGACACGTGTGTCAAAAATGACACGTGTGTCAAAAATGACACGTGTGTCAAAAATGACACGTGTGTCAAAAATGACACGTGTGTCAAAAATGACACGTGTGTCAAAAATGACACGTGTGTCAAAAATGACACGTGTGTCAAAAATGACACGTGTGTCAAAAATGACACGTGTGTCAAAAATGACACGTGTGTCAAAAATGACATGTGTCAGAAATGTCGTATGTCAAAAATGACACGTATGTCAAAAATGACACGTATGTCCAAAATGACACGTGTGTCAAAAATGACACGTGTGTCAAAAATGACACGTGTCAGAAATGTCATATATCAAAAATGACACGTATGTCGAAATGACACGTATGTCAAAATGACGTGTCAGATATGTCATGTGTCCAAAAATACACATATGTCAAAATGACACATATGTCAAAAATGAAAAGTCATGGAAGACATGTGTCAGAAATGTCATATGTCAAAAACTTTCAGCTTTTCCCCCCTAGGTGTGTTAGCTTTGGGTTGTTATATATGGCCCTATTGTGCTGAAGTATGTTCCTTCTGTCCCTAATTTTCTGTTTCCTTATAAAGGATGTTGAACTTGATCAAGGATGTCTACATTAACATGACATTTGTCCTCCTGTTACTGAAATGACAGAGTAAGTGCTAGTGTTATGAAGTGCAGTAAGGTAGCTACAGTTTAAAACCCCTTAGAGTGTGTCTCGGAGTAGCTTAAAAAGAGCATTGTAAATACTCCCCATCAAGTAATGAGAAACGGTTAAATGACCCTGATTTAACCATTGTGTGTTGTACTCTTGTAGAGAATTACAACTGTGTCAATAAAAATTAGATTAAATGAAAATATGTAGTGATAGAGAGGCGGAACAGCTGGCGCCCATGACGCTGGGACACACACTACCTGCAGCGGCGATGGGTGGTTTCCTGTGAGTCTGGGCATTCCAGAGTCAACGCTATGGAAGGCCCACCTGTAGCCTGGTGGTTAAGAAAGCTGGATCCCACATGGACATGGTGCAGTTTAAGTCCTAGACTGGTGGCTTAAACACACCAGGCGTTGGGCCAGCCAGGTGGTGTTATGGTTAAGGCAGCCAGATCCCACATGACCAACTCAACCATTCAAGTCTTGGACCCAGCAGCTTGAAACACACAGGGCATGTGTGCCCAAAATCCCCAGAGGAAAGTGGAAAAGAAAGGATTGCAACATGCTTCCTCTGTCTCTCTCCAGTGGTGCACATGCCTTATAACAAACGAAACATCAGGTGCATGTGCATGCTTGCCCAGAATCCCAATAGGAGGGAGAAGTGGAAGAGAAGGGATTGTACTTTGACCGTTCCCCATGGAAGGTTCTCTCTCTCTGTCTCTGTCTCTAGTACATGCATACATTCTCTGGCAACTTGAAAGAAAGAAAGAGTGAACACTGTTCAATGATTGTGTAACATAACTGCTTGCTAAACATGACTGCAATGTTCACAGTGCAGAGGGTCACCTGTGGTGTTCCAGTGGAATTGTGGGGGATCGCTAACAGATAAATCCCTTTTTATAAGTGAGAGGGATAAGCAGTTAGTGTAATGGCTATGTCGCTGGACTCCCATGTAGTTGACCCTGGTTCGAGTCCTGGACCCGGTGGCTTAAAACTCACATCAGGTGCATGTGCGTGTGTGCCCAAGATCCCGAGAGGAGAATGGAGAAGGGATTGCGGTGTGGCCACCGCCCCCTGGGGGGGGATTCTCACGTTCTGTCTGTCTCTCTTTCTGGTGAGCGCAAGCACCCTATAGGAGAAAACCTCTCCACACAGAAAGAAAGAAAGAAAGAAAGAAAGAAAGAAAGAAAGAAAGAAAGAAAGAAAGAAAGAAAGAAAGAAAGAAAGAAAGAAAGAAAGAAAGAAAGAAAGAAAGAAGGGAGGCAGGCAGGGAGGGAGGGAGGGAGGGAGGGAGGAAAAGAAAAGAGTTTCTATGAAAAGGTTCCCCCTTGGGTTGGAGCACCGAGGAGATTCAGTCATGACAGGTGCAGAGTGAAGACGACGGGGTGAAAGGAAGGAAGTGGGTGTGAGTTTCGTACACCACACACTGTCTGAATTCGAAAACGGTGAAGAGAGAAAGTGATAACAAAGCCTCCAGAAATCAGAATCTATCGTGATCAGCAACACAAGGGTTATCCTTAGAGATGCCCCAGAGGAAGACGCTGCGCTGAATGCTCCGGCCCTCAGGACTCCTGGGGGGTCACCCTAGAGGAAGTACAACACAGACTGGAAGACACAGCCGCCTGCACCTGGGGCTGCCCCAGCCTTTGGTTGAGTTAAGGTGACTAGCCCCAAAACTACGGACCTCGAAAAAGACCATGGTGAACCCACTCTGAAGGGGATGGAGTCTAAGTTTCCAGAATGCGTGTTGTCGTCAAATGACCAAGTTGGGAGGGATGACGGCGGAGGGCAGAAGCAGACCCACGGGCCTGTAAGAGGTTAGCTCAGCTGACTCCGGCAGGTGACAGAGGGAGAGAGAAAAGTGACAGATGAAAATAGGAATAATTTGGGCAAGTAACAGGAATTGATAGAAAAATACATGGAAATATGAAGAATTTTAATCAAGAATACAAGATACAAATTTAATAACCAGTTGTTAGATGAAGAAAATATGACCAGGTAACTGTAAAAATAGATGAATGGAAAATGCAAAGTCTGAAGTAAAACTAGAAAATGGTGAAAAAGTGGTATGTAATAATGTGTGGTGTATGATGTGAAGTTCTCACGTGGTTTATAAAGAAAACCAGAAGAAAACTAAGAGTGACTGCAGTCCCTGAAATGGTGACCAGAGGGCCGCAGCCACCTGTGAAGAAAACAGCTGCTAATTCGTCTACGCGGATGGAAAACAGGACTCACTCTCCCCAGGGCGAATGTGAAGGGACCACTGACCTGCTGAAGACCAAAGGCAGGAACGGATGTCTTGAAGCTTCAGGAGGGAAAAACAAACATAAAAAACGAGGAACCTTCACAGAAGCAAAACGAATACAGACACCTGATTCTTCTCCAGGGACCGTGGCCCACAGAAGGCGATGGAAGTCTAGGAGCAGGAAGAGGAGCAGAGGACTTTATATGTAACAAAGGAGTCAATAAAAAGAAAGGCAAGATCGTGCTGTCTTCAGACTGAGGGGAGAGGGGACTGCTCCCGTGACCTCTGCTGAACTGCTTTTCCCTCTTGTGGGAGCCCTCCCGATACTTGCAAGCGGGGCTGCCCACAGGGGTGGGAGCCCCAGTCGCTCGCAGGGTGACCTGTGTAAAGTGCACCGCAGGGTTCGTCCTGGGCGCCACGCTCTGCACAGCAAGCGTGGAGGTGGGACCTGAGAGGCAAGGTGTGCTCTCCACGTGCACACGCCCAGCAAGCCTGGGGCTTGTTTAGGGCAGGCTCTGCGTGGAAGCAGCCCTAGGAAAGGCCACCTTGCATCGGAAGCCTGGGACCCAGGGCTCATTTCCCTGAGTGCCTGCTTGATGGCAAGGCCCCAGAGAGGCTCCCTCTGAGGCTAAAGCCGTCCCGGTCGGGGGACCAGGAAGAGGGGCTCCCCTGCCGTGGGGATGGCAAAAGCCACAGTTTCGCAGCTTCTGGAACGCCCTGGACCCCCTCCAATGACTGCGTATGTGCCGTTTCAGATATTCTCAGTGCCCAGCGCTCTCATTTTTGTTTAAATATCTCCCTGACACCCAGAGGAGCGAGCGCAGAGGGTGCGTGCTCTGCGCGGGAGTGGGCCAGCCTGCTTCAAACACAGCCACGCCGCTCGCCTGCCCTGGAGCCGGGCAGTTCCTGGGGCCCATCGCGCTTCTGTCGGGGGAGGAGGAGGCCGCCCCGCCCTTAACGCGGTCGGTGTGCATTTCAGCGAACTGCCCTGTGCCGGGCCCTCGGCGCCCTCCGCATGTCTGACCCCGGCTCTCACGTGCCCTAAGTGTCCCGCGGGAGAGAGCCCGACAGCTGCACGTGGGCTCCCGACAGCACGCAGCCTACTACGCCCGCCGCTACCGTGTTACTGTAGACATGCTTCCCCGGGCGGCCGGGGTGACACTTAGACCTCAGCCGTGAAGAGGGACATAGGCTTAAAGAGCTCCTGGAGAAGAGACGAAGTGGCCACTTCTCGGCTTTTCATCATACTTGTCTGAATGCAGTCTGGGTAATCAATCAGTCTGGGTTTGAGAGTCATCGTTTTAAAAATAGCGACAGTATCTTTGCCCACAAGATTGACCTGGAAATCTTTCAAGCCCACCATGAATCATCCTCTGCCTCTAATTTGGGGAGAAAATGCAGGAAAACCTTTGCTTGGTCTAATGAACTGCTCAGCCAGCAAGAAAATTGAAATTCTGTGATACAAATCACATCCGGGTGTGTGTTCTTTTAGATCGGATTTAGCTCATTACTCCTTCCGTGGGAGCCGAATGGATTGCAGCAGTCAGTACACGCCGGCATAACGTGTGTGCATGTAGCATGGTACGCGTCGTCTGGCCCTTGCTATACACTATCGGCGAGTTCACGGGTGAATTAGGGCTAAGTGTACACTGATACATTCCTGATCTCGGGAAGGTGCTGGCTGTGGCCTCGGCCCTCTGCCCACTTAGCCCAGGGCCTTTGCCAAGATGCCGCTGCTACAAAGAGTTATCTTTGGGGCCAGCAGGTGGCGTGGTGGTCATGTCGCTGGACTCCCACGTGGCCAGATGTGGTTGGAGCCCCAGACCTGGTGGCTTGAAAATCATGCCGAGCATGTGTGTACACGTGTGTGCCCAAAATCCCGAGAGGAGAAGGCAGGAGGAGGAATGCGGCGTGGCCATCCGCCGGGTCCCTCCAGGCCAGGCGATGTCTCGCCCCCGCCCCGGCAAGCACATGTGCTCTGTGGCAAACATCTCAATAAATCACAAAGAGCTGCCGAGGTACCCGACGTCCTGCCTGCCACCAGGTGCCCAGAGTAGTTCATTCCCTCTACCACCACGTGGGACTGTGAGCTTTTCTTCCTTACGTGTATTTATTCCATGGGACGCACACAGAACGAGAAACGGCACTCCTGGAAGCCTTGGTCCCCCATCCCGCCCCGGCTTCTGCCAGCCCGGACCACAGCACACACGTGGCCAGGACTCGGGGAGGCCTCCGGATGAGAAGGGCGACCTCCCCATGAGGGACTCGCGGCCGAGCGCCACCGTCAGATCCCGGGGCTGTGGTCAGGCTCAGTGTTGAGTGTATCTCCAGCGCGGGTGGCCATTTACAGCACTTCTCTACAATTATGGAGCTGCATTACTAACTCTACTCATTTGATCAGAAATGTTAAGTCTGTACACTGACATAAGGGAGCATCACTGTTTGAAATCATCTCCAACATGAATTAATTATTACTGAGCTTTAGCGCTCTGAGAAGTACTGCTGTGGATTATCCCTGGGGTAGGGTGCTAACAGTTGTCTGGAGCTTTACCGGAGAACACAGGCCCTCACCTGAGACAGACAGGGTGGAAGGGCCAGGGGGAGGAAGGGAGAATGCCCTGCAGGGGTGGCCACGCTGCAGTCCCACCCCACCTCTCCCTCCTCTTGGGATCTTGGGCACGCGTGCACACATACCTGGTGTGTTTTCCAAGTGCTGGGTCTAGGATTCAAACTCACAGGCAGCCATGCAGGATCTGTCAAGGTCACCACGACACCGCAGGCTGGCCCCTAATTCTACAGCTAATGTGGCCTCTGTAATGTCACACCCATTAAGAAGCCCGGCCTTCCGTCTTTATAGTTCATGCCGAGCATGTGTGTACACGTGTGTGCCCAAAATCCCGAGAGGAGAAGGCAGGAGGAGGAATGCGGCGTGGCCATCCGCCGGGTCCCTCCAGGCCAGGCGATGTCTCGCCCCCGCCCCGGCAAGCACATGTGCTCTGTGGCAAACATCTCAATAAATCACAAAGAGCTGCCGAGGTACCCGACGTCCTGCCTGCCACCAGGTGCCCAGAGTAGTTCATTCCCTCTACCACCACGTGGGACTGTGAGCTTTTCTTCCTTACGTGTATTTATTCCATGGGACGCACACAGAACGAGAAACGGCACTCCTGGAAGCCTTGGTCCCCCATCCCGCCCCGGCTTCTGCCAGCCCGGACCACAGCACACACGTGGCCAGGACTCGGGGAGGCCTCCGGATGAGAAGGGCGACCTCCCCATGAGGGACTCGCGGCCGAGCGCCACCGTCAGATCCCGGGGCTGTGGTCAGGCTCAGTGTTGAGTGTATCTCCAGCGCGGGTGGCCATTTACAGCACTTCTCTACAATTATGGAGCTGCATTACTAACTCTACTCATTTGATCAGAAATGTTAAGTCTGTACACTGACATAAGGGAGCATCACTGTTTGAAATCATCTCCAACATGAATTAATTATTACTGAGCTTTAGCGCTCTGAGAAGTACTGCTGTGGATTATCCCTGGGGTAGGGTGCTAACAGTTGTCTGGAGCTTTACCGGAGAACACAGGCCCTCACCTGAGACAGACAGGGTGGAAGGGCCAGGGGGAGGAAGGGAGAATGCCCTGCAGGGGTGGCCACGCTGCAGTCCCACCCCACCTCTCCCTCCTCTTGGGATCTTGGGCACGCGTGCACACATACCTGGTGTGTTTTCCAAGTGCTGGGTCTAGGATTCAAACTCACAGGCAGCCATGCAGGATCTGTCAAGGTCACCACGACACCGCAGGCTGGCCCCTAATTCTACAGCTAATGTGGCCTCTGTAATGTCACACCCATTAAGAAGCCCGGCCTTCCGTCTTTATAGTTCAAAAGTCTGCGGATGCCGGCGTGGCGGGATATATTTATATACTCGGTAAGATTGACGTGTGAGATGTGAAAATCGTACACCCACGTAACGCGTAAACGTGAACTCTCAAAGTAGCAGCCGCCAGTAAGAATGTGCTGTCACGACAAGAAAGCAGCAGCCACACAGCCGGGGGGAGCGTCACCGAGGAAGCAGGGACAGTGGCAGCCGCTCGGCCACTCCCCGTTACTCCAGGGTGGGCAGTTGGGGGCGTCTCGCTGTTCTTACGGTACATAGCCCTGTTGGCCACTAAGCTCCCTCTTTACGAGGTTTTTCGCAATAACCCGTATGACTTGTGAAACTGTCAAAGCCTTGCTACGAAACCGTGTTGAGGTAATTTACTGCTCATTTATACCGAAAGCTTTTGTTTTTACCACTAAGCGAGGCTGAGGCTCGAGGGGTCGGGACTTCCTCCAGGATGGCGCAGCGCCCTGCTTAGCCTGTCGGTCAGGACTAATTGCATTGAACTGAGAACAAAGTCCTTCCCGAAGGGGAGCAAGCCCAGTTTTAATGAGGACTCAGAGACAGGCGTAGCTGAGAATTCGCTTCTGAGCGTGTTTTCGGCAGGATGGGGCACATTCCAGCGGCTCCTATCACTTCTACAATGAAGTGGCAGCTAAGGAGAGAGGGAGAAACCAACCCTGCTTTTCTTGGTCTAAGTCTCACTGCAGGAGGACGGGAAGGGGGCGCGAAGGGGGTACCGCTGCTCTTCGAGGTTTGGGAGGTGGTGCAGCCGTGGCCGGAGCCTGGGACCCGGTGGGCAGTGCTGGGGGACGTGGGGTGCACACACTGCTGTCGCTGCATGTCACATTCCCACAGCTTCCTGGCACAGGGCTGCTTTTTTTTATGTCATTTTTATTCAACTGGAGGCTGGAATATCTTTCAGGGAGTGAAACCGTAACACTTAGGGTGGATGGGATGATAGTGTTTGTTTTATAGGAAAATCTCTTTTCCTGGAGTAGAACAGCTCTTTGTTGAAGACAGGTATTTACGGCACTCTTTGCACTGAGGGAAGCACTGACAGAGCCCGGGTGAAGCTCCCTCTGCCTCTGGGACGGGCGTGTGCCGCTGCGGACGGCGCCTCGCCTCGCCTCGCCTCGCCTCGCCTCGCCACAGTGTGCCTCAGCAGGGCCCGCCTCCGGTCCTTCTGCGGGCAGGGCTGGAATCCCGTGGGAGGTCGGGGTTGCCCTTCCAGAGGGGAGTTTCTCTCCTTCGTGTCGTCTAGAGGCGTGTGGGAGAGTCCCAGACCCACCTGCAGGCTGTTAGTTCTGGAAAGGAGGGGGACGGTGCAGGTTCGCGCCCAGCCTGGCCAGGACGCCTGCACCTCGTCCAGCTGGCGGGACCAGGGGCTCCTTCCTTCTTCCTACCAGGAGGGGCTGGTGAGGCCGTTTCCGTCGATTTCTCTCTTCCTAGCTTTTGGGAGTGTCAGGTGGTTTTAATTTCAGGCTCGTCTCTCTAAGGTGCGGCGGAGTGTCAGTTTTTTTAATTTCAGGCTCGTCTCTCTAAGGTGCGCATGTATTAGGCTAAGTGTCCCTTAAGCACTCTAGCGGAGCCCACACACTTCTCTTTCAGTTTCGCTTTCACTTATTTCAGTGTCTTTCTTATTTATGACTTGACTGTAGCCCAGGTATGCCCAAGCGTTTGGGGTGCTCAGGCACCCCTCTAACCAGATCTGTGCTTTCCTCTCATGGGCATCGGGGAACTGTGGCTTTGAACCTTGTACCCCGGCTGTGTTGGAGGTGCGTGTGGCCCACGTAGGAGGCTGTCTTGGAAGGGGTTTCTTGGGCACTTGAGAACGAGTGGCCCGTTACCGCGTGAGTCCTCTCTGATGTCGGTGAGACCGGGTTATCTGACGGCGCTTTGACTTGGCCAGGGCTGCTTGCACTGCGGGACCCGCCCTCGGCAAGCCCTGAGCTGGGAGTGAGCGCGGAGACGCTCCGTCTGGTTTCATCGGCCGTGGGGAGAGGCATGCTGAAGTCCGGATCCTAACGGCGGGTCTGCCCGGTTCTCTCTCCGTGCATGTCGCTGCTCTGGTCTTCGTACGCGCACGCGCTATTTGCTGGTCCTTGCGTCCTTTCGCTCTGGCTGGTGCACGGGCTTCTCACGGAGCAGCTTCGCTGCGAGGTAGCTGAGCAGCCGTGCGCCTGCGGCCTTGCATCGGAGTTGCCCAACTGCGCCGTGGCCCCGCTGCCGGCCGCGGTCTCTGCACAGCACAGCAGCCTCTGCGCTCCTGGTTAAGCGTGCATGATGTACTGGCTTCCGTCACTGACTCCCCATGTGTCGCGGTCCATGCAGCTAGCATGTGGTTGCGGGTCCGTGCAGCTCACCCCGCAAAGCTGCGTCTTTTCTTGGGTGTGAGGAGCTCACGCACACTTCCGGCAGCGTGACCGCTCAGAAGCTCACTCGCTCCCTTTGTCCTGTTGGCTGTTTCCCTTCCTCGGTTGTGTCGCCTTCTTCCAACCTCATTTCACTTGTTTTTCCGAATTCCACGCTGATTTTCCCAGTGTTTTAAACACGCCAACTTTGAGATGTAACGCACCTACCGCCCATTCGAAGTAGCGATCACTGGCTGTCGGAAAACTCACGATGAATCTCCGCTTAGAAGACACACGTCAGGACTTCCCTGACAACCCAGCAGGCGGTGTTGAGCATTATTTTCAGAGTCGCTCATCATCGACACAATCTTAGATGATTTTCACCATCTCTCACAAAACATCATGCCTTTCACCACTTCCTGCCCCGTCTCCCGTAGCCCAGCCCCGGGAGAACAGCTCTACCTGCCTGCGCTGGGGATGTCCCCGGGGCAGTCACGCAGTCTGTGGCCTTCTGTGGCTGGCTCTTTCACGGACCGTGGTGTTCGTAGGGCTGAGCGTGTTGCCGCGTGTGAGAGTACGTCGTTTACATGCGTGACGAAGAGCGGCCCACGAATGAAACACCCCCCGCATCCGTCTGTCGGTGGAAACGTGGAGCCACTGTCCAGGACGCTGCTATGAGCGCCTGTGGACGAGCTCTGGCTTGAAGAATTGTTCGGTTCTTCTGGAAACGCACCAGGAGAGGAGCGATCCCTGGTCCCCCGCTCACTTTGTCAGGAGCCCCCGAGCGGCTGCGTTCAGTAGCTAGACCTGCGTCTGCATCCCGGAGCGGAGCGCTCTAAGCTGCTACATTCTTGCAGATTGTAAGACCTGGTCCTTGAGAACATCTGTTCCTGTTTCTCTTGCGTTATGTTTCCGCCTTCATTTCTTTGGCCATTCTGTGCCTCCCCGGACCCTAACTCCATTTGCCAGCTAGATGTGGGTCATCTTCGACTCCCACCTCCCGCTGACCTGAAGCGCGTGCATGCCAGAGGAGGAGCAGCTGGCCGGGTTTTGTGATAGTCCACGTGACCGTCCCCTGCTCCGTCTGTGAAGAAAGCAGAATGACCTTTGGGGAAATGATGGGCTCAATCTAGCCGTTCACCACGACTTGGGGGACAGACCTCTGCCCATCACTCTCTCCCCAGGTATACTGGCCAGCTCCGAGGACGCCAGGACAGTGCTTTCTGCCTGCTGAGATGTGTTTCTCTGCATCTTCATAATTACATTGAAGCAATTCTTAGCATTTCCAGGATCCAATTTGATACAAAGATGTAAGATTAACTCCAGGGTATTGAAAACCCGGATTTGATGAAGTGGCCTTTGTCCGCATTCGAAGCATTACTTGAGCTGAGGTAGGAAACTCCCCTGGGACTCCCAGGCTCCCTGCTGCTGACTTGTCCATTCACCTCTCCCATTACCGGCTCCGCAGCACCGGCGCTGGAGACGGATCGCAGAGAACAACCCACGCAGGCACTCGGGAGAGACACAGCCATTACGAAGACATGCTCAACGCTTATCTGAGGGTTAGGCCCGCGCTTGTCTTCCAAAGCTAACTCCCTCTTAAAAGGAAGCAGTTGTTGTAATAGAAATGTTTCTTTCCAAGTTAGCAGCGGTGTGGCCCTGAGAATGTGTGATAAGCCATGAACATTAACGTCAATTAAGCTCCTAACCCTTATTGAAGAAATTAGATACAAATCACAAACCTCATTGCCTTCACTTTGAAAAACGCTGAGCATGACACGCAGTGTCTACGGCATCGGCGGCTTTTAAAACAAAGCTGGCAGCTTCCCACGCTTGAGTTCTGAGGTTGAGGTCTGAAGGATTTACACTCATTATTTCATCCTCCCAATAGCCACAGAGAGAGACTACGAGTCCCCCAAGTCACAGAGGAGGACAAGAGGGCACAGAGTCAGCCCCTGAGCCAGCTGGCGCGTGATGGTGACAGTAGCTGGGTCCCACGTGGCTAACTGCAGGTCTGAGCCCTGGACCTGGCAGCCTGAAAGCACACTGGGCGTGTGTGCGTGTGCACCCCAAATTCCAAGTGAGACTGGGGGAGAAGGGATTGCGGCACGGCCATCCCTGCAAGTGTGTCCCCGTCTCTCTTTGGCAAAATATTTTTAAATGCCCTAGAGCAAAGTACTGTGAACCGAGGCGAGCCACCCAGTCTGACTCCAGGCCCTGTGGCTGTGCAGTAGTGTGCATTCTGCTTCTCTCTGAGATGGAAGTTTTGATGAGAAGTGAGTAAATACACGGGCCACACTGACAGACGCAGAGAGCAACATTACTGCACTGGAGTCCGTGAGGACGTCGGCAAGCAGGAAGCTACTCAGATGGGCGGCCGGCAGAGGAAAGACGCAGGGCCCAGAGGGGCTCCCTTCCCTGCGCCCCCTCTTGACTCGAGTCAAAAGTAGAAACCCAGGTTTTTATTTATGTATTGGCTCACACAATAATTATCAGTAGAAATAACCTCTTTCTTTTTTCTTTTTCCTAGAAAGTTTTTTTCTATAGGGCATGTGTGCTCGCCAGAGAGACAGCAAGTGAGAAATCCCCACCACCACCCCCCGCCCCCGGGCGGATGGCCATGCCGCAGTCCCTTCTCCTCCACCTCCTCTTGGGATCTTGCACACACGCATATGCGCCTGGTGTGAGTTTCAAGTTTCAAGCAGGGTCTGGGACTTGAACCACAGTCGACTGTCTGAGAGTCCAGCAGCGTAACCATTGTGCCATCTGCTGGTCCCAGTACTCTTTCTAGGTGCTGGTAATGAAACGGGGAGGGAAGGGTAAGCGCGGCTCTTGTACGTCTGCGGTCTTAGAGGGCACAAGGACGCTAGCCAGACGCAGTCACAGACACGGCCCAGCTGGTCACATGGCAGCGATGCCGGACCAAGGGGAGGTCCCGTGCAGACCAGCTGGCGCCACGCCCATGGCCGGGGCTGGCTGAGGCTGGGGAGGAGTCATGGCTGCAGATCCTGCTGGAGTACCCGTCTCGTTCTCTCTCTCTCTCTGTCTCTCTCTCTCTCTCTGTCTCCCTCATGGAAGAGATTACTGAATTTAAAAACTGCTGTCGAGGATAGATACAAATCAAGGAAGTTCGTCTGTGTGCCTGCTTTCATAGACCTCTTTGGGAAGTGGCTGTTTGAGCGTTGCCATCATGTCCCTTTCTTCCCTAGCAGTATTTTCACTGCCACCTGCTTGCTCTAGTCCCCCATGGTCATCCGTTCGTCTGCCCCGTCTCGGTCCTGAAGTCCGTCTTGACGTTCCCAGAGCTGCCTGTGCTTTCCTGTTAGTACCGGCACGGCGTAACTTCCCTGCCGTGTATTTTTAACCTGCTATGGTCCTTAAAGAGCCCTGTTCTTGCAGGCAGCCTAGGCAGCGCTTACTCGGGGAAACCCGGCCTTACTTGGGATCTTTACAGGTTGACGTTTGACGAGATTATTGACACGAGCTTTAAGCCTATCACCTGGCCAGTGTTTTTCTCCTAACTGTCCAATATAGGTTTGCTCACTTTTTTCTACCTCTCCTGCCTTTTTTATTAATGAAACACATTTTATGACTCCATTTATCTCCATAGCTGGCCTGGTAGCTAGAATTATTTGACTTGCTGTTTAGTAGTTCGCGTGACAATTCACTGGAACTTACTACAGCTGCTTTTCAATGACAGTTTTGCCTACCTAAATGTTTATACCTACCTAAATGAAGGTATAAAAATTTTAGAAGTCCGTATTTGTTTCTCCGGTCTCAAACACTGCAGTTGCTATAATGCATTTTACTTTTATATATAAGGGGTATCCTAAAAGCTCATGAAAATGAACTTTTTCCATATTATGGAAAAAACCTGCATGAATTTCCAATTTTTGCACCAAAATAAACTCATACTTTAATTCCACTTTTCCATGAAATTTTTTAGGTCCCTTGAACATTATATACCATATGCTACATTATTAATATTTTCTTTAAAATATTTAAATTCTGGGGCCAGCGGATAGCACGATGGTTAAGGTGCTGGAACTCCCACATGGCCCACCAGAGTTCGAGTCCCAGACCTGGCGGCTTTCTCTCTTTCTCTGGCAAAACTCGTGTGAAAATAATAATTAATTTTAAAATAATTCTAAAAAAATTTTAAATACTAAGAAAAAACAAGCTATGTAATTAGACAGGTAGTTATTTGTTAGGTCTATGCTCCCATTCAGTGTCATCGCTTTTCCTGCCTGAGAGTTCCTGTAACATTTCGTGTTTGGGGTCTTCCAGAGATCAATTCTTTCAACTCTTATTTCTGGAAAATTCTCTCGTACAATTGCTGTTGTGCATTTCACGTTTTTATGCTATAAATCAAATGTAGACTCATACGTTTTACTTCAAACCGTTGTATTTTAGAGTTAGTAAAGTTAGAGAATAGATCCTTACATGCTTCTTCATTTCTTTGGAAGGATGCAAAGAAATGGAGAGCCAGAATACATTTCTGGAGGTACTGGGTTGTCAGGAAAAGCATGGTGCGTTTTTGCATAGAGAACGATGTCACGGCTTTCCCAACAGTAATGTATTCCTTACATCTAAAGAACCTTGTATTCCTTGCTAAGTAGGTCTGCTGCCAACGAGCTTGCTCCGTTTTGGTTTATCTGAGAAAGTTTTGTTTATCTGAGAATTTTTTCTCTTTTTCAGTTTTAAAAGATTATTTTCACTGGCTTTTATTCTAGCATGATAGTCTTGGGGTTTCTGTTATTGTTTTTTGGAGTTTGTTGTTTAAGCATTTAAAGACCTAATTCCATGTTCTCTGTTCTCACATAATTTCTGATGAGAAGTCTGCTGTAAATCTCATTCTTGCATCTCGGCAAAAAATGCATCTCTTATTTTTTCTGGTTGTTTTCCTTTTGTTTCTGATGTTCAGCAGTTTGACTATGGCATGCCTACATAATACCTTCTTGGTTTTATTCAGTATTTTTATCCAGCTTGATGTCTGAGCATTTGGGATTTGTAGTTTGGTATCTGTCACAATTTTGAAAAATTAACAGCTATTATTTCCTCAAATGCTGCATTCACCAGCATTTTTATCCATTTCCTTACTTAATTTTATTGTAGTTAAACAGTTTTATCCAAGTCATTCATTTAGCCAAAATAAATTATTGGAGCCAACCAGTGGCGTGATTAAGGCAGCTGGACTGCATATGGCCAACTGCATGGTTCGAGCTCCAGACCTAGTGGCTTGAAGAACATGCCAGGCTCATACATGCTCAAAATCCCAAGAGGGGTATGGAGTACAAGAGACTGCAGAATGGCTATCCCCCTGGGGGTCATTTCTCACCACCCTCACCGCCTCCCCCTGGTGAATGCATGTGCCTTATAGCAAAACTTTTTAACAGTTCTTTCTCTGAGTTGCTGGCCCATGAAAGTTGCCTCAATTTGGACAACGTCTCGTTCCAGGTGATTATGTTGTCATGACTATATACTTTGAATTGAGTAGAAGGATGGGGTACTTCACGATCCAGACGTACATTCCCTGTATACTGACTGTGGTTTTATCCTGGGTGTCATTCTGGATCAAAAAAGATGCTACACCAGCGAGAACAGCACTGGGTGAGTCTAATCTCCTACCGTTTCGTATCATTTTAATATAGAAGCATTTGTTTGGAAAAATAGCTTTGATAAAGAAAACATAGTTTAAAAGTGAATGATATCATTTGAGGGTTACTCGAGCCACGCTTAGAGTTTTTTTAAGTAGCCGTGTTCAATTGTTCTGACGCTGGTTAAATTAAGACAGAGTTAGAGATTCACAAGGAACCAACAGTGTCCTCGACGTGATACTCCAAGGCTGGGACCGTCATGGAAACGTGGGCGCAGACGGGAACCTGCCAGCTCGGTCTGCCCACCGAGGTGCAGAAGTAGAACCTGCCATACGCTCGTGAGACAAAGACGTCCTCGGTCAAACAATCTCTCAGTAAAAGAGGCTGTGCATCAGTGTAGCGACATAGCAGCACACGAGCACGCGGTCATGCTTTACCTGTGGCCCATGTGCTAAGGCCGGTCTTGTCGTGGTATTTTTTTTCTGGTCACTGCAGTCTTTCCGTAGTTTTCGAAGTATGCAGCATATTTCTATCAGTTTTCCTTAGGAGAGGAATTTTGCCTAACTTTGAATGTTCTTATTTTTGAAAATAGGTAATATATAGGGCTATTGGACTAAATGTAGGTGTCTCTTCCTCCTCCCCCGACACCCCCTAAAACTAGAGCCACCCCAGTGTTAAACCCTTGCAAAGTCTGCCGTATTGGGTCATTGAGTAGGTCACTTTTCCGTGCTTCCTCTGTAAAAGTGCTCATGGCTTTTCAGACAATCCAACATTTGCATCATGTTTTCCTTGTTCAGCCACAAAGTACTCTCTGCGCAAGGTCAATAGCCCCTAACACCCATTTGCACAGTGGCCGTGCATGCTTACAGAGAACACACAACACACTCGGTAACCATCACGCAAAGATATTGAACTAAATTTAGCTACTACTCTTGAGGTTGCGACCTCACAGTTACAAGGTTAGGTGTCATCGTACACAAGATGTCAAGATGACATTCAAAGCAATACAACGTGTAGGTGTGTGTGCACAACCTGCGTCTACGAAAGCCCTCCAGAACTAGAGCATGAGCCCAGAGACGGCCTAGCACACAGGGCTGCACGATGCAGCCCAGAGGTGGGGCGAAACTTCATTACGACATTTAACTGGGATGCCAGGAAGGCCGTGCCTAGAAAAGACATCTCTAGTAAAGCTTGAGCCGAGGACAGCGGCATCAGGGAGAGCCACGCGCATTGTCCAAGAGGACACTCAGCACTCTATCTGCTTTTTAGAAAGACGGGGTAGCCCAGGCTCCTTCCAGTGTACCCACAACAGCAAGTACCCAATAGAAACAAGCATCAGACATTCTAGGAAGCTTGACCGTGCGACCCATCTTCAAGGGAAGAAACTGTTACTATAAAATACAGCCCTAACGCTGATCAGGAGACACGGGCTTTCCAACAGCTATTATAACAGTATTTAAGGCCTTCCAGGAAAGTACTGCCCTACTGAATACACAGGGTGTCTCAACAGAGGAAAGTATATTAAAAAACTCTAGAATCAAATGTGATATAGTAAAAAGTATATTAAAAAAACTCTAGAATCAAATGTGATATAGTAATTGCAAACAGTGACTAAATGGGCTTAGACTGAAGATGGCAAAAAATATTATGTAAACCTGAAAGCCATCAGATTCATTTCCTCGGACGTACACAGGGGCCAGATGTTCTTAATGAACGGTCTCAGCCTTCTGTGGTATGTTGAAAATACGGACAACGTGACCATAACTGAGGTTCGAGGATGACAAGAGGAAAAGAATGAGGCCAAATGTTTGTTAGGAAATAAAATTAAATTTTCAAACTGGGTGAAAAACACCAGCTTACAAATTCAAACAGGAAAAGAAAACCATCAGAGTTCACATGTTGAAAACTAAAAATAAGAGAAGTCTTGAGAGCAGTTAAATAAGGTCTCATTATATGTGGCAGGACAATCACAGGACTTGTGGCTCACATTGCATATACGAGAGCAGCCAGGGGAGAATAAATGACTCTTTAAAATATCGAGACTAAAAGAGAAAACCTGTCCATCCAAAAGTCCCCCTCCAGAGGAAGCAGGCTTCCATAATCTTGTCGGAACAGACAATTTCGGATAAGAAGCTATGCAAATTGTCACAAAAGATCTGGAACCACAATAAAAGTATGGCAGCCGTTTAGGCTAATGCAGCTGAGACACAGAAAACTGGATCTGCAAGAAGGCTGAAAAGCACACCAGAGATGGCAAATATTAAAACTTGCTTTCTATTTCTGTCCCAAGTATAGTCAAAATAGGAATACACTAAGATGTGGTTTCCGGGAACCAGCAGTTAGCGTAATGGCTATGTCGCTGGACTCCCACGTAGTCGACCGTGATTCGCGTCCCGGACCCAGTGGCTTAAAACTCACACCGGGCGCGTGTGTGTGCGTGCTCAAGATCCCGAGAGGAGAATGGAGGAGAAGGGATTGCGGCGTGACCATCCCCCCTGGGGAGTGATTTCTCGCTTTCTGTCTCTGTCTCTCTCTATCTGGCGAGCATACGCTCCCTATAGCGAAAACCTCCCCAAAAAAAAAAACAAAACAAGATGTGGTTTCCAACATGGGGAGAGATCAAATGCAGGCTGCAAATAGCAAGGAGTGGGGGCTGTGTGGACACGTGTTACTATGAGGCGACTTCAAATAAAGACTGAAATACTTAGAATTATTCGGGGCCAATGAAAAGGTTGGAAACCAGTGAACAAACAAAAAAAGCCTACTGTGAGAAAAGAAAAACTGCAGTGTGCATTACACCGAGACGGCAGTCATGCGGCTTACCATTAAAACTTGCCTCACATGGGGAAGGCCCACCATGTACTCTCAGTTCAAAGGAGAAACTGTCAGAGTGGGGGAGGAAGTCAGGCCCTAGCCTATACTGACGAAAGAGAGCACAGGTTAAATACGAGGACGCAGCGGGGTGACTTGGAAAATGGATTTTTAAAAAGATATCATATCAACAGTAAGAAAAACAAACTGGTAGACTATATGAAATAACACAAAGTAAAATTAAGGAACTAGTAGAGGGGCCAGCAGGGGGCATGGTGGTTAAGGTGCTGGACTCCCACGTGGCCAGTGCAGTTCGGGTCCCGGACCTGGCGGCTGGCTTTCTCACTTTCCCTTTCTCTCTCTCTTACTCTGTCCCTCTCTGGTCACATTTAAATAAATAAATACATAAATTTAAATAAAATGATTCTTTTTAAAAAGAAAAAAAGCTAGTGGAGACCAACGAGAAACATAGCAATAACGAGGTCAAGACCGGGGCCCGGCAGGAAGGCCCGGAGTGAGGACTGACGAAGAAAACACCTGGAGACGGCAGACACGAACACCTCTTAGAAACAGACACTGGAACTGTGAACTTGGGAGACACCATGTGCTCACTAGATCTTTTCAAAATTAGATATTAGGAAAACATTTTCCGTAAAACCACACCTTAGATTTTGTTCTCAGTTTCTAAGCATTTTTACATGGAGGACCACAGTCTATCCACACAGGACTTGGGGAGCCTGCCACCCTGTCTCACTGCACTGAACTAAGGCACTGAGTCCTAGGGGGTCAGCTCTGGGAGGCTCGGAGCAGGCTGAGGCGCAGACGCCTGGGTCAGGGCCGTTCCGCCCGGTCAAGCTCCTAGCCTCTCCGGCAGCCCTGCAGAACCAGGTGCAGGGAGGGCTGAGACAGGTGTGTGTGTGTGTGTCTGTCGTGTGGGCCTTCTCTGACACGGACTGGGGTGCAAACATTTCTTGTCCTCCCATTGAACCAGAGGCAGTAAGAGTTAAACGCTGGATTCCAATCATTCTGGGGCCCGACTTACCCTGTCTGGCCACTGGCAGGTCCTGAATTCCCCGAGTTCAGCCAGGAGATGGGTGTGTCTCTTTTCTAAATCTCCCCACCGCCTTTGATTAAACCTCTGGTGTTCCGCCATAGGAAAGGGTCAAGCCAGTATTGAGTATGACCAGTTACTTAACTCCGTGCAAACGTGTTCTAATACATACATTGTGCCAGTCTCGGTTTTGGGTGCTCTCGTCCCTTCTGTTGCTAATAACGAAATGACCGGGGCGTGGGCAATTTGTAAACACTGACGTTTGGAGCTCACCGCTTGGAGGTCCAAGGCCCCGGGGACGCATCGGTGAGGGTCTTCTTGCGGATGGACAGCATGTGGCCGGAGCTGGAAACAAGACACCAAGTTCATCCCTCTTCCTACCGCAACCCAGCAGGACTCTGTCACGGGAGCCCGCCCCGGGCCCAGCCACTTCCCCAAAGCTCCACGTTTCGGCAGCACAACAGCAGCAGGTCCCCACCCTCACACATTGCAGTGGCTCAGTGGCCCCGTGGCCCCATGGATTTCAGGAGGACGCACAGGCGGCCGGAATGCACCAGTCGTCAGCAAAGCGAAGACGTGCTTTTCTCTGCAAAACTGCACCCTCGTTTGGCTTTTACCTGTCGCACCGTCTACTTGGGGAGACATGCGTGTAACAGAGGCCGTCCTCTGACGATGCAGGACAAACACAGAACAAGGGCCGTAGGTGGCACAGGGGCGGTGCAGATGCTCACCTCGGCCCGTCCGGCGTGTCATAAAGGGAGGAGCTTAGGCTGCGGGTGCTGGAGCTGGGCGTCTGGGCAGGAGAAAACTGGAGCAGCAGGGACCCATAGGGATGCACACTGCGTCTTCATTAAAAAAAGAAAAAAGGCAAGGGAACCAGCAGTTAGCATATTGGCTATGTCGCTGGACTCCCACGTAGTCAACCGCGGTTCGTGTCCCGGACCCGGTGGCTTAAAACTCATGCCGGGCGCGTGTGCGTGCGTGCCCAAGATCCCGAGAGGAGAATGAAGGAGAAGAGATTGTGGCGTGACCATCCCCCCTGGGGGGTGATTTCTCGCTGTCTCTATGTCTCTGTCTGGTGAGCGCACGCGCCCTATAGCGAAAACCTCTCCAAAAGAAAAAAAGGCAAAATGGCAAACAGGAAGAGGATTCTTGAATTAGTGGGAAGATACCCACTTGGCTCAAGTATTTGAATGTTATTGTGAAGACTGATGAGAGAGCTGATTGAAATGCTGCTGAGAAAACTGTGTACAGAGTCAGGTAGACGGGGGCTTTGACAGTGCAACTGGACACGCCGGGCAGGCCCTGCGCTGTGAGCAGGGCTCCCTGTGCACACACGCGGGGCTTGCACGTGTGTGCCGTCACCCGGGCTGACTCGGGCTGTGGGTGCCTCTGTCCCTCCCTTGTGGAAGAAATAAAAGTAACAATATATAGATATTAAAACCTCAGAGGGGCTGGCAGGTGGCGTGGTGGTTAAGGACACTGGACTCCCACATGGCCGACCACGGTTCAAGTCCTGGACCTGGAGGCTTGCTCTCTCACTTTCCCTCTCTCGCCTTCTCTCTGGCTCTATCCCTCTCTGGTCAAAATTAAAAAAATGAAATAAATGAATGAATAAATAAAAAACAAAATAATCCTTTAAAAAAAGATTTATAAAAACAAAAACAACTCAGAAAGAAGTGTGTCACACAGCTGTGTGGGGGTGGGGCCGTGCTCTCTCGCTGTCTGTGTCTGTGTCCTGTCCTTTCACGGCTGTCCCTCGTGCAGGCATCACCACGGTGCTGACCATGACCACCCTCAGCACCATAGCCAGGAAGTCCCTGCCGCGAGTGTCCTACGTGACCGCCATGGACCTCTTCGTGACCGTGTGCTTCTTGTTCGTCTTCGCGGCTCTGATGGAGTACGCCACCCTCAACTACTACTCCAGCTGCCGGAGACCAGCCGCCGTGAAGAAGGCGACGTCGGTGAGTCGGGGCACGGGGACTGCCTTCCTGGGAGGCAGTGGGAGGGTGTGAGATGGGAGAGTGTCTGAATACAATTTTAACGCAGGCTGCAAATACCTGGTTCAAGACGACGTTTGTAGAAATGGGCCACTCCTGGCCCCAGAGCACATGCCGGTCCCCACGCCCACCACACTCAAGCTGCTACTCGCCCTCCCCCTGTACCCCTGGCTTGGCCCCCTGGCTGCACCCCAACCAGAGAAGCAGGTGTAAGTCAAGGGAACACGGCCACGACAGGTGGCCTGCCACCACTGCCTCCACCAGCACACGGGCCATGGCCCCTGCGTTTGAGCAGCCCCCAGAGAGCAGAATCGGGCTAGACTCGGGGGACAGGAGGTGCCAGCAGGAACTGCCAGATTGCGTGGGTTCTACTGGCAAAGGGGAGAGGAGCCCACTGCCCGAAGCCAAGGACGCTCTGGAGGGTCCCCCCTCTGCAGTTTCACTTCCAGAGGAGAAAACCACAGACTCTCCTCTGAGCCTCCGAATCCCAGGCCCCCACCCACAGAACAGGGACACACTGCACAGAGCTAACGCACACAGGGGCCTACGAGAGCGGGCAGCTCCGGGAGAGGCCCTCGGCTGGGTCTCCCAGCTCACACCCTGCTGGCCAGAGGGCTCCACCTTCTCGCCACCTGACAGCAAGTGGGAGCCCCTCTTCATCAGATCTCCGCAGCGTGAAGGGACCAGAGGACTCAAAAGAGAGCACCCCCACCCTAACAGAAAATCAGAGATTAAATTTGGGGACGTAACGAAAGCAGTCAGGATAGAAAAGATCATCGCAATTAGGACTTGCAGGAAAAAAATACCTGAGAGCACAGCTCGAGCAATAATGGAGAATAAAAAGTCATACAA
Organism: Tupaia belangeri chinensis; assembly: GCF_000334495.1. Taxonomy (NCBI): domain Eukaryota; kingdom Metazoa; phylum Chordata; class Mammalia; order Scandentia; family Tupaiidae; genus Tupaia; species Tupaia belangeri. The sequence goes on from NW_006204543.1 coordinate 2,015,670, forward strand.
AAAGAAACAGCACCGAGAGCTGGGTTTTGAGAAGAGAAACGAAATTGACACCGCGGTAGCTAGACTAAGGAAGAGCAGAGAAAGAAACAGAGAGACGGAATCGAGTCAGCAGCAAACAGGTGCCACAAGAGGTCACGAGCGACTACCACGAGCGAGGCTTTGCTAGCCAAGAGGAAACCCAGCTTAGGCGAACCCATCTCTGGACACACACAAGCCACCTAGTTGGTGGTCAGAAAAGGCATGACACGGTTTCCTGGTTTCCTGTGCAGAAATGTGGCATGACTTCTCTGACCACCCAACAGATTGAGCCAGGGAAAATAAAGTCTGACTAGACCGACACCAAGCAATGAGGCTGAGTCAGTAATAAAGAAAAGCCGCGTCTCGAAGGCTTCACTTGTGAACTCAACGAAGCTTTTAAAGAGGAGCTAACCACAATTGTCCTAAAGCTATTATTTTAAAGAATTAATTTTTATTTATTATTATTAATTCAACCAGAGAAAGAGAGGGAAAGTGAGAAAGCAAGCCACCAGGTCCAGGACTCGAACTGTGGTCAGCCATGTGGGAGTCCAGTGCCTTAACCACCACAGTGCCTGCGGGCCTGTCCTCAAACTGTTTCTAAAGATCCAAGAGTAAGAAACCCTCCCAGGGTCCAGCAGACAGTGATCGACTGTGGTTCGAGTCCCAGACCCAGTGGCTTAAAACTCACACTGGGTGCATGTGCATGTGTGCCCAAGATCCTGAGGGGTGAATGGAGAAGAAGGGATTACACGGAGCAATCCCCCCTGGGGAGTGATTTCTCGCTTTCTGTGTCTCTGTTTCTCTCCAACAAGCACATGCACCCTGTAACAAAAATCTCTCGAAAAAAGAAGAAAGAAAGAAAGAAAGAAAGAAAGAAAGAAAGAAAGAAAGAAAGACAGAAAGAAAGAAAGACAGAAAGAAAGAAAGAAAGAAAGAAGAAACCCTTCCAAACTCTGTGACTCGTCCGTCACCTTGATCCCAAAAGCAGTCAAAGCGTGACAAAAAAGAAAAGTACAGACCGACATTCTTGAGGACAGATGCAGAAATCAACAAGGTATGAGCAGATTGAATCATGAACACACTCGATTGATTACGCACCATGAAAGGTAGGCTTTATCCCGGGTGTAAGCGTGGCCCTGCATCTGCAAAAGAATACATGATACATCACATTAACAGAAGGAAAGATGAAAACCGCATGATCACATCAATGGATTCGGAAAAAGCATTTGACAGAACGCGACACCCTGCCCTGACTGACCCCAGCACAGCCGTTACAGAAGAACCACTTCTCTCCGCACAGTAAAGCCCAGAGTTACGTGGTCAGTGGGGAAGGCTGAGCGCGTTCCCACCAAACAGTGGCACAGGATGGGGCTGTCCCTTTCCCCACTCCTCCTCAACGTGGTACGGAAGTCCGAGCCAGCGCAGTCAGGACAGAAATAAACATTCCAACAGGAGAAGAAGTGAAAATGTCCCTGTTCGCAGACGACATGATTATAGAATAGAAAATCCAAAAGAATCCACCAAAAAAAAAAAAAAACCTCCTAGAAATGACAAATGAATTTGGTAAAATACAGGCAGGATACAAAATATACAAAACCATAGCATTTTTATGCACTAATAATGAGAAGACTAAAGTAGAATTGAAGAAAGCAAGCCCATTACAATAGCCACCAAAATAAAAGGAAAAAATGGAATGAAAGACCTCTACGATGAGAACTATGAAAAACAGGAGGAAAAGAATTGAGCATGACATGCAAACGTGAAAAGATATCCCTTGTTCCTGGTTTGGAAGAATGAGTATAGTCAAAATCAATTGTACCCAAATTAATTTACAAATTCAGCGTGATTCCAGTCAAAGTGCTGGAGGCATTCTTCACAGAAACAGAAAAATAAATAAATAAATAAAATCTATCGCCGGAGTAATTAAAGGAGGCGTTTTCTCATTTTCTACCCAACCTCCTAAAACCTTACAAAGCTGTGCTAATCAAAACAGCACGGTACTGGCACAAAAACAGACACGCAGACCAATGGAGCAGAACAGAGGGCCAGAAATAAACCCCAACACATGCAGCCTACGGATTTCTTTCTCTTTTTTTGGAGAGGTTTTTGCTATAGGGCACGTGCGCTTGCCAGACAGACAGAGACAGACAGAGAGACAGAAAGCGAGAAATCACCCCCCAGGGGGGATGGCCACACTGCAATCCCTTCTCCTCCATTCCCCTCTCGGGATCTTGGGAGCACACGCACACACGCCCGGCGTGAGTCTGGGACGTGAACCGCGGTCGACTACGTGGGAGTCCAGCGACATAGCCATTATGCTAACTGCTGGTCCCCAGCCTACTGATTTCTGACAAAGGGCACAGACAGTCCTGTGGGGAAAAGAAAGTGTCTTCGGCAAATGGGACTGGAAGAACTGGATGTCTGTGTGCAGAGAAATAAAACCGGACCCCTTCTCTCACCGTTAACCAAACATCACCTCAGAATGGCTCAAAGAGCTAAATGTAAAGCCTCACACTATGAAACTACTGGTGGAAAACACAGAGAAGACTCTTGAAGACATTGGACTCTTAAATACCCTAAAGCACAGGCAATAATCCCCAATAAGCCAAGGGGACTGTCTACACTACGGCAGACAGCGAGTGCAGACACAGGGACTTCGTAGGAGAGGGTAGACAGTAGGGGTGGGGGGGGCCTCTGGAGAAACGCATTGAGCAGGCGAGAATGTGAGGTTACCTGCTGAAAACTCTGTGCACGGTAGTGTCTTTGACTTGATTGACATGCACTGCCTGCGTGCTTTGCGAAGCCGTATGCTGTGAAGATGCGCACGATTCAGTGTAGCATGTTTTAAATGGACAGGAATTCTTAAGACGTGAATGAGCCCTTCAGGCATCTCTCTGGCATCTCTGCCAGTGACATAGATTAGTAACGCTTTCTTTAAGAGAGATTTTTTGCTATCGGGCACATGTGCTCACTGGAGAGACAGAGAGATAGAACGTGAGAAATGGCCCGCCGAGGGATGGCCGTGCTGCAGTCCCTTCTCCTCCACTCTCCTCTCAGGAATTTTGGCATGTATGCACACGCGCCCAGTATGAGTTTCAAGCCTCCGGGTCTGGGACTCGAACCGCCGTGTGGGCGCAGATTAGTAGTTCTTCATGTTGCTCCTAACGAGGGTGGCCTGGGATGTAGGTTTCTGCGGCCATCATCTGATTCCTTTCTCCTCCTTCTCTTGTAGCTATTACACCCAGACTCCTCGAGGTGGATCCATGAGCGGATAAGCCTGCAAGCCCCCTCCGTATGTATAGCATCCCGGTGCTGATACCCCTGAGAACCTTTACTCAGCTGAGATTGTGTCTGAGGGCCGGCCCCGCATGGCTGTGGTTTGAATCCCAGCCTCGGCAGCTTGGGAAAAAGCACTGACCCAAACTAAACGGGGACTTTAACTCCACGAGAGACCTGAAGGGGGACTTTGGGAGGCCGCAGGCGCAGAAGGGCCACAGTTTCTGGGGCAGTTCAGTTTTTCATGTAAGAAACTAAAAGCCCTGGGCCCTGAAGCACGTAGACACAGCACAGCCCTCAAGGCAGCTCCGTCCTGTCGCCAGAGCTCACATACTAATCCCGCTTACAAGACCGAGATGAACCTAGGTGCTCCGAGCCCCGAGCGCCGCAGCGTCCTGCTTGGTCCTTCTGCACGTGCCGCTCTGAGGCGTCGTGAAGGTGGTCAGTCTTATAAAGGGGGTCAGCCCACAGTTCTCACCATAACGAGGTGAGAGCGCCGTCAGCTCTCCGGGTCCGAAAGCCCCAGAGCGGCTGCCACCAGGAAAGGCAGTTTTCTGGTTGGCACTTGTCAGAAAGGCCAGGTGTCCCAGACGCAGTGGCTGGGGCTAGGCTCTGTGTTGTTCCAGCAAGCCTCCCCACCCGTGCTGTTCACACCTGCTCACTCGGGCTTCAGGACTGTTACCTAGAGACACGCCCGTGTCACAGCCCTGGGGACAGCGGGCTCACATCCCACCCACCCATTGCAGCTGCGGAGGGCGGTGGCCGCTGCACAGGGCCCCGCCGGGCCAGGGGAGACCCCGCCCGGTAAGGACAGGCCACGCTCAGGAACCGCGGTCCAGGCGCTACACGGTCCCTTCCTGTCTACCAGGACACACCGAGTGGCTGCAGGGTGACTGCGTGCGGGTCACCACCACTTCCTGGCCTGACTCCACACAGCCACGAACACACCCAACACATGGGGACCCAGAACCAGGAGGAAAGGGCTGCCTGTTTTCTTGTAATACAAGTGTTTGGTAAAAATTTAAGCCACTCTGAGGAAGGGGGAGCGGCCTGGTCTCCAGCAGGGTGTGGAGCCCGGGCGCAGGGTCCGGCCAGCGGGGAGACAGGCTTCTCTGCCCACCCTTTGCTAGCAGCTGCCCCGAGTGCCAGCAGCCTGCCGGGCTCAGCCTGAGCTGCACAAACAGCACTAGCTTGGAGCGGCAGTCACGCCGGAGCTCGCCCGTGGCTCCCAGGAGCGTCGGATCTCCCCACGCGATAGCCCCCTGAGCTCGGCTTCCTGGAGGACCTGGTGGTGCCCAAGTCAGGCCGAGGCCGCTGCTGGAGGGAGCCCTCCCCTCCCCTGCCATGCCGACTGCTCGCTCCGCTCCGGCAGCAGAGCCGACGAGGCGACCCCCCAGCCCTGCGCAGTCCTTGAGATGACAGCAGCGTCCCTCTGCCCCACTCGAGCTGCCGTTTTGCCTAAAATACACAGAAAAGGAAATCCTCTCGTCAGCCTTACGCGCTGTATTTTTCACTGTTGACTGAGTAGAAAAATGTACCAGATTTCTTTCCCCAGTCCAGCCCACGTACTG
>NW_006204543.1:2020544-2020942 GCF_000334495.1 Tupaia belangeri chinensis
CAGGTGAGGGCTGAATTATAACCCGCACCCCCAGTCCTGAGGGGGCACGACGGGGACTGGAAGTGGCGAATCCACCCTGAAAAGATCTCAGCCTCCCTCACCAACACGCCAGGACTCAAGGGGTCTGAACTTTCAGCGGCATTCCCCTGCCTTAGCTTCACCGAGGTCGGGACGACACCCTCTGCAGCTCCCCAGGGGCGGGGAGGGGTGAGGCTGCACAGGCATAGTCGCCTTTTAAAAACTTCATGAGTATTGGGACCAGCAGTTGGTATAATGGCTATGTCGCTGGACTCCCACGTAGTCGACCGTGGTTCGCGTCCTGGACCCGGTGGCTTAAAACTCACGCCAGGCGCGTGTGCGTGTGTGCCCAAGATCCTGAGAGGAGAATGGAGGAGAAG
>NW_006204543.1:2021001-2032953 GCF_000334495.1 Tupaia belangeri chinensis
CTTATAAAAAAACCATCTAAAAAAAAAAAAAAAAAAAACTTGATGAGTACTTATTTCATGAGTAATAAAGACAGCGAGAGAAAGCCCAAGGGGGCCGCCCCGTGTCACAGTGAGGCCCCGCTGTGGACCAGGTCTGCAGAGGCCTGGGACCTGGCCAGCAGGTGAGCCCTGCAGCACGGCAGGACCAGGCTGCACCCCCGGTCAGGCCTTCCCTCCCGTGGGCGCGCCGTGCAGCCACAGGTGTCCTGCGCCCCCTGACTGTTCTGTTCTGCTTGCCTGCAGAATTACTCCCTCCTGGACATGAGGCCGCCGCCAGCCGCCGTGACGGCGCTCAACAACTCCGCGTACTGGCGCGAGCTGGAGGACACCTGCGTGTCCGAGTGCCTGGACGGCAAGGACTGCCAGAGCTTCTTCTGCTGCTACGAGGAGTGCAAGGCGGGGTCGTGGCGGAAGGGGCGCGTCCACATAGACATCTCGGAGCTGGACTCCTACTCCCGGGTGTTCTTCCCCACGTCCTTCCTGCTCTTCAACCTGGTCTACTGGGTCGGGTACCTGTACCTCTGAGGGCCGCTGCAGGGGCGAGGGACCAGCCCGGCCCACCCTCTCCCCCTTCACCCCCCAGCCCGCGATGCCGTGGGAGCGGCCAGGAAGGACAGCACGCAGCCGTCTGAGGTCAGAAGAGACCTCCAGCACAGGAGGCAGCCTGACACGGCGCCTGTGTCTCACACGCACACACGCACACACACTCACACACACGCTAGGTGAGTTTCACAGTGGTGTTCTTGTCCACCCCGTACTGAATCTGTAGTCTGGTGATGTTTCTGAGTGTTAGATCCCTGAAGCCGCTGTCCGTCACCCGTGCGAGGGTCTGTAAAGTAGGACAACTGAGCAGCTCTTGGCCGGCCCCTGCCCCTGTGACCCGGCGCCAGCCCCGAGGACTGAGTCCCTCCGCCTGGCCTGGGCTCCGGGGCCACACGGCGGTTGAGGCTGTGTGTGGACTCAGTGGCTTTGTCCCCGCTCCCTCTCCCTGTGGCCTCTGCTCTGGCCCGTCGTGGTCACCCAGCCTCCCTGTCCTAGCAGCCGCCTCTTGGCCTAGGATGAGTTCATAGACATCATCCCTCATTTCCATTGGAGGAAAACACCCACGTCTCAACTCCTGGCGTTGAAGTCAGAGGTGCCGATGGTCTGACCAAGCTGCCGAGGCCCGAGTGTTTGAACGTTGGGTCCTCGGGCTAGTTCAGCTGGAGTCCCCCATGTCACTCTCACAGCCGCGCTCTGCTGGCCCGAGCCTGACCCCAGAGGGCGTGTTCCACCTTGTCACAGTAGCATGGGTTCGATGACCACTGTCGTCTTGCGGAGGCTGACAGCTGCTGGAGCCTGTGTCGTGAAAACATATTCCAGAGTGTGAAAGAAACATAGGTAGAATTTTTAAAATTTCTTAGTAAATATTCATTTTCAAGTTAAAATGACTTTCAATGCAAAAAAAAAGGGCAGTGGCTATTATCAATGATATATTTTGATGAACAGAAATTATTTTGTACTTTGAAATAAGAACACGTAGCAAAATCCAAAGAAAAGAATCCCCCCAGGTCAATACTCTTTTGATATTTTTGTAACAAAAATCAAATTTGCTTCTTGATATTAGTTCTTTGTTATAACTGAATGCCAGTCCGTACTTCCTAAGACTCTTGGAAAACTCTCCCCCATCAATAGGAGAAAAAAAAAGTCCTTCCAGGCCCTTAGTGCTTTGGCATTCTTGAAATTTGGTACCGGAATCTGTGTTCTCATGTTTTTCACACAGAAAACTGAATTAATTTTATTCCGAGTCATACATTTTTAAATTACCTACTGTGCATACCAGTGTTACTCGGAAGCGAAGTGAGATGGCATGCCGAGAAATACTGAAGCCACACAGTGCCCTGGACAGACGGGCTGGAGGGAAGAGGCCAGAAGACGTGGAATCCAGTCTGTGCATTCGAGCTGACACCGCCGCGTCTCAGCTGAATGCACACACACACACACACACACGCCTGCCTGTCTGCTTCGGACAGGGTCTACACAGCGAGAGGTGCTGGCCCAGTGTTTTTCTTGCAGTAGTTCTCTGCCTTGGGGGTTGACAGGACAACGCTTCTATTTACCAGTTCAGTGGCGAGGTAACAATACCGGGTCGCTGGAAAAGTCATGACACATCTTTGCACAGAAGATCATGGCTTTCCCAATGACCTGGTAAGTAGTGGTGGGGCCAAGGCTGCAGCGGCTCAGCCCAAATCTCTCTCCCACTAGAGAACTTCGCGTGCAGTGCCGTGGCTCTGCCCGCGTGGAAACCGCCCTGCCCAGCTCTGGCAGAGGCGCCGTGGCGGTCCCTTGGCCCAGGGGCTCCCGCTGCCCTGCCATAGCACTCAGCAGAGAGCAGTCTTCTTTGAACACAATTTCAGTTTTATGAATTAACGCTAGCCATCTGAAGGATTTCAATCCGCGACATTCAAAAAGTTCTAGACAGAACTGAATTTTCTAGTAAAATTCTTCTTGGGAGGAAAATAACCTAAAAGAAACTCCCATAGCATACATTTGGCCCAATTCCACCTTTAAAACAATTTGCCAATCTCTCTGGTTTCAAAACCCACAGTATTTCCATGTGAGCAAGTCTCGTGACATTTGACGAGTAGGAAACAGGTACCCACAGCCTCTGTTCTGAATCTGGCCTCTCTTTCCTGACATCGGCTGTCCACTGCAGCTGTCTCCATGACGCAGAGCCCACATTTCATAGTGTCTCCTAGGGATTCACCAACAGGACATGGAGAGCCCTGCATGGAGACCTCGGCCTGGCCCGCGGGGCCTGGGTATGGAAGGAAAGCCCTCCCGGAGGGCCCCCACGCCTGCTCATCTGCAGGCTTTCCCAAGTCAGCTCTCGGCCTCCACCCTAACTGTCCAGATGAGGCTTAGCAGTGCCTTCCAGCTCGCTCAGGGGCAGAGCTCAGGGGCTCTCGAGCTGGTCTGTGCCCACTTTCTGGAAGGAGGAAAGGGCACAGGGAGAGTGAGGAGAGGGCGTGTGGCTCTTTACCTGAAGGCTGTCCTTTGGCAGGATGCTCGGTGACAGGGTCGCATGGGGCACATGGGCATGGCTGCTCCACCCAGGGTGCAGGGCATGGAGGTCTGGGGTGCCCCGGTGGCGGGCGCTGTCTGAGAGGTGCTGCTGTGTCCCTCACTCTCCCAAATGTTCCAACTCAAGCAGGTGACAGTTCCATATTCTGACAAGGGTTCCAAATTTGTGTGCATCACTCTCGAAACTGTGATGTCTCTGAGCCTGCATGCTGGGTGAGGGGCAGAGAAGAGGAGGCATTCCATATTAATGCAGTCGGAGCAGCTGCCCCTTCCGAGCCCATAGGGGTGCTGCTTCTGCAAGCGTCAACACCACTGACCAGAACAGAGACTCCCAGGCACAGGATGAGGGAGGCAGCCTGCTACGGTGTACGGGGACCCAGCCACTACTGCCCCAGGTTACCCCAAACATGCCTTAAATAAACAATCAGTATGCATCTCGTAAGAGTTTCCATTTCCTGCAGTCAGCTCTTTCAAAACAGGCATATATATGTATAGATGTATTATTGGGTGGTTGGGAAAATCATGATGCATTTTTGCATAGAAAAATGCATCGTGACTTTTCTGAGGACCCAATACACACACAGCACACAGACATGCGTATGTGTGTATGTATACACACACACCTACGTCTTCTGTGAATGGGTGGAAATAGGATTCATTTCTTTATATGCCAAACAGTTTCGTCCTTAGTTTTACATCAGATTGGTGGGCACATTTCTGTGGGTGCTTCAGTGAGGAAAACGCTTGTCTTTGAGCACAGTTTCATGCTGCCTGCAGGAAATGGGGGCTGCCGCAGAGTCCTAACGACTGGGGTGAGAGTGTCCCTGCAGACAAGCTCGCCACCCGGCCATGGCATGCTGCAGAGGAGGGCCCAGTAACCCCACCCCGCCCTGACTAATGCCTGCCTCCACCAGGAAGCAGCGGACCCCCTGGTCCCTAAAGGGCTAGCACACAAACGAGCAAAACCTCCTCTTCTTCGACCGTGTTTCTCTCCACTGCCGGACTGGGGACTTCCCGCATGTCCTGTGAGACCGGAAGAGCCAGGGCTGGTCTCCACTCGCCGTGGCCTCGCTGTAGGATCTGAGCGCGCTCAAGGCACGGAGCATTTCTGAATCCACTCCGTGGTCTCGCGAACTATTTCTGAGTGCTTCTGCTGAGTTTATAAACCGTATATGAAACTTCATCTTCGGTTTCTGCACAAAACAACTAGTTCCGGAATGTCTTCCGATAAGCATAATCCAATGTAATAGCAAAAATAAATAAATAAATAAAAATAAAAACCAACGAGTTAGGGAACGGCTTCGGATAAGTGTAATCCAGTGTACACTGAAAGCCAGTTTGCTCAGTGCGGCTCAATCCGGATTGAAACGCTGTCCCTTTTGGGCATCAGGACACCGTCACCTCAAAAACACTCAGAAAGGTAACTGGGAATAAGGAAGAGAGAGATTGGGAATTCGTGGGAAATGCTCCGTTCCCAATTCGCTGTTGAACCTCTTCAAATGGCCCAGGATGAAGACGTGTGTCCTGTACATTTCTCCCTAATCGGCCTGCAGGAACGGCCAGGCTCGGCGTTGCAGCAGCTCCTTCGCCTCTGCATTCTCCGTATCCACTCGTCCAAGCACCCCAGACCATCCCAGGTCAGCGGCAGGCCTGCCTCTGACCCCTGGCTAACGTCCCTTTATTATAAAAATGGACTTCTACCCCGCAGGAGAAAGCATGGGCATCCTGAAACAGCAGAGCAGCTCACTCCTTTACTGTTTCTGCAAGGGCAAAAACTGGGCTGCTTGGTTGTTTCAATGTTGATCGTTTGGAAGAGCAGAAGTCACGACATCGTCCTTTCAGAAGTCCTTCCGATTTCAAACTCGCCATGCCTGGGTATAAGCCTGGCCTGGTTCTGGTAAAGGCAGGGCGAATGCTGCTGCTCTATTTTCTCAAAGGTCCTCTGGTTGAAGGGTGCTCTGCACTCGGATGTCAGGAAAGCCCCTTAAACCTCTTAGTAACTGCTTACATTACAATCGGATCTAAGGCCGGTTCAAGTCAGCGACGAAGTTAGTGGAGCAGTTGATCACGGACACATTGGCCATGTTTTGAGTTAGCCAGGCGGGCTTTTTCAGATCACGGCACGTAAGCTGGAGAATAACCAGACGACCAAACGCCCGTCCACGCTCACTCCACATACTGTTTGAAGGTGGTGCTCAGATAACTGAGGCTACGGTGAATCGCTTTGCTTGAACAGATAACCACCTATTTTCTGCATCTCCTTTTTCACATTTCTAAACACCACCTGCGGTTTTCCAGCCCAGGGAGAGGGCTACGCAGTCCGAGGGGTGATGTTCCACGTGGGGAAGGAAGGCCTGGGCGTCTGTAGACGGCAAATCCAACAGGCCGGAAAGAACTCCGACTGCCAAGCACGGGCCGGACCGGCGGGCTCCTGCCGGGTCTTCCTGTTCCCTCTAGGCACCCGGAGCTCCTCCTCTGCCTTTCCTAGGTAACATTTGCCTTGTGGCAGCCTGAGGCCCGTGTCCCCTCCGCGCCTCACGGACTGAGGTCCCGTCCTAACACGGTGTTCACCCACCAAACACGTCGGACGTGGCCTTTCTTAAACACGCGTTTCTTAGACCAGGAGCCTCCAAGACAGACGGTTCAGTCCCCACGACGCCCACCTTCTGAAATGCCAGTACTGGCCCTCCCGCCCAGGGACGCTCTCGTTCCCGCCGGGCGTGTTCCTCGCACAGCGATCCGACAGCGGGCTCCCGGCTCACCTTTCGGAAGGCAGCCCTTGGACTCCGGGGCTGAACTGAGACTTCGTGGACACTGTGACCCTCAGGACAGGTGGCAGTAAGTGTGGGGGCGCCATTGACGGAGAAGGGAAGGGAGAGACGGGCTGGCCTTTCAGCCAGGGAGGTGACGTCGCAGGCCGGCCAGGCGGCGTGACCGCGCAGGCTCCCGGGTGACGAGGCCACCGTGACGGGCGTGCACACGTGTGTGAGCGCGAGCCCGCGCCTGCCCACATCGCCCTCTGGGAAACAGGGAGACCCACCCGGCCGTCGGAGAAGTCAGCAGCGTCTTTTCTACGCGGAAATGCGTCACGACCTTCCCAGCGACCAGTATTCGAAGGGACGGCGTTCGACGTCAGATTCATACAGAGGCGAGGAGAGACGTCTCAATGACAACACTGTCAGCTCCTGGCTTTCAAGGGACGGCGTCCGACGTCAGAGTCACACGAAGGCGAGGAGGGACATCTCAATGACAACACTGTCAGCTCCTGGCTTTCAGAACCAAGTGGTAGCTGCTACTTCTAAAGCAGGATTTACCTAATATGCCCAGGCCCCTACCGGGAGGGTTCGCGTGTGTCAGCCTCGGCCACACATGCAACGTGGCACTGCTCAGGCCGGAGCACGTCGGAGAGCCCGCGACCTGCCGGCCTGGCAGTCCTGGCCGCCCAGGGGCCCACGCATCGCCGAGGTGGGCTTGGCAGCTGCAGAGACGTGGAAAGCGCGTGACTTTCCGTGGAAGTGAAAGGTAAGCACGGCAGGAGACGCGCGTAACTGACCAAAGTTTCAGGTCGTCACCCAGATGTGACGGGGCCTCTGGACGGAACGAGCACCATCCTTCCACCGTCATCGGTTCAACGTCGTTGAAACGAACAAAATTCCAAACTAACAAAATCACAACTCACATTAAGGGGAAGAGACAGGGAAGACTCGTGTTGCTTCAGTATTAACTACACAGACCCTCACCCAGAACTCCGCTTGTCGGAAACATTTTCGGAATTGCCCTTTTTCCAGAAGTCCCGTCTGTCTCCCTCTCCCCAATCACAATTTGAAATTACTGCCGAGGGGACGAACAAAATTCCAAACTAACAAAATCACAACTCACATTAAGGGGAAGAGACAGGGAAGACTCGTGTTGCTTCAGTATTAACTACACAGACCCTCACCCAGAACTCCGCTTGTCGGAAACATTTTCGGAATTGCCCTTTTTCCAGAAGTCCCGTCTGTCTCCCTCTCCCCAATCACAATTTGAAATTACTGCCGAGGGGAAAGAAACTTCCTGCCCTTTTTCCAGAAGTCCCCTCTGTCCCCCTCGCCTCAATCACAATTTGAAATTACTGCCGAGGGGAAACTTCTACCCAATTTTTTTCATTAGTCATTTTCACTCTCATGTTTCGCCTTGTTTGGCTTTTTCTTCCTTATTTTTGAAAGGCAACATTCAAATTGGCTAAGAACTCTCTCTTTTCCTTAAAGTGGATGCATCTCTGGAAACTGCAAACTTGGTGAATTCCAGGACAGTCAGTCCCCTCTGCGTCACGTAATTGCAACTCCGGCCGGCGTCCCATCGCCTTCCTCAGCACTTTGACTAAGGTGACACGGTACGCCTCACGGCGCTTTCTAGCATCTTCCCTCTGGGATAGCTAGGAGAACAGTCGGAAGGCACTGCCGATCGCGCTTGGCCGTGCGGGGCGACCACGAGGGAGCTCTGCTCACGCGCCCGCACGCCCCCGCGCGTTGCCCCGGCTGAGGCTCCTGTCCCAGCAGAGTCCCTTTCCCACGAGGGCATTTTCCGGGACAGAGTCTAGGAGACAGTGGGCATCGGGGACTGGGCCAGCGCTCGCCGGGACCGTGCAGTGACTGTGACACGTGTCTGCACGTCGGCGGTGACCCGGAACAGCTGACATGTGCCATGCACACTGCCCTCTCCCCAGTCTAGCTGAAACCTGCACAACAGAGGAAATGCAGCGTCCCCGTGGGGGGCGTGGGCTTAGGAGCCTCGGGTTAAGGGAAAAAGAGAGGGCACGAGGGGGAGGGGGAGAAAGGGCGGAAGTGGCGATCTGTACGCGTCGTGGAAATGTGAAACCACATACCGTCTCCATAAAGGGAAAAGGAGAGGGTGCGAGGGGGCAGGGGGAGAAAGGGCGGAAGTGGCGATCTGTACGCGTCGTGGAAATGTGAAACCACATACCGTCTCCATAAAAACAGTAATTCCAGGCCTGATCAGAGGTGGGTCCAGACAGAGCCAGCCGCCGCCTCGGCGCGCCCCAGCAGCAGTCTCTCGGGCCCCCACTGGCCGCTCCCTGCCCACTGGGCACAGCGTCATGGTTCTCTGACAAGCAGGAGTAGCCCCGGAGGCGCGGGTGGCCGGCTGTCCCTCCTGGCCTGGGCAGCGCCATCGAGCCCAGTAACGGGGAAGCCGCAGGCTGCAGGAGGCTGCCACGCGACCGCAGGAGCCAGGGGCCTCTCTTGGTGACGCTTGTGTGGGAGGTTGGACCGGCGGGTCTGGGAGATGCCCGGGCAGAAAGGGATGGCATGGTGGGGTCTCTGCATACTGTAGACACCCGGCCCAACTGGGACCCCGGTCCAAGTGCAGTGCCCACCTCTCACCAAGTGAGCAGTAAAGGCCAGACCAGGGGTCACACCTTCACCAAGTGGCCTCCCACGCCCCCGCCCCCTCGCTGTCCCGTGACAGCTTGGAGTCCTGGCCCCGGGTGTGCAGGCCACCCGGGGCAATTTCAAGGTCCCGCTGTCCCCTCCCCTCCCCTCCCCTCCCCGAGGACGCCCCGCCCCCCCCCGCCACTCCCTTGGGCCCCCTGCCCGCAGCCAGCTGACCTCGTGGCCGGCCGGCCCTCTGTGTTTGTACCTGGTTCCTACGTTTGTACTTCTAATACGAATAAACGCACACGTTGTCAGAAACGCTGCCAGAGTGGGCGTCCTTTCTGGCTGGGGGGCCGACCGTGAGGACGGGGTGTGGATCTGCACCAGCAGTTCATGGGGAGGGCGTGACCCCAGCTGCCCCTCAGCTGTCCGGCCCCCAGAGCCCAACCCAGGAGTGAGGTCTACAAATGAGGGGCGGAGGGTAGGACTTTTTCTCTGGCAGGAAAGTTACAAATGCCAGTGTCCCGGGATGCTCCTTCCTCCATCCCACCTACGCCATGAACCCCCAACCCGCACCTGCAGGGCAGAGACCTGAGATCCCCCACGGCCGCTTCTCAGCCCCACCTGCAGCTCAGACATGGACTCAGTAGTGCTGGAACGTTCCAGAGTTGGGCTTGGCCTCCCTGGGGGTCTGCCCAGAGCTCCCAGAGGAGGTTCTGAAGCCCAGGTTGGAGCAGGGCACACCAGCACATGTGGGCCGGAAACAAGGCCCGGCGACCACCAGGGACATCTGAGGGTCTCACGTGCAGCGCTTTGGTCTGTCTGAACTGAACACCTTTTACCAAAAAGAAGCAACCCCAGGTCCCCTGGCTCCCTCCTCCTGACTGCACCACCGTCCTGCCCCTGCTGGGGGCACCGCGCTTGTGAAACGGGGGTGGGTAAGGGCTATGGCAGTTTCCCCCTCCTCTGCCTCTGCCCTGACCCTTGGGCGGGCCTCTCTCCAGGGCTGGGTTCCCAGACCAGGCCCAGGTCACTGCACGGCCCACGCGTCTCCTCAGAAGCTGCCCCGGCGGTCTCCCACCCCGCTCCTGCCCTCCCCGGCACTGGGCTTCCCCCTGTGGTGAGCGCAGCTGCAGGGCCTCCAGAGACAGGCGGGAACAGCAGTTCCCTGCCGGGCTCATCGGTGCTTGAGGGAGCTTGCAGCCGGGCCCCACCTCCCCGCTGAGTCTACAGACCCAGCCATGTGGGTGAAGGGCACGGGGTGCAGAGCCGACCCCCACGCCCGGGCCTGTGCTCCGCTGCACACCGGCCCCCCACAGCCCCAAAGCCATGACCTATCGTGGGAGACAGCCCACGTCTCGCGTGACTTAAACCCACTTCCACTGGGAGAACCGCCCTTTCCGAGACACCTCCTTCAAGTGTTCAGAAGTGGTGCTCGAGGCCAGCTGGGCTGGACGGAGCCGTGGACGCCATGGCTGCTCTCGGGCGCTCGGCCTGTAAGGCGGGACCGGCTGTGCAGGAGCAGAGTGGGACTGCGGGTCTCGCCCTGGGCCTGGCTCCCGGCTGCCGGGTCTGAACTCCAGGTAGAGGGGAGACTTCAGAAAGTGGCCAGGAGGAAGGGGGCCCGGGACTTGGACCGGCACGTCTCAACTCTGTCTTCTTTGGTCTTTGCCATAGGGCATGTGTGCTCGCTGGAAAGAGAGATGCAGAGAGGGCCGAGTGAGAAACTAGCCCCGGCGAAGGCCACGCCACAGGTTTCCCCACTCTCCTGTCAGGGTTCGGGGCGCGCCACGGCCCAGTGCTTTGCTTCGTTTTATTTTTTTTTTTGGAGAGGTTTTCGCTATAGGGCGTGTGCGCTCACCAGACAGACAGACAGAGATAGAGAGACAGAAAGCGAGAAATCACTCCCCGGGGGGGATGGCCACGCCGCAATCCCTTCTCCTCCGTTCTCCTCTCGGGATCTTGGGCACGCACGCACACGCGCCCGGCGTGAGTTTAAGCCACCGGGTCCGGGATTCGAACCACGGTCGACTACGTGGGATCCAGCACCTTGAGCACCCACCACCTGCTGGCCTGCCTTTTCTTTCTTTATCTTCAGGAGGAAGACAGAGAGATACTCTCGACAGGGTCTCGCCATACCACAGGCCGCACGGTCTGCCAGGACCACCAATGGGCAGGGCACCGGCACGTCAGGGGGGCCAGACTCTGAGCCCAGGTCTCCGCGGCGGCTCCCCACTCTCTGAGCCACCACAGCAGGGGCAGCCTCCCCTTTCTAACAGCCCCTCCCTGCCTTTCCCTGGGGTGGCGTCTCCCGTAGCCACTGTTGTCAGAACCGCCACCATCTCTCATTACCTCGGGCCCCAGGTAAGGTCCTGAATAAGCACATCCCAGCCTGGGCATGGCTCTAACCCCCTGGACCGACGGAACAAAAATGAACAGACATTAGCATCGGGGTCAGGTGTAAGGAGGGCTGCCAGGGTTCTGGGCAGGCACCTGGATCAGCCACACCACCAAGTAAATGTCACCACCCACGACATGGGGCAGAGCGCCTCTGCAGCCGCTGCGGTGACAGGTGATGAGGGGCTGACGGGGGTGTCTGCACTCCACTGCACACGCCCATCCCAGAGGTAAACTGGGGCATGAGGAAGGGGTAGAGCTCGCTGGGACACAGCAGCTCACGAATGGCGCGCTCCCACCGGACGTGGCTCTGTGCCCTGCCAGAGAAATGTGGGCAGCGTGGGAGAACAGGGACGTGGGACAGGGAACGCCTGGTCAGCGGCGGCTACGGGGCTGCCCTGCCTGGTCTCCCACTGCCTGTGCGGTCCCACGTGAGCCGGCGGCTTCTGGCCAGTCGAGCCTAAGCTGTTTCCTGCAACCTGGTCGCCCCTGGAATTCGTGCAGGGTACTTTCATGTGGGCCTGCCGTCCCGCAAGGTGGGGGCCCTGTGAGCCTGGCCAGCCTGGTCTGCACATGGACCCTCGGGCCCCACTACCCCTCACCAGACCGGAGCGGCGGGGCCCCCCTGCATGTCGCTAGGCCCGATGTGAGGTGTACCGGTCGCGTGGGGCTGGAGAGCTCCCCTTCAAAGGAACCGAACTCCTGCCCACCTTTTTTCCACGGCGGAAAAATCACTGAAAGCACCAAACAAGAGAAATCGCAAGGCTGAGGGGGTGATTTTCCAGGAACGAAAAGCCTTTTAAAAATGGGAAGTCAGGGACCAGCAGTAGCGTAATGACTATGTCACTGGACTCCCATGTAAAGTAGTCGACCGCGGTTCAAGTCCTGGACCCGGTGGCCTAAACTCATGCCAGGTGTGTGTGCGCGTGCCCCCAAGATCCCGAGAGGAGAATGGAGGAGCAGGGATTGAGGCGTGGCCATCTCCCCTGGGGGTGATTTCATGCTTTCTGTCTCTATGTCTCTCTGTCTTTCCGGTGAGCGCACGTGCCCTATAGCAAAAAAAAAAAAAAAAAAAAACACC
>NW_006204543.1:2032963-2036687 GCF_000334495.1 Tupaia belangeri chinensis
AAGCGCAGGGTGGGGGGGGGTTAAATAGCCAGTCATGCAGTCATGCCCAGTGCATTTTCCCTAAATCTTCACCTCCACTCATTTTTTGTTTTCAGGTTTTCCGCCCTTCCACAGGGTGCTAGAGAGAGGCAGAGGAAAAGAGAGTGGGAACGTTGAGAAACCCCCTCCGGGAGATGACCATGCCACCATCGCTTCTCCTCTCCTCTCCTCTCCTCTCTGGATCTGGAGCACACATGCACACGTACCCAGTGTGATTTTCAGGCTGCTGGGTCCAGGACTCGAACCATGAGCGTCCATGTGGGATTTAGCACCTCAACCACACCACCTGCTGGCCCGACACTCGTGTGGATGCGGATGACACCTGGGTTCCCGCTCAATTTGGGTTCCTGCACTCCCTCAGGGGGTTCTGATGGTTCGATCTGGGGTCGGGCCCCACTGGACCCGCCAGTGAAACAGTAACCACAGGGGGAAGAGGCACGGAGGTGGAGCCCGAGGGAGGCGTGAGTTCCAGCTGGCTGTCCATCCCCCCAAAACTGGGCCCAGATCCACAGCGCTTGTACTTGGGGACATAGCCGAGACTGAGAAGCCCTTGGAACTCGGACTGCGGGGACACCCGCCTGGTCCTGCATTATGCCATCTGGCCTTGGAATGTCCCACGCGGGCTGACGAAGCCTTGCTGCTGGCCCAAACCCCTGCCCCCTCAATCCACAGCGAGCGCACCTTAGCGGAGGGCCCAGCTCCCAGTGCCCCAGCGATGGGAGAGAGCCCAGAGGCTCCGCATGGACAGTGGCTCTGGCCAGACTTGGAGCGGCCCACAGCCCACCGGCCAGCGCCGAGGACAGGGTCACCCCTTGCCGACTGCAGAGGTGGAAGGTGCCATCTGGCTCTGCGTCAGGGAGAAGAGGACCGGGCCTTTGGTGAGCCAGGGTGTCGGGAGTCGGAGGCGTGCTCTGCCGCTCAGATGCCAGGGAGCAGCGTCAGGGCCCCACCTCCACTCGGCACAGCCCGGGGCCCTCCGGGGACACAGTGGCCCGGCATACCTGACGCCTGGGCCAAGCAGCCAGGCCCGCCCCACTGCGCGCAATAAAGCTGCGTCCACAGCCGTGTGCATCTCAAGAGGCCATGTTTGGGCCTGTTCAACTGTGTCTCTCTTTTCATAAGGTTACTATTATTTATTTCTTCTAAGAGGAAGTCAAGGGGAGAGAAGGGGAGAAACACAGAGAGGGAGAGACAGAGAGAGAGAGGCCACATCCCCCTGGGGCCCCCCAGCTTCAGCTGGCCCTGGACCAAGGGCACTTGCATGGTCTCCGTACTCGAGGTGGGTCTCAGGGCTTGAACCTGAAGCCTTTGCATGGGTCCGCCTTGCATACCATCGCGTCTTACCACCACGCCACCACCTGGGTTCCCAGCTTACTCTTATGGAAACAATGAAAACAAAGATTCCAATTCAATTCAAATTTACCAAATACCTCCACAAAGGTCGCCTCAAATTTAACAAAAATGGAAATAATTAGTTCAGGGCCGGCTCCATAGTCTAGTGCTCACGGGAGCCGGATCTAACACGGCCAACTGCCCAGTGTGAATCTTGGCCCTGGAGGCCGGAAAACACCCCAGGCACATGTGCGTGTGTACCCCAAACCCCGACAGGCTGGAGAAATGAAGGAAAAGGGATTGCACTGTCACTATGCTTCATGGGGGCGATGTCTCCCCCCTCCCTCCTTCCCTCCCTCTCTTCCCCCTCTCTGCAAGTGTGCGCCCCCGTGGCAAATAAGACCACGTAAGCAGCACTAGCTCCCGAGCGGCGTGGTGCCGTGTTTCGCAGTCTGTGCTGACCCGTACACACCTAGATCAGAACCCTAAGAATCCCCACTGGCACCTGGAGGTACAGAAAGAACACGCAGCAGCCCTCTGTGGGACTCTGGGACCGTTCTGGATCAAGTTCGGGTCAGACCCGGCCCTTGGATCACTGCACAGGACGCGGAGAGCTCGGTGACGCAGCTGCGACAGATGAGTGGCAGTGCGGGATTTCAGAAGGGCCCAAGCCCGGGAGCGAGGTAGGCCGTCTGCCCAGGTCCGCTCCGCAGCCGAGGGGGGCTCCGAGGTCTACACTGCTGCCCCGGGGAAAGCCTTCCTCCGGTCAGGGGCGAGCCCGAGGGCATCCCTCGCTGTCACCACAGCATGACACACAGGACAGGAGCTCCGCACAAGGGGCTCATGGAAAAGCCGCCCCTGAGGATGACGGGGCGCTCTGGAACTGCGCACGGCTCCCCCACACACGATACCTCTGTCTCATTGCAGAGTACACACCGAGCAAGGTCCCTAGGAAAAGCGAAGTCAGTTCCCGGGGGGCCGTGACTCCCTCGAAGACCGGGAGCTAGGACGAGGCCACATGGACGGAGCCAGTCCTCGGCAGTGCCTGGCTACACCCCTGGAGAGATGGGCGCCCCGCCATCCTCGGCGTCTTGCTTCTTACTTGTGAGCCGCCAGAAAAGGAACACGTAACGAGGCAAAGAAAGGAGCACTCACATTCCGGATCACCGGCTACGGCCAAGAACACACGCGACCAGGACCAGCGTAAAGCAGGGAGCTTAGCTCTGGGGAACTTGTCCACGCCTCCAGCTCCCCGGAAATGCAAGAGAAAACCCTCGTGCGCGGTCGAGCTGCGTGCCCCCTGCTCCCTCAGGCTCCTCCCGCCACGCTGGGCCACAGCGACTCAGCTGCCTTGGCTGGGGTTTCTCTGGGGGAGGCAGCACCCGAGGAAAGGCACTGCCCGGCTATGCTGTGAGGGCTCACACCAGATGCTTTCGGCGCCATGGGCTGCTTTATTTATTTATTTAACTTTTTTCTCCAAATTTAAAAGGGCCAGCTAAGACCCTAGGTCTAGACACAGAATTTGGAAATACTAAAATGCTCTATAGGGTTGTCTTATAAAAGAAGACTCACGCATGCACTCGTGCACACACACACGTCCGTCCTCCAGCCATAGGAAGAATGCTCTCTTTCTCTCTGCATCCAACCCCACTTCTCAGCGGTCGATCCCAAACCCTGAGGAAGCCTACCATCCGGGCTATCCCTCCGGCACATCCCTGCCTGTGCAGATCTCTGAGAGGTGAGCCAGGTGCTAGCTCGGCTTCCAGTGGCCCAAGGCCATGTCCCTGTGTGGACACAGCTCCCTAAAGTATCTGTGTGTGAAAACTCAGTGTCCCCACTCTACTGGTCCCGGTCAAATTCATGCATTTGCTTCAGCCAAAATTTTGCAGTAGGCAGAAGGTCCCCAGCCCCTGGTAGCACGGTTGGCTTAAAAAGCTTGTAGTTGGGGACCTGCAGGTGGCCTAACGGTAACATCGCGGGACGCCGATGTAGTCGACTGTGGTTTGACTCCCAGACTGGGCAGCTTAAACTCACGCCAAGCACATGTGTGTGCGTGCCCAAGATCCTGAGAGGAGAATGGAGGAGAAGGGATTGCGGCGTGGCCATCTCCCCTGGGAAGTGATTTCTCACTTTCTGTCTCTCTGTCTCTCTCTGTCTCACTGGCAAGCGCACGCGGCCTATAGCACAAACCTCTCTTTAAAAAGACATAAAGAAATCTTGCAGTTGTAAGTGCTCTCTCTGCTCCTCTGAGATACACACGCGCGTGTCCACAAAGACCTGGGGGCTGGCTGTCTGAAACGCAAACACCCAAGGCCGTGCCCCAGGCCTCCTTCCGGGCCCCCTTCTCCCCCCC
>NW_006204543.1:2036782-2046005 GCF_000334495.1 Tupaia belangeri chinensis
TGGTGGGAGAGGCTGGAGAAGGTCGAGCAAGACCGGGATGGGCTGGCCTGTGGTGCGGCAAAGCGTGGCCCCCGTGGATGCACGTGGAAGACGGGTCTGTTCTCCGGTGTGCCCGCACGCCTGGCATGCTGTGTCCGGGCTGGCCGCGACAGCGAGGCGGCTGTGGGAGGAAGACTGTGGCCCGAGGCCCAGTGGAGGGGCCCCTCTCCTCCCTCTCCTCCCTCTCCCACGAAGGAAATAATGAAATAAGGAATCTGGCACCGGGGGGCTGGAGGCCAGGCCCCCTCTCCAGCCCCGGCGCACACAGGTGGTACAGCCCTCCCCTCGCCGTCTCCGGCGCGGTCCCTCGGCCCAGCTTTCCCGGCCGCATTCAGTGCGGTCACCACCTCAGTATCTTTCAGTCCCAGTAAAATCAGTTTTATCAGTGAGAAATTTACTGCAGGAATTCTCGACTTTCTCTGTAACCCTGAACTGCCAGCCTGGTCTTCCCTTGAGAAATCAACAGCAAAGAAGAACCCTGTACAGCAGATCAGAAGCTATTTCTGCAAATAACGTGGACACTGAGGCCCAGGCGGGTGTTTATTGGGGTCTTCAGACAGTCTCCTCGGGCGAGATTCTCTTCATTTTCTCTCTCCTGCTCCAGAGCCTTAATGAACAGACGGGAGGGTGCGGAGGGAGCGGGAGTCCTGTGAAACAGGGCTTTGAACTGAAGGATTCCCTGGCTGCTAAAATAAGCCAGGGAACAAGATGGCCCCTGCTGCACCCACACAACGGCAGCTCGAGGACTCGAACGCGACCACGGCTCACACGCTGGGGGCCTGGGAGAGTCGGGCTCTGCACCGGGGCACCAGTGTGAGCCCGGGGAGCATGCTCGGGGACTTGATCTACAAAGCGGGACGGACTACCTGCCGTAGGGAAGGCACTGCTCAGACACGCGTGCCAGGAAAGTGACCCCTGGTCAAGGCGTCCAGGCAGAGCCCGGACTGTGGCCCGGAACTTGGCAGGTACCGACTAGCCGCGGGGAGCACGTCCCATGCCAAGGAGGTGATCTGCAAGGACGTTCGTGCAGGAAGTGAGGGTCTCCTGAAAGGGTGGCCACGCGTTGGATCAGGGTGAGGCCACGGGCGGGGGCGTGGGGGTTAGTCATGCAGTTAGGTTGGTGTCAGATTATGGGACGCCCTAGTCAGAAAGGAAACCGGAGGCACCCTCAGTCAGGAAGGACGGGCGGCCAGGGAGCAGAGGCCCGTGGGAGGACGTTGTTACCAGAGCAGCTGGCAGATGGCGCACCCCGGGGAAGCCTCGCGGCCGCTCAGAAAGCTGCTGCGCCGAGCTCGCTACGAGCCTCCGCTCGTGACCTGGACAGACGGGTCTCCCCGCGGTTCCTGCGGGCCCTCTGGGGAGCACCCCGTGCCGGGTCCAGCCCTTCCTAGTCCCGGGCCACAGCGGGCCCTGAAATAGCAGGTACCACGAGACTGGAGGCCAGGCCTGGTGAGCGGGCCACAGGAAGACACAGGGCGACAGGGACGCAGTGACGCCAGGCCTCAACCGAGCAGGGGCAGACGGAACCCGACACAGCCTGAGGACGGGAGCTGCCCCGGGGGACGTCGGGGACCTGCGGGGGCACTCGGGACGGGCCAGGTTCTGAGAAGTGACCGAGCGCCACACGCGGTGCCTCTCTGCAGGCCGTGGCTCTGGGAGCCCGCGACAGCGCAGAGGTCACAAAGCGGGAGCCACCGTCCCCGCCGGCGGCTGCGTGGACTTCGGAGGCCAAACCTCAGAGTCGGGACTCGCCAGGGAAGCCGGAACGCGATGCCTCAAGTCCCACAGGGAACGGTCGTCGGTCGTCGGTCGTCGGGAGAGAAGCGCTCCGTCTTGCCCGAGGCGTCCTCCCAGCGCGTCTGAGGGACATGGCTGCCGCGACACACACTCCCCCGGTTCCCCGGCCGTGAGCGCACACGCAGCGGCAGGAAACGCGAAGGCAGTGGGGACGAGCTCAGTGGGAGATGGCGAGGAGCCAGAGCTGACGACCCCGCTGCCTCTCAGCACGGGAAGGTACCGCGCCCCCGCGCTCAGCTCCCCCTGCAGGGCCATGCTCCCTCCTCCCCAGCCTCCGGGCCCTCCTCGCCCTGGCACCGTGCCAGCACCTCACGTGGGGGCCCTCTCCTGGGATGACGCCAGCAGGACCTGCCTCCGGAATGAGGCCACCATGGGAGGCCACGTGCCCACGATGCCTGGGCCCCCAGTGGTGCGACCTCCTGCCCGGCCCATGGTGGTGCCCACTCGGCCAGGGATGACCCGCCAGACAGAGAAGGATGGAAGGGCCTCTTTCTGTCGGTCTTACATGAACTTCTTCTACTTCGCCCGGAGGCCGCGGTGCTGGGACCCTGGGTGTTTCCTAACAGCGTGTCAAGCAAGACTTCCCCCGCCTCTTAAAAAAATTAAAAATAAGAGTACTTTTGGAGGAGAGAAGTGAGACCAAAAAGTGCAATTTTCATTTGTGTTGCAAAATGTGAAAATAATAAAATTGTCAACTCTTTTTCAGACAGTCTCCTCGGGTGAGATTCTCTTTTAGTTAAAAATAAATAAATACAGGGAACCAGCAGTTAGCGTAATGGCTATGTCGCTGGACTCCCACGTAGTCGACCGCGGTTCGTGTCCCGGACCCGGTGGCTTAAAACTCACGCCGGGCGCGTGTGCGTGCGTACCCAAGATCCCGAGAGGAGAATGGAGGAGAAGGGATTGCGGCGTGGCCATCCCCCCTGGGGGGTGATTTCTCGCTTTCTGTCTCTATGTCTCTGTCTGTCTGGCGAGCGCATGCGCCCTACAGTGAAAATCTCTCCAAAAAACAAAAAAATAAAAATAAATAAATAAATACATACATACATACATACATACATAGCAATCAAAGGAGACGTCCCGGTAAAAGCTATGTGGCGGGCCAGCAGGCGGGGTAGGTGCCGAGGCGCTGCCACGTAGCCCACGGGGTTTGAGTCCTAGACTTGGCGTGTGCGGGTCCACAGTCCTGAAAGCAGCGTGGAGAAGAGGGGTTGTGGTGTGGCCATCCCCTGGGTGATCTCTCTCTCTCTGTCTCTCTACTGAGGACATGCGCCCTATAGCAAAAATCTCTCTCTCAAAAGAAAAAAAAAAAGCTGCACGAGCCTCCTACCATCTCACGGCAGGGATAGAAAAGCCGGAGTGGAGGACCCTACACAGAAGGCTACCTGACTAACACCTCCAGGGCTCCTGTGAGCCCCCAAAGGCTTCACCCTGGAACCGTTAAATAGCAAGTGTAGACCGAGCATCAGCGAGGCCGAGGCACGGCCTGGAGCCAGGTGACACCTGAGACACGTGTCCCACACCAGCTGCGGAGCGTGTGGGGCCCGCTCTCGGGAAGGTCCTGGTGTCCAGGCCCTCTGTGGCCCTCCATGTGGAACTGCTGTCATGTAACCCGGCCTTGAGCAGCCAGGTCCAGAAGCAGGACAAGATGTCAAAGCAGATTACAGAAACGGGCCACAGCGATGAGGAGGTTCGAGTGCGTACAAGCAATCTTTAAAGTAAGTTTAATTATTAATCCCCATAAAGTAGAAGACAAGGTGGACATTTTCAACTGAGAACTATGAATGTTGAGAATAAGATGGGATTTCTGGAGCTGAAATTAAGAACATGTGTTTTTAACACATGATTAGAAACTAGCAAAAATAGAAAAATGGAAAATGGGTCAAGAGACAAGTCACGCTAAAGCCCTGAGACAGAGAACGTCACCCTTGGGAAGCGGGGTGGGGTGCGGACAGTGAGCAGCAGAGAGCGTGGAGGCTGGGAACGTCGGTCGTGTCATCGCGGGCCAAGCCGTGCAGCTGTCGGGGAAAACTAATTCGAGAGGGCCTGACTGGGATCTGGTCCTGTGGCCTGGTGGGTAGGGGAGCTGGATCCCATGTGGCTGACAGCAGTTTGAATCCCAGCCCTGGCATCTTTAAAACACACCAGGCATGTGTACATGCATGCCCAAGTCCCAGCAGGACGGAGAAACAGAGGGGAGGGGATTGCGGCGGGAGCAGGCCCCATGGTTTCCCTCCCTCCCTCCTCCTCTGTCTCTCTGTCTCTCTCTCTGGTCAGTGCACATGCACTCTGCAATTAGAAGCAGACAAAGAGAAAAAGAGGTCCGGGCTGAGAGGTTTCCAAATGGGTAAGTAGCACCAAGCCCCAGACAAGAATTTCTAAGAAAGCCAGGTGGGATAAATACAAAGAAAGCACACGAGAGTCCGTCAGAGTTAAACTAAACAGAAGAGGACAAGCTGCATCAGCCCAAGTAGGAAGCGTAAAAACAACTTTTCTTCAAAGAAGCAATGAAAAGACTGGCCTCAGACGTCTCCAGGAAGCCATAGAAACCGCAATGTAATGGAAGACGGATGATATCAGAACTAAATATTCATAGGCACATAACAATGTAAATCCCTACCTTACACCATATAGAACATTAAATAAAAAGACATCAGAGACGTAAACATAGAAGCCAGAACTACAAAACTTTAAGAAAACAACTTCTGCAAAGATTTCTCAGACACAGCTCCGAAAGTGTGATCCATAAGGGAGTAAGAAAAGGAACTTGGGCTGCACCAGAGCTACAGACTTCTGCCTCTTGTAAAACATTGTTAAACGATGAAAATCTGAGCCACATACTGGGAGAAAATATTTACATAGCACACGCTCTACAAAGAATCTGTACCCAAAATATATAAAGAACTCTTCATTCTCAACGACGCAAAACAAACAGCCCAGGTTTTTAAGTGAGGAAGGACTTGAGCAGACAATTCACCCAAGAGAATATAATTACAGTAAATAAGCAAATGAGCCGACATTAAATAGCACTGCTCACTACGGAAGTGCAAATTGAAACAATAATGAGAAACATCACACAGCAATTAGAATAGCTAGAATTTTTTTTTAAATCTGAAACTCTTGGGGCCAGCAGGTGGTATAGTGGTCAAGACACTAAACTCCCACATGGCCAACTGTGGTTCAAATCCCAGATCCAGCAGCTTGAAACTCACACCAGACACATGTGCGTGCGTGCCCTAAATCCTCGGAAGAGGATGGAGAAGGAGGGATTACCAACCCCCTGGGGATGATTTCTTACTTTCCCTCTCACTGTCTCTTTCTGGTGAGCACTCATGCTCTGTGGCGGGGAGTGGGGGGAGATTGAAGCACAAGGCCAGCTCCATAGACCAGTAGTTTAGGGAGCCAGATCCCACACAGCCAACTGTGGTTCAAATCCCGGCCCAGCGGCTTGAAGCACATGACAGGCACATGAGTCTGTGTGCTTCAAATCCCATCAGGATGGAGAAATGGGAGAGAACGGATTGTGGGGTGACCACATCCATTAGGGGTACCTTCTCTCTCTGTGTCTCTCAGGTGAGTTCACTTGCCTCTGGTAATCTGAAAACAAATCAGAAATACCAAATACTGGCTAGGATACAATGCATGCAACTTTCTGAAGCTTCTGGTGGCAGTGGAAACTGCGAGAGTAACCCTGGGAAATAGTTTGTCAACTTCTCATAAATTCAAAACATAAACTTTACATGTAGTCAAGCAATCTGACTCCTGCATAGAGAAATGAAAATTTATGTTCCCACGAAGCCTGCACATGAATATTCATAGCGGCTTTATTTGTAATAGTCGAAAACTGGGAACGATCCAAATGTCTATCAACAACGAGATGGGTGAACAGACTGAACTACGTCCGCGGAAAGGGATATTGCTCATCAATAAAAGTGCCGCACGCGCAGACCTAGTGGTACGTGAGGACGACCCAGGCGGAGCTGACAGGTATCGAGTGGGGCGGCGATGGAGAAAGAGCATGTGAGGGAGGACTTCGTCTATACCGCGCTCTTGAAAAGCTACTACTGTGCGCAGCTTGGTCAGATGCGTCGCCCACAGAGGAACGGTGGAGAGAGTTCAGGAAAGCCTACTGAGAATCGTGCCAAGCAGAAGGCAAAGGAATGAAAACTTTAAAATGTTGAAAGCAAAAACTGTCAACCCAAAAGTCTATCTGCCACAAAAATATCTCCCAGGAAAGGAAATACGAAGACTTCAGAAGGATGACTATAAATAGCTTCTTTAAAAAGTTTAATAAAGTTGATCAAACTAAAAAGGGGAAAGATCGAATGAATACTGTACGATCCAGCAGTTCCACTCCCGGGTTATCCACCCGAAGGACCGGAGAACGATCAGTAGGGCGTCTACAATAGCTTTGTATCATTTTTATGTTTAGAGCTCATAGATTTCTACGTCTGTTATTTCTTCCTTCGGCTGGATTTCTTTTGTTCTTAGTTTCCTATTTAAGGTGAAAATTTTGTTGATTTGCAGCCTTTTCTCTCACTGAGCATCTGAATGCTATCAATTTCCCTCTCAACACTGCATTGGTTGCATTCCATAGATGTGGGTATGTGTGTGTGTGGGTGTGTGTGTGGGGGGGTGTGTGTGCGTATACACATATTTTTTTTTCATTTGCTAGAGGGTATATGCACTTGCTAAATGGAGAGAGAGGGAGGGAGGGAGGGAGAGAGAGAGAGAGAACGAATGAAAGAACGCACCCCTCCCTGGGGTGGTGGCCACACTGCAATCCCTTGTCCTCCATTTCTGCTTTTGAAGTTTCGGACACGCATGCTTGGTGTGTTTTTTAACGTATACACATATTTTGTTTTCATTTGCTAGAGGGTATATGCACTTGCTAAATGGAGAGAGAGGGAGGGAGGGAGGGAGAGAGAGAGAGAGAACGAATGAAAGAACGCACCCCTCCCTGGGGTGGTGGCCACACTGCAATCCCTTGTCCTCCATTTCTGCTTTTGAAGTTTCGGACACGCATGCTTGGTGTGTTTTTTAAGCCACCCGATCTAGGACTTGAAATGCAGAGTTGGCCACGTGGGAGCCCTGATGTTACATGTTCACTTTCACGTAGTTCAAAATCTTTCGTCAGTTCCTTTGCAGAGTCTCCTTCACTCATACATGTTTTTAAAGTAAACTTTAATTTTAGGGTATCGAGGAGTTTTCCAGATTTATTTTTCTGTTATCTCTATCTACTTAATTCCGTTAGGGTCAGATATATACTCTGCAGAATTTCCGTTGTTCTAAACTTAACTTTGTGTAATGACTCAGGATGTGAGCTCTTTCGAAAAGTGTTCAGTGACCTTTTGAAAGCAAAGTGTATTTTGTTGGTGTCGGTTGGAGTTTCTAGTAAAATCTCCTTTAGAGATCCAGTCGGTAGGTGACATTCTGTTTTGCCAGAACTCCCTGGTTTTCGGATTCCTTTTCGAGTGCCCAGTGAGGAGTGGGGAAGCCTCCAACGATAACTGTGGGTTAGCCGGTTTCCCTCAGCTCCAGGTCTGTGCTTCCATCTCCCGTTGGGGGCTCAGGCTTTTCGAGTGTGGTCTTCCTGGTGAACTTACGGTCCCGTCATCTGTTAACGCAATTGCCGCCTTCATCCCTGACAGTTTTCCCTGCTCCGAAAGGCGCTTTATCTGGTATTATTATAGAGATTCTTATAAGCACAGAAAAAAAATCACTGGCTCCTTATTTTCTTTTGCCAACGGGATTTGCCTTGGTGCTGTCTTCCTTCCAGTGTTGCGTATCAGTTTCCTGGGAGAATGTCGGTAGTTGTCTGATGCAATCATGCGACAATGAAAGTAATATTTAGAGAATTCCGTAACCTCAGTTAAAAAGCCAATGGGCATTCAGTTGGCTTAACAAATCTAACCCCCGGATATCTTGATATTCTGCTAACACAATTTAGTGTGTAATGACACAGATTTCAATTTCTCAGAAAACCAAATGAAGATGAATTAAAACCCTAGAGGCTACGCTCCATCCCTCACGAACCCAGGGCTTCAGCGTTCCTTGGAGGTGTCAGTTGTGTCAACCCACCCTCCTTACCCTGCTTAGCGGAGACTAAGATTATTGATGTGCGTTTCATTCGTGCTTCTTTGGGGTGTGTGTGTGTGTGTGTGTGTGTTTGTGTGCACGTGCTCTGTGAGGGACACTGGGAGCAAAGAGAGTGGGGTCGTGGTCAGGTCTCAGGCTCACAGGCTGCCCCCGGCTCTGGCCTGGCAGCGTGCCCTCCTGCCCGTGCCACTGTGGTGGGGCCGGTTTTAGTGCCTGAACCTTCTCAGGCCACACCTGATCTGCCCCCTCCCTGCTCTGTAGCTGACTCCCCTACAGCTTCCCATCCACCAAGCATGTTGCACCCCTCCTTCGGGCCTTTGCCCAGACACCCCTTTTCCTCCCAGGTCTTTTCAAATCACTCTTTTTAAAATAATAATCCTAATAATAAAGGTTTTTGCCTTAGGGTGCATGCACTGGCTGGAGAGAGAGAGAGAAATCACCCCCCAGGGGGATGGTCATGCTGCAATCCCTTCTCCTCCAGTCTCCCCCGGGATCTCAGGCACGCACACGCCTGGTGTGATTTTCAGTCGCAGTCGGCCACGCTGGAGTCCAGCACTGTAACCACGTGACCATCTGCTGGTCCCTCCAAATCACTGTTTAAGATTGTTTTGGGGACAGCAGGTAGTGTGCTGGTGAAGGTACTCACCGAGCACAGTTCAAGCCCCGGACCTAGCAGCCTGAAAATCTCGGTGTGTGTGTGTGCGTGTGTGCGTGTGTGTGTGTGTGTGTGTGTGCACATCCCAAATCCCAAGAGGAGAAGGGAGAAGAACGAACTGTGGTGTGGCCATCCCACGGGGTGACTTCCCCCTCTCTCTCTCGCTCTCCCTTCCTCCCTTCCTCCCCAGCGAGTGCTCGTGCTGGGGAAATAAAATACGCGACCTGCTGCTGTGGCCTGTTTCCTGCCTGCTCATCACGGTGCTGTTACTGCACCCAGTGCCTCCACGGTCCGTGCCCCTCACACACAGCTGGCGCCAGGTGCAGACCCCGGCAGGGCAGAGCCTGGCAGTCCGCAGGCGCACCGGACACAGGAGAGGACATTGCCGGCCTTGGAGCTGACCAGAGCGGGGTCGCAGGGACCCATCCAGGATCCAGAAGCCAGGTCCATGGCTCACCCCAGTCCCCGTCCTCACATGTGCGGTTTACCGGAGGCAAACCCTGATTTTCTGGACAGAAGCAGTTCCGTGTGCTACAGAGTAACCTGAGCACCTAGGACATCTATGGAGGTCCTTACGCTGGGAGCGGCAGTCCCGGGTTGGAAGCCAGAGGAAGGCGATCTCTAGTCCCTGAG
>NW_006204543.1:2046036-2059175 GCF_000334495.1 Tupaia belangeri chinensis
GTGTGAAGCTCGTCACATGGAAAATGGGTTGATCGCTTTGCAGGGATTCTGTGAGCACCATTGAGATCAGAAGTCAGCATTTCGAGAACAAGGTTAAAGAGGCAGTAAAGGTTGTGATTCTAGGGATCCCCAACCCTCTCGGCTTCCGTTTCTGGAACAGCTGATCCCTGCTAACCCAGGCATTGACAGCGGTAACGGGGCAGTGTGTAGGTCACAAGAATAAACACTGTACCCTGCAGTACAGCAGCTCTGGCCCTGGGCCCCATTTGGGGCTTTAGCGTTCTAACGTATGGGCTGTGGGCAGACATGAGTCCCTGGCAGGGTCGTGACGCTGGCATCTCCTCAAACAGGAACCTCGACGCAGCACACAGCGGGAGCCAGAGGTCACCATGCCGAGGCCTGGGTCGAGGCCCGTCTCGGGGTCAGAGTGTATTGGGTGGGGAGAACTTAACGCTTGACAGACAGACGGGGTTGCACCAGCCCACGAGCACCCGATGGGCCTGTCCCAGGCGGCCTCCGCAGAGTCCCAGACTCAGAAACAGCGAGCGCAGGGTCAGAGAGGATGCGTCCTCAGTTGCGCTTGGGCGGCCCTGATCACTGTGCCCACTGCCTCGATCACCCCTGCTTTGCCTCAGACTGTGGGGGTGTCCAGACACTCGACACCTGTCAGTGGACAGGTGACAGGCCTGGAGGCCGGTTATTCACATGGACCCATGGCCTGGGGCTGAGGGACACCGCCTGCCACACAGGCCGCTCCACGTGGCTCTTGGAGCAGAGTGACACTCCAGAGCCGTGGGGAGGAAGCTCTGCAGAGCTGAGGGGGCCTGGTCCCTGCGGAGAGTGCGGTTGGCCTGGGTGAATAATTCCGGGCTGGAAGGGACCCAGGGCTGAAGAGGGCTGTGACTCCTAGAGCAGGGCGGGGAGGGTCTTGTGGTGAGGCCGCCCACACCCCTGCCCATGGTACCAAGGGTCAAGGAGTCCAGAGCGCTCCGGGTCATCGGCAAAGCACAGCACGCTTCTGTTTTCTATGCAAAATGCACCAGGCTGTCGGCAGCCCGGTCCTTCAAGACCTTCCACCACGCGGGGCCTTGCAGACTGGACTGCACACCAGCTGCCTACACCGAGGCGTGCGCTTCTGGTACGCTTAACCACACGCTGTATTGAAGCACTTGAGAACGGACGGGAAAACCAATGTTCTCCCAGCTGTGGCTGCGGCGCATAAAATCAATATCCTTGCAAAATACC
This sequence comes from Tupaia belangeri chinensis, assembly GCF_000334495.1. NCBI lineage: Eukaryota > Metazoa > Chordata > Mammalia > Scandentia > Tupaiidae > Tupaia > Tupaia belangeri. Next base: position 2,047,282 of record NW_006204543.1, read on the forward strand.
CCTATCTCATCAGCCTTCTGTTACGACTGGACCGTCGGTCTCCAACTCACTCCCGGCTAGCACCGGGAACTGAAGGGACAGCGTCACCCCACGAGCAGAGGGCCGGGCGAGCGGCACGTGCGGATGCCAGGAGCCGCGGCGCGGGCCACCGCCCAGATGAGACCAAGCGCATCGTCTGGTCTCCTGCAGACTCCGCCGCCCTCGGTGGGGGATGACCCCGGCCACTCGGCATGGGCGCAGAGCCCCGGAGCGGCCGTCCAGAGGCCAGCAGAGCAGGACCAGGGAGACAGGCACGGCCACTTTCTCAAGTGCTGAACCCTCACAAGTTCGTCAGAGACCGGGCGAGGTTCACACATGGGAAACACCCGCAACGCCACGCTGCTGAGAACAGGGGCCTTCAAGAGGCGATTAGGCCCATGCCCGTCCCCATAGGAGGAGCCAGAGAGTACCATCCTGTCCCCGCGTTGGGGGAGGCCTCAGGGCACAGACCCAGGACTTCCCGCCCGGCCAGAACCTGAGCCCGTGTCCCAGAGCCAGGTCCCACCCCTGCCCTCGAGGCCCCGGCTCTCGGCTGCCTCCCTGAGCCGTCCCTCACAGGCTAGCTGGGCACTCACCGCACACCAGGTAGCAGGAGAGGGGCTGCACTCTCACTCACAGGCTGGTTCAGGGATGCGCGCGTGTCCACGGGGCCCAAGACAGGCAGCTGGTGGCACCGAGAGACTCCGGAAGTGTCTCAGGGACCTGAGGTGGCCTGGCCTCACACAGGTGCCTCAGCGGAGACCCCAGTGGACCGCCAGGCAGAGTTAGAGAGGGCAGCGACAGTGCCCTCCTGTGGGTGGGGAGCCCCCAGGGAGACCCCTTCGCAGGAACGCGCACAGTCAGGGTGGGCACAGACGCAGCCCTTAGCAGCGCTGAGGCCAAACGGAAGTCCTAGGTTTGCATTCTGAGCCTCCCCAGTACGCCAGGCCCTCCACGGTGCCCCTGATCTGGGCTGGCTGAGGCTGGGGTGGGTCACGGCGTGAAGACCCTGTTAGAACATGCACAATCACGCTCACTCTGTGTGTGTGTGTGTGTGCACGTGTGTGTGCGCACGCACGTGTGTGTGTGCATGTGTGTGTGTGTGCGTATGTGTGCATGCATGTGTCTCAGTAAATAAACAAACTTTGCTTAATGCAATTGCAGGGCCAGTCCCACAGCCTAGTGGTTAAGGGAGCTGGATCCCTCATGGCCAACAATGGTTCGAATCCCAGTCCTGGTAACTTGGAAACATGCTGGGTACGTGTGCACGTGTACCCAAGATCCCAACAGGAAAGAGACGTGGAAGGAAAGGGAGACCACACCCTGGAGGAGACTCTCTCTCCATCTCTGTCTCTTTCTGGAAAATGCACACTTGCTAGAAATGTGTTTTTAATGCAGTTGCAAAGTGTGTAAAATATTATGATGCTAATCTTTTAACAGTGAACTTCCATTTGTGTCTTGAATTCTAGGTATTTACCAATATCTGCATTGTTAAAAAAATTCATCTCAGGTTCCAAAAGAAACCTTTTGCGTAATAATAGAGTAGTGCAGATGCTTCTGAGAGGCAGGTTTGTCTGTCTTCAGGAAAAAAGGAAAAGATCTGTAGCCTTGAGCCCTGAACAGTGGAACAAAACTACAGTGCTACCCGTTAGCCTGAACAGACGGCCGCCGCCCCGCCCTACCTCCGCTCCCCAGCGCCTCGGTCCGTCCCCCCAGATGCCAGACGCTTTGGTACACAGACAGGGCTCCCAGAGACGCAGCTGGAGCCTGGTTTCGGAGCTGACGTGAGACCAGAGGCTGGACAAGGGCCCTGTGGGCTGAGTCGTGCCCCCTCCTCGGAGAATCAGCACAGAGACAGACTGACGAAAGGAAGCCCATGGGCAGCCGTGGTGGCCACGTGACCATCACAGAGCGGCAGCGTGGGCGACAGTGGGGGACGGGGACTCCCCCTCATCGGTCAGAGCTGACTCGATTCACCAAGCACACTTCCGGAGAACCCCGGCGTGCCCCACACACGAGGGACGCAGGTAAATGTCCCACCTGGCTCCTGCTCCGGGAGCCGAGCCGTGTGAAGAAGCGGTCCTGTGCAGCACCCGGCGGGAAGGCCGAGCACCCGTCTCTCGGACTCGGGCCCCCATACCGCCCGAAGAGCACCAGGCCGCGCTTGCAAACCTGCGGAGCATCAGAACCGGGGGAGGCACGAGTTCCCAGGCCCAGCCAGGGGCGCCAAAGCAGAGATGCCGGCTAGGCCTTGGGTCTCGTGGAAGAAAACAGAACATCTAGGTTTTGGTTACAACTCGCTCATCGGAACCACCAGGAGGATCTCACACCGAGTGGCGAGGGACCACGAGCCGCGCCAACGCTGCCACAGAGAAGTCGGGGTTCCCGATAAGGGACAAAGGCGGTCTAAGCACACCCTGCCCGACAGCAGCGAACGGCCTAGAAACAGAATCAGATATTGGAAAGCCTCAGCCAGGAGACAAGCCGCGAGGACTTGCCGCAGGAAATCAGAGCTCAAAGTGCAGAACCGAGAGGGGAGCTCGGGGCCTGCGTCCGGCGGCAGACGGAGAGGACAGAGGAACAGGCCGCCAACTGGAGGGGGGACAGCACAGGTCCCCGAGTAGCCGCCAGGAGAACAGAGAACCCCAGAGCCAGGGCTCACACCGCGGGACCCAGCACTGGCTGAGGACTCTCTTACTGTCGGGAGAAAGCTACGGCTCCACGAGGTCTCCCCGACACGCGTGTGTGCGTGCGTGCGTGCGTGTGTGTGTGTGTGTGGCAGGGGTGTTCACTTCCAGCAGGTGAAGGATCAGTGCCCCGGCTCCTTGTGGCCTGACGCCCCCGTGGAGCGTCTCCTCACAGCCTCTGCAGGGAGAAGCCCAGACCTGTTAGTGTGTGTTGGAGTGTCAGCCCCACTTCAGGGGGCCTGGAGTCGGAAACGCTGAATCGTCCCCTGTCTTTCTAAGCAGCGCTCCCCAGTCCTCTGGCTGCTGCCTGGGCTTTTGTCCTGTCTGCGCCCACTGGGGTTTCTGGGCTCCTGGCTCGTCCCGGACACAGCCTGGGATGGAAGAGGTAAAAGGAAGCCCAGGGAGCTCACGGCCGGGCCTGTCCTCCGAGGGCCCTGGCTGGCCTTTCTCCTCAGCTCACAGAGTCCTCTCACGTCCGTTGCCTTAACACCACCAGGAGCCAGCTGGCGCCTACTGGCAGGGTAGCCAGAGCCCACTTGGCCAGCCTTGCAGCTCGACTCCTGGCCCTGGCTGCTTGAGGCGTGTGCCTGCAATCCTGGGAAGATGCAGAAATGGAGGAGAAGGGATTGCAGAGTGGAGGAAGGGGTCCTGTCTCTGTCTCTCTGTCTGTCTCTCTCATGAGCCAGTGAACTCTCTGGCAATTTTTAAAATATTTCATTTATTATTATTCAATTTGACCAGAGAGAGACAGAGAGAGAGAAAGAGAGAAAGCAAGCCACCAGGTTTAGGACTTGAACTGTGGTCGGCCATGTGGGAGTCCAGCATCTTAACCACCATGCCACCTGCCAGCCCCTCTGGCAAATTTTTGGGAGGTCATTGGACTAGGGTGGCTCTGGCATTTTAAGTTTCTACGAGAACAAACCAAAGTCCAAGGTAAAGAGATGCTTGAAACCAGAAACTACGCCGTTCAGAAGCCCCAGCTCCCCTCTGCCCGGGTCGTGGCCTGAACCACCAGCTGCGTCTTCTGGGCCCCCGGCAGGGAAGCCCTGCCCGGCCGCAGAGATGGGCACCGCGCTGAGCCCTTTCCAGCTCAGGAGTGTCCCTGCTCAGATCAACTCTGTCGACTTTAAATACACTTAAGGCTTTATTTTATCCACCTACTTAGCAAGATGAGTAAGAAGAAGGATGTCCTCACTTTCTTGGAACTGTAACTTAAATACCTTTTAAAAATGCAAATCCCCTATTATTAATTTTAAAAACCTGGGCTTTCTCGGGGTTGCTAAAGGACCTCCCTCAGGTAGGATGGCTTTTTTGTCTCCCTCCTCCCATCTCCAGTTAAAAGATCAAGAACTTTTGGGAGCAGCAGTTAGCATAATGGCTATGTCGCTGGACTCCCATATAGTTGACCATGGTTCGAGTCCCAGACCCGGTGGCTTAAAACTCACACCGGGCGCGTGTGCGTGCGTGCCCAAGGTCCCGAGAGGAGAATGGAGGAGAAGGGATTGAGGCGTGGCCATCACCCCTGGGGGGTGATTTCTCACTTTCTCTCTCTCTCTCTGTCTGTCTTTCTGGTGAGCGCACACGCTCTATAGCAAAAACCTCTCCGGATAAAAGAAGAAGAAGAAAAAAAAAAAAGAACTTTTGGCGGTTTTACTTTAGGTCAGGAAAAACACACCGTCTCACCTAAGCCTGAGCGTGAACACATCTCCCCCTAATGAGGAAAGTGAGTCTAATCACGTGTGCAGGCACGGAGCAGCTCGCCCTTGGGGACAGCCGGAGGACACGCCTCTTCCCACGCTTTGGAAACTGCCATGCTGAGGGCTCCTCTTCTCCAGATTCAACGGTCCTTGTTGTAAAAAGCTTGCGTTGTCCTTACCCGACCAGCGCTAAGAGCATCTCAACTCAAGAACAGATCATTCTCGGACAACAGACGCCATGAGGCAAAAAGTGCCGTGTGGTGTTCATTTTCTTGTAAACTAAACCAGCGCACGCTGGGGGGGTCGTCTTCGATCGTGGATGTTTTCTGTCACTGAACCCTGATTTTGTGATGACAGGGACTCCGCGTTTATTGTGACATGCTCCACCAGGGGGTAGTGTCACCATCCCCACTGGAGAGAGGCCCCCTCAGACCTCTGATAACGGAGCCAGGTGGCCTCACAGCAGCAGAGCGGGGAGGGGCCCCGCGAGCTTTCCTGCCAGCCCAGGGTCTTCGTCCCCGCTCGGCTTCCTCGTAGGTGGGTCCAATCGATGCCCTCCTCCCCTAAAGGTCTGCCCTGGGCACACTGGGCGCTGTCGGGAGCATGCTACTGACGAGGACGGGAGAGGCTGGGGGGCTGCTACCATTCTACCCTCCGCGGACAGCCCCCCACTCCCAAGACAGCTGTCCAAGGGGGCAACAGCCTCTACTGTGGATGCTCAGAAGCCCACGTCTGACGGCTGCTCTAAGATACACACACACGGCAAAGTCGCTCAGATGGAGTTTGCTTTTTTATAAAGAATTAACTTTATTATTATTATTATTATTAATTTGATTATTATTAATTATGATTAATTTGATCAGAAAGAGAGGCAAAGTGAGAAAGCTAGCCACCAAGTCTGGGATTTGAACCGAGGTCGGCCATGTGGGAATCCAGTGCCTTTAACCATCATGTCACCTACTGGCCCCAGACTGATATTTCTTTAAAAACTATTTAATTTTTTATGATCATTTTAATTTGCTATCGAGCATGGACGCTCGGCAGAGAGAGGGAAAGTGAGGCATAAACAGCCAGGGCCGGGACTCGAACTGCGGTTGGTTATGTGGGAGTCCAGCAGCTTAACCACCACGCCACCTGCTGGTCCCCCCTTGAACTGATATATTTGTAATGCAGGTTCTCAAGGGCTTCTAGCACCAAGGGAGAGGATAGCCCAACCACCCAAAATACCTCCCACTTGCAGACTTGCTGTGCTCCTGAGCGTGGAGCGGAAATGCGAAGTCTCAACTCTGAAACCTTCGTATTCATTCAATGCATTGTTGCCCAAAATAACATGTCTTCTTCTTCGGCCTTCCCTGTCCCCTGGCCTTTCGTTCTGTGGAACACAAATTAGCATCCAAATGACCTGGACGCTTGGGCTACAGGTTTCTAAAGGAAGAGGCCATCATCAGGCCTTCGGTATTTAAGGAAATTTTCATTTTAACACCTTCAAGAACAGGAGGCGTATGCAATAGAAGAGATCGTCAAATAGGAAGAGCCTATCCATCTTGACTGCAAGCTCCTATCCAACCCAATTACACAGGGGAGGGAAAACCGACTACCTCTGATCACATTTTCCACCGTTAAGAAAGCAGACACTGCCCAAACCATGCCAGGCCCAAGCTCTGCTGCTCCCGGGCCAGAAGGGTGACACCGGGCACAGGAGAGGGAAAACCACCGTAACTCTGTACACGCCTTCTGCCGCCGTAAGAAAGGCCGAACTTGTCCACGCCACCGTGAGGGACAGAGACTTGGTGACATCACGAGGATTCTCTTCCCAGTTCCACCAAAAGCAGTCCTAATTCATGAACGGCAACAACATCTCAAAGCGAAATCTACGTGTGTGTGTGTGTGTGTGTGTGTGGGTGTGTCTTTTTTTTTTTTTTTGAGAGGTTTTTGCTATAGGGCACGTGCGCTCACCAGACAGACAGAGAGAGACAGAGAGACAGAAAGCAAGAAGTCATTCCCCATGGGGGATGGCCACACCGCAATCCTTTCTCCTCCATTCTCCTCTCGGGATCTTGGGCAGACATGCAGACGGGCTCGGCATGAGTTTAAGCCACCGGGTCCAGGACTTGAACTGTGGTTGACTACGTGGGAGTCCAGCGACATAGCCATTACGCTAACTGTTGGTCCCTACTTGTGTATTTTTCAAGATATTTTGATATAATGACGGCCAGGCACAACCGTGAAAAGCAAAAGAAACTTGAAATCACACGCAACCCCAGAGTCGGGAGAAGGCACCCTGCCCTGAGCCAGCGTCTCCACACCCACGCCCAGAGCAGAGGTTTCACGACGGCCGTACCTGGGCGCGTCTGCCCCCCCAAAGCCAAACGACGTGGTGTGTATGTTTTGGAATCGACTGATGATCATAAATCTCTACTCACCACTGTAATGGCTACGGAGTGATCTAATATAATTAATCTGTAAGTGCTGAATATTGTCGGCTCATGCTATTCGCTACAGCAATGCTTCACTGAACACCTTGCCTAATTTTTTAGATTTTTCTGATTTTTTTCATGAACTTGTTAACGCTGTTTAGCAGCTCTGAATATAAACTTTTGATAGTGTAATTCACATTTTTACATAAATACTAGACAAATTCAGTCTACCAATGAGTATTAAAATTCCTATTTCTGCACATTTTTGTTCATACTAGACTAGGACCATGATGGTTTTTATTTATCTGAATGACAAAGGAGAACTAACACTGGGACCAGCAGGTGGCATAGTGGTTAAGGTGCCGGACTCCCACATAGTTGACCGCGGTTCGAGTCCTGGACCCGGTGGTTTGCTTTCTCACTTTCCTTTTCCCTGTCTCTAAGTCTCTCTCTGGCAAAATTTTTAAAAAATAATAATAATATCACATAAAGTTAAGTAAACAATTCTTTTTTTTTAAACTAACACTGAATTATGCTCTTGTTCTTTCATCTGATGATGGAAGTGATCCCGTTCATAGAAATTACCTCGAAGTCTCTGCTGATACAAAGGAACCTCAGCGAAAGTTACCAACATACTCCTTGATCTCGTTAGCTGTGCAGCAGCCTAATCTGCTGGGTCATCAAGAAAGCCGTGACACATTTTTGCATAGGAAAACAGAAAAATATGTCACGCTTTTCCCGCTGGCTTAACAACTCTGCCGTAGAGAAGAGGAAGGGGAGGAATTTCGAGAACAACTGTTTCTTCAATGTGCGAGCTTTGCTTCAAACAGAAGACAGAATTTTGGGGGATACGAACCACAGGCTTTTTTTGACTAAAGCCACCAGAAGGGGACAATCGAGTTCACAGGCCCAGTGATCCATCCCAGCCACACAGAGCCAGAGATACCACCAGCACCAGCCTCTCCGCCCAGCAGTCACCCTCAGTACAAGGGGCCCGTGCCTGAACAAGAAGACCCCCTGCACCCCTCTAAAACCGAACCCCAGGTTATGGAGGCTAATCAGCTCTGCACCGAATCCTGATTTGTGGTCTATTCTGAACAACCGAGTGTTCAAGATCAAATTTCCATGAACAAACACAAAGCCGACTGTCACGTTCAGGAAATCAATTTGGGGACACAGACAGAAAACACATCAGAATCAATTATAATTACAGTCTTATAAATGGGAGTAGTTGCACTGTAGTAAAAATCACCATCCGGTCCCTGGCTCACGAAGGGCCGTCCACACCAGACTTCTCGTGTAAGTTCATTCAGAAAATATCACAGAATTTTTGATCCGCAGCGGAGTGCAAGTGGGAAACAACGTTTTCTGGAAGGGGCTGTCTTTCACATTCAGGGTGAATTTATGTTCAACTACTGGAAAAGCAAATATTTTAACAAGCTCCCATAGATTTCAACCTAAAAGGAACTCCCTTTTTAAAAATACTGCTTGAAATATATTTCTTCAAGGTTAGCTCATTGAAAATAAACTGTTTCGTGTATCTATTTTTTCCTCTTTGTTGTGTTTGAATTAAAAACGAGTTGCCACAGGCAGTGTGGAGCACGGGTCTGATGTCTCTGCTCTTCGTGAGATCTGAGAGGGGAAAGCTGACATTCCGCGTCATTCATCCTAAGAAGGGGGCGTGATTACCAAGATGTTATGATACCTGCGGACCGAACCGGGTCCAGTACCTAGGAACTGCACCGCTCTCTCACCAAGAGTTAGCATTCTAGGGCACAGTCGTCTTTCTGCCCCGATGTGTTTAAACCCGTGTGGATTTCTTTTCATCTGAGAAGCATGCAGGGAGAGCCGGCCTGGTAGCACGGCGGTCGAGCCCAGCGGGGAAGGAATTGGAGTGCACAGGACCCACCACGGTGTTATCCCAGCCCCGCGGCTCAAAAAGCACACCAGGCACGTCTGCTGGGCACCCCGTCCTAAGGACCATTCTAGACTTTCTCGCTTCTTCTCAAAGGTTGTAAGCATGCCCTGTACTTTACAGAGCGCCTTGTGCTGTCAGTAAACGGGTCCCACACTTGTTCAGACAATTCAGTTAACTCGGAGGCGCCACCAGCTACAATGGCCCATCACTCTCCTTTCTCTGTCTCTTTCAGGGCCGGCGGGCCTGTGGCCCATACTCCGTCCACCTTCAGCTCTGCACACTATTTCAACCGGCCCAACCGGGCGCGTGCTCTCTCCTGGAACTGTCCATTTTCTCCTGCCGGATAAACGAGCTCATCTGAACGGCCAGCCCTCAGAACTCCGATTCGGTGTGCCAGGCTGCAGCTCGGGCTCCCTGCGGCGTCTCCCAGCCCAGCAGACACCGGCCCGGGAGGCCGGAAGGCTGCCGCGGCTGCAGCTCCAGTCCCTGTAGGCTAATTGTTTTCCCAAAAGCTTCTCCTCCAAATGAGGAGCTCCAGACTCTGACCGTCTCTGCTTTGCACGAGTTCTTGTGGAGAGACCCTGCAGCCCCCGATGGCTAGGACAGACCGGCCACCACAATGCCGTGCTAGATAGGTGCTTGTTCGTCTGTTCCCGCGAAACACCTTCATGTCCACACACGCATTACTTCATCTACAAACACGCCCAGTGCAGACACGCCCCGTGGGACCCGCTACCACGTGCACAGAGCCGGCAAAGGACCCGCAGTGTGGAGGCCGCCAGTACGGCGAGGGAGACAGGCGGGCGCAGTGCAGCGGCTGAGCGGCAATGCTCCGGGCAGCAGGCGGGGGGCTTCTGGGGAGATCCTAGGTAAAGCCCGTCTCTAACCACCGCGCCAAGTCCCTGGAGCCTCCCGGGTGATCACGGCACGTCCAGCAGCAAGAGCCAGCGTTTGGAGGACGTCCCGTTGGCGGGATCGCACCTGCCGCTCGAGCAAGCCACCTCGGGAGAGACGTGGCTGGCCGCTGCCCTCGTGCTCCGTCCCCATCGGAGGCCGAGCGGCTGAGGCCGAAGCCCTGAGTGGGTCCAGCTAAAAGCCAAACGAAATGTGGTCAGCACGTGCATCTGAGAACCGTCGAAGGAAGCGGTTCTGTTTCGGAACGGGCGGTTTTGCGACTTCCGATCAGCCCGGTCACCGGGGCCTCTGGGCGGCTAGGCTGGCCCGCTGGCCCTCTCACAGCGGCCCGTGAGAAGAGAAGACGTGGGGTCATTTAGAAGTAGCGCTCAGACCCCAGCCCTGCACGCGCGTCTGGGTCGGGTTATCTGACTGTGATGGGCCGAGCTGTCCGGGCCACGGCCAGGCCTGTGTCCCGCCCGCCGGCTCCCCCGAGCCACAGGTGTCCCCAAGGCAGGAACGTCCTTCCGGGCTGGGTTTGCTGCCTGTCCCTCCTCTCACTAGTGACCCAGTTACCCCCACTTCCGTGCCCCTTAGCTTCTCTGTGCCATGGGTGATAAACGACCTGTTAAATTCCTTCGTATGCAAAATACAGCAAAAGGTGGCTGTCAGTGCTCGCAGACCGCGGGAAGAGGGAGGCGGAGGGAGGCCGGGACCTTCTCTCTGACCCGCCAGCCTTGACCAGCCGTGGCCGCTGACTCGCGCCTGGCCCTGCTGTCCCCGGAGGCAGGGGTCAGCACGCCCAGCCTGCACCACGGCTTCCCCGTCCACCCAAAGTGTCCGAGGGGGGACGCAAGCCCTCGGGCAGCGGTCTCACAGAGCCGCCTTCCCAGCGCGGCGTGCCATTATTAACTGCGGCCGTGAACGGGGTAACCCTCGCCTGCGTCATTCTGTGCCTGTCTCTGCCGTCTCCGTCTCCGTGGAGAACACCCGGCTCCTGCAGAGACCACTTTCTCTTCACGCGGACGTGGGCACAGACCAAAGCTGGCCGCATGCCAGGCCGCGACCGCGTCACGCAGACACCGAGATCGGCCCTCCTGGGACATGTCCTCCGACCACAATCCGACGCTAACAGAAGTTCCTGGCTGGAACAGCGCCGTCTCGGAGGTGGAAACCCACACGCACCCTTGCTTCGACAGAAGCCGCGCTGCACAGAACACTCGAGAAAACCCGCTGCAAACCGAGGGGCTGCGAAAGCACATTGCCGTGATCCGGGGCGCACGGGGCGGCGGGGGGCTCGTGTGCCCTCCCATGCATCTCGTTTCCCGGAACTCCAACCCTTCAGAGTGACCTGGGACGCCACCTGGGAGGCAGGCAGGCCTGCACCGTCACCTGCAGTCCCAGCTGCCATGTCTCCTCTTCCCCCAGGCAGCCCGCCAGCTGCTCAGCTCCCAGGCCAGGTGTGCATTTAGCTCCATGGCCCAGGGCTGGGCCTGGCAGGACATTTCTGCCAAGAGGGACACAACACCCAGGTGTGGATGTGCAGGTCCCCTCGGGGCTCTGGCTCCAGCTGCCTGTGGCAGCCCCCCATCTGGTCCACTTTCACTTCACAGCCATCTTCCTTAGCCAACCGCTGCCTGCCTGCCCGCCCTCGGGAGTTCAAGCACCGGCATAGGATCAGACGTGACGCTTAGAGACCGCTTAGCCAGCTACCTCACACATGCACATACGTGTACACACGTGCACACACAGTCCAGCTTCTCTGACCACACTCTACTGATCAACAGCCAAAGTAACACTTAAAAGGTCACTTACGGTTTCGGCGCCTCATAAACAGATGTTTGCGTGGTCGTCAGGCGATGGCGGGTTCTGGCTACGGCCGCGAGGTGGACCTCCGACTGCATCGCACATTGGCCGTGGGTGTGGGAGGCCCCCGGCCCACACCTGCTCTCAGGAACCAGCTGAAGGAGTGGCCCCTCCTGGGATCTGCCATCTCCCGGCAGGAAGGCGTGCAAGACAGCGGGGCAGATGTCGGGGCTCCAAACGCTGCATGGGAAATGGGACTGAAGCGGGAGTCTGTCTTGGTGCAGAGCATTTTGAAATCCATGCATAGTTTTTTCACAATTTGCATTTGCCATGACTCCCCGGAGACGTCTCTTGGAATGCCCCTGCAGGAGAGGCGGGGGTGTTCGGGCACGGTCACGCCCAGGCAGGCCAGCCCGAGGCTCAGGAGGACCGCGCCATTCTGAAATCAAGAGGAGAT
>NW_006204543.1:2059191-2060029 GCF_000334495.1 Tupaia belangeri chinensis
GCGCCCCCCGCGAGCGCGGGTGGCCGCAGCCAGGAGCAGCTCGCGGGTTTCGGCACAAGGACACGTCGAGCTTTTCGGGACACTGTGGAACCTGCCAACTGTCTCCCTGTCACTGGTGACAGCTCAGGCTCCGTCTCCAGCCTCTCCCCTCAATCACTGTGGGCAGCAGCGGGACGTGGCCGGCCGGTCACGACGCACTGACCGCAGTCAGCCAGCTACGACTCCTTCGCCCATGGCAAGTGCTCAACAGGCATTTGGTGATGAGACTTTTAAAATTTTTACTTATTTATCCATTTTAATTTGACCAGAGAGGGACAGTGAGAGAGAGAGAGAAGGAGGGACAGCAAGAAAGCAAGCCATCAGGTCCAGGACTTGAACTGTGGTCGACCACGTGGGAGTCTAGCACCCTTAACCGCCATGCCACCCGCCGGCCCCGGAGAACTTTTTACAGTAACTGTTCGAGGAGAACGTCCCTTCCGAAACAGCTCACTACGCTTCCCGCTTCACTCATGTTCGTGTTTACGTAGCTTTATCTCAGTCATCCTACTTGTCACTGTCACCTACGATGCGGTTCTTGAGGACAATAACTGGGCCCTGGTCATCTTGGTCCCCACGTATTTATTCCCTTCAGTGCCCAGATCGCTCATCACCCTCCATAAGCAATGTATTGGTGTGCTTAATGCTCTATTTTTATTTCGGTTCGTTCGTTCTTTCTTCTTTCGTTCTTTTTGAGAGGTTTTTGCTACAGGGCGCGTGCACTTGCCAGACAGATAGAGAGAGACAGAGAGACAGAAAGCGAGAAATCACCCCCAGGGGTGATGGTCACGCCGCAATCCCT
>NW_006204543.1:2060173-2061648 GCF_000334495.1 Tupaia belangeri chinensis
CCCCAGGGGGGATGGTCACGCCGCAATCCCTTCTCCTCCATTCTCCTCTCGGGATCTTGGGCACGCACGCACACGCACCCGGCGTGAGTTTAAGCCACCGGGTCCGGGACTCGAACCACGGTCGACTACGTGGGAGTCCAGCGACACAGTCATTACGCTAACTGCTGGTCCCAGGGAGTCAATTCTTGAAAACTGTAATGGGTAAATGTATTTTACAGAAAATAAAAGATCAGTGATCTCAGATTAAAAACCTGCAAAGCCAGAAACTACAAAAAGAAGATCAATTAAATCTAATTAATTCCGTTACAGGTATGAGATAATAAAGAGAAGAAAGAAGAAAAACGACGCATGATACAAAATAAACGAAGAAGTTAGCGCCCTGCGACATGAACGGTCCCGGGGAATCGGCACAGCTAACAGCCGCAGCTCCCCCTGGACACGGCTCCAACGCGCGCCTCGCCCCACTCCGGCCCGCGCCTTCGGGTCAGCCCCGGGCCTCTCCCGCTCAGTGCCCTGCACTCCGGCCAGCTGTGTCCAGAAGAGCCCGGTCAAACATTCACCACCTCCCTGCACCTGTCCTGTGTCACCTGTCACCCTCCCGCTGGCCTCCCTCCTTCTGCCTGGGCCTCTGCGCTCACAGAGCTCTGGACTAACCACCCCGTTCTGTTCCTCAGACCACGAGGCTCCCTGTCCTGCTGCACGTGTGGGCCTCTCACAGAGTGGAGGCTGTCACGCTGAGCGTCGGGCCTGCAGGCCAGGCTGGGAGTCCCCGCCGCAGAGCACGCGGTGCCTCGAGCTCTCAGAGGGAGGACGGCCACCGAAGGGGCGGGACTGTGGGCTCCCAGCTGCTGCGTCCTGGTCACAGCCCGACATCTGGGATCGCTGTTTCGACAAAACGCGGGCGTCGGCCACAGCCTGTGTGCACCTCGGCGCCTCTGTTGTTGCCGTCTGAAGCCAGGGACAGCGCCTGGAGTGGGGCGTCGGTCAGGGCTTGCCCCTTTTCAGCTTGTGCCGTCTCTGATAACCGATTGAGCACGGCGTCATAATCCGCGGGGCTCAAGGGAGTCTCGGGCCAGCATTTGAAAACCAACTGGTAAGTCATTGCTGCCGCCTTTAAAGGCGGTTATGAGCTATCGGGTCATGGGAAAGTCAAGATGCACCCTCGCAGAGAGACACCCACACAGGAGATGTGACTTCTCTGACAGCCCAACAGACAGCGGGGCAAACACCAGTCGCGGGTGCAGGGCTGCGTGTGCTGCGTCCCGGCCACGCCGTGCCCGTTACTCCTGCGGGGGCGGGAGCGCCCTGACGTCGGGGGTGCGGCTGCGTCGGCGCCATGTGCTGGACCCACGGCCCACCCAGACTTCCTTCTGAAACGACTGTGGTCCTTCCCCACGACCACAGCGAGACAGCAGTGTGCCGCGGGGTGTCAGCCACCACAGCGAAGCCGGGAGTCAGGCAGCGGGCGGCATGTT
>NW_006204543.1:2061709-2068513 GCF_000334495.1 Tupaia belangeri chinensis
CCGCCCCTGCCTCCTCGGGCGGTCACCGAGACCCTGCAGCCACGTGCACGGGAGATGACGAAGTCCTTGGGGTCGCCCGAGGGGAAACGGCTCCCTGCCCGGCCCCGGCGCCGAGGACCCCGGCCTGCTCGCAGTGAGTCCTTCCAAGCTGGTCCAGTCTCGCCACCGAGCAACCAGCAGGACAGGTCCTCGCGAGTCTGCTTTCCTTGTTTAATTTGCCAGAGGACAGCGCGGGAGAGCGTGGGGCACAGCCCTCGGGGACGGCCACTCTGCAACCTCCCCTCCACTTGTCCTTCCTCTGAGGATTTGGGGCACACGCACACGCGCGGCGGGCTGGGGGCGCACGCAGTCAGCCCTGGGGAGCCAGAATCTTAACCGCTCCGCCGCCGCCTGCCCCAGGGGCCACCCTGTCGTTGTTTTAAAGAAAAACAAAGTGGACACAGCGCCGGCCCCCAGATTGTGAAGGGACGAGCGGAGTAAAACGCCTCCACGACACGACTCAGGTGGGAGATGCCGAGGGCAGTAACGGCGGGAGGACACCGGGACCGCCAGGCTGGGCTTCCTCGGCGGGAATGAGTGAAAAGGAGCCCCGGAAGTTAACAGAAATGCTGTTATGTCACCCTGTGAGGGACTAAACGTTTTCCCTCCTCAAACAGGAGACAAATTACCTCCCGAGGACTCGTCAGCCATGTTTACCCCTGGCTTCTTTAAATGATCAAAGCCAAGTACCCTGGCCTAGTCAGCTGTGTCACTTGCGTCTAAAAAACATCCTTTATTAATGACTGCTTAAGCATTTGCCTCTCCTTTCTTCAAGAATTGAACGCGGAAATCAGAAAGCCTTAGTAAAAGACACACGGGATAACTGAGTGGAGAAAGAGCTGGTATTTCCGGACAGGAAGGAGCCGTCCAGGGAGAGCAGCCATTTCTTCCGAGAGGAACCTGCAGCCTCCATGCGGCTCTCATTCAGATCCCAACGGGCTATTGAGCAGACAGTGATGAGCTAGTCTAACGCACGCCTGGATGGGAAGGGGCCAGAGGGGCCACAACAACATTAACAATGTAAGCCAAGAGAAGAAACCGACTTCCTCATAGAGAGTCCATCGTAAAGCGCTAGGAACTAGACGCACAGGCCCGGGTCTGTGGGACAGGGCAGTCCACAGTGCAACCGCGGCGACCGTGGGCATCGGATACAGGACGCGCCAACGCTGCCATGCGGAGTCTCGGAGAGAAGGGCCCATGCTGGAAACCGAGTCCCGGCGGCTACCCATCTGGGGCGACAATGAACTGCTGGTCACAGCTCACAGAAGCTCTAAGAGTGAGTCCCCAGCACGTTACGGAACGGGATTGATTTTAAAGACAGAAACAAGACAGGTGACGAGTCATGTGGGAAAGGCGCGAGCTTTGTCCTCAAGTTAGAAGGAGAAATTGATCGTTCTGACTTGTTCCAAACTAAAAACTGATCATCAATAGAGGCACCATCAGGTCACGTAAGGAGCACCTAAATACTGACACGGAAAACAGAGACCAGCCAGGAGAGCCACGCCACGCGCAGGGAGTGCGGACGGGGAGAGGGCACGGACACCCTGCTCCGCTTCCGTGGGTGTGAGCAGGGGGCGCGCTGGGGTAAAGGTGGAGGTTCGCATTTCTGCCTCCCCGGCACTGAAGACCGTGAAAAGCTCGAACAGTTACAGGGAGCAGCGTTGTGTCAACCAAGGCCTCGCGTTGAACACGAGAGCCAACAGCAACGCCCAGTATTGATAAAGCGACCGGAACCGCCATCCCTAGGTTGGGAAGACGGCCGGCACGCGCCCCGGGACGTGGCCGGCAGCTGTCTCCGGGAACGAGCCGGGAGCCCGGCAGGCTCGACGGGAATCTGCTATCAGCTAAGAGACGTTTTATGGCCCAATTTAAATAAAGTTCAATGAAATCATTCTTTTATAAAAATAGAACAACATCCCGGGCCATTGCACATGCCCAGAATCCTGAAAGGAGAAGGGACTGCAAAGTGGCCATGCCCCCGGAGGGCGATTTTTCATTTTCCCCTTCTTGGTCTCTCCCTGTCTCTCAAGTACACATGCCCTGTGGCCAAAAACGAAAACTAAGTCAATAAACGGATTCATGGTAACCTAATTCAGTCCACCCCTGAGCACAGCAGCTCCCGAAGTGCTACTGACCGGAATGCACGCTCGGTCTGTCATAAACCAAATGGACGCTTCTAGAAGATCAAATCGTAGACGCCACAGGCATGAAGCAGCACTTAAACGGCTCCCACAAACTCGACTTCCCTGCGTGTCTAAGTCCCTCCCACCGGCAGTCCTCCGTCCCCGTGCAGAACAGAGGGCCAAGAGAGGGGTCTGGCCCCCCCACGCAGTCCCGAGGGGTGGGCTGTCGTCACCCGAGTCCCACCTGTTCTGGGCTGATGGCCGCAGGGGTGGCAGTCCGGCCTTCCCTGCTGCAGCGGGGTGGGGGCCCTTCTGTGGCTGTCTGTCTGTCTGCTCTGACTGTTGTTCTCCTGCACACTCAGTCTCTCCCTGATGACCCGGAGACGGGGGAAGGCCCAGGTGTGATCCCGGGCCAGCCTGAACACACTGGGTGCTCAGGTCCCCAGAGCACAGCCCTGAGTGCTTCCCTGGAGCTGACGGGGAAGGGAGGGAGAGGAGGACGCCCCTGCCCCTCCCGGCCTCGCCCCGGCCCTCGGCCCACCCAGCCTGCGTGTCCTTCATGGAGAAGCCTCCTCTGTCTGCCTCCGTCTCGGATGGAGCCTTGGTGGCTGGGCCAGAACTTCCCTAGAACCTGATTGAGAATGATGGACCCCATGGAAATGCAGACACACGTGCATACATGCTTACACACTCACGTGTGTGCGCGCTTACACACATGCGTGCATGCACTTACACACATGAGCATGTTCAGCACACTTACACACATGCACACATACTTGCACTCACGTGCATGCTCACTTACACACACACGACCATGTTCGCCACACTTACATACACGCACACCCACGTGCACACACACTTACACACACGTGCATACACACTTACACACACATGCACACATACTTGCACTCACGTGCATGCTCACTTACACACACACCATGTTCACCACACTTACACACATGCACACATGTGCGTGCACACTTACACACACAAGCATGTTCACCACACTTACACACATGCATACATACACACATGAGCATGTTCACACTTAACACCTCACCCATACATGCAAACATGTGCAGGCACGTACACAGTCATGCAACATACACATACCATGTACATGTACCCCCACGCTCAAACCTCACCACACAGCACACAGGCAAATACACACAGCACGTACATACACGAGTGCACACACGCCCCTCGCTGGCCTCGTGGCCTTTCATACTGTTTTGCAGATGTGCGCTGTTTTTTAAGAGATTTTTGCCTTAGGGCACCCACTGGAGAGAGAGACAGAGACAGTGAGATAGAAAGCAAGAAATTGCTCCTTGAGGGGATTAGCCACACCACAGCCTCCTCCATCCTCCTCCCAGGGCCTTGGGCACACACACACACCCGGCAAGAGTTTCAAGTCACCAGGTCTGGGAACTGGACCGCCGTCAGCCATGTGGGAGCCCGGCAACATAACGGCTATGCCATCTGCTGGTCCCAGCCCCCCTGTGCTGGCCATAGAAGTAACCAGGTGTCCGCTTCGGCAGCTCCAGGGCACGGACGCGGAGGCACTGCCACCCAGCCACTCAGGAGGGCGTCTGAAGTGAAAGGGCCCCTCTGGTACCTGGGCTGTGCGCAGCCCTGCCCTGGAGCCTCCTGGGGGGTGACGGCACCCCATTATCAGAAAGGCCCCCTAGGCTGTGCGCAGCCCTGCCCCGAGCCTCCTGGGGGTGACAGCACCCCTGTTATCGAGCGACCCTACGTCTACGTGTGGGCATTACGGGGGGCCTCGCACACTCGGGGCGTGTTATACCGACACGTAACTGGCTGCTGTCTCGTCTGGGGAGACGGGGCCAGGCTCTCAGGCTCAGCCCGTCCCTGGAGAAGCCACGCTGGCCTTGGGTCGCCCAAGTCCTCTGGGCCATGCAGCGCGTCACCCACTGCTCTCACAAGCTAGGGGAGGTGAGCAGGAACGAGCCCCGGACGGCAGGCTCCCGACAGCCGGCCCGGCCGGGCGGCGACCACTGCAGCCTCGGCCTCGCCAGCGTCCCCTTCCTCGCGTTCCAGCAGTGGGCTCCGAATCCTACCGCGCTGGGTGTGGAAATTACACTGCACCTTCACGTCCGTTTGTCCCGGTCACCCCTCAGCACCCCCCCGGATGTGTATCTCACTGTGCCAGGGAAACCAGAGGGAACCTGGAAAAGCTTCCTTATGCTCACAGCTGCTGAGCCGAGGCCGCTACCTCGGCTGTTACCGGCCGGGACACGCTGTTACTTATCTTCCCAATCAAGCTAATGGTTTCCACAGGAGCGTCTCATTTCGAAATTAAAATTTGGAGGTGAGGATGCCAAAAACAACGCAAAGGTCAAGTGAGAAACACGGGCTGGCGCTCCGAGGCCCACTCCTGACAGCCCCTCCTCGGGGCCCCCCTCCACTGCGGCTACGGGGTGCAGTGATAATCCCAACCCCAGACCCGAGCCCTGGGGCCGGCAGCCTCGCCCAGAGCCTCCCGTAGGGGTGAGAACGTGACACCAAGTGAAGCCACTTCCCGGCCTTCAAGGCCTCGTACCCGGAGGGCTTTCTGCATGATCCCCGGCGTGAGCGCGTGAGGACTGGGAATGAGGACTACCCCGGCCCTGGGTCTCTTGACAGTAACTCCACACGTCCCAGACTCCTTGTGAGGAGCGAAGACCGGGGCCTGCACCAGACACAGCCCCTCGTGAGCGGAACGTCCAGACCCCGTGACTGACCTCGGCACCCGCCCCGGGCCTCGCTCACAGCGCCATGTCGGTGGGAACCACCGAATTCCGGGTGCTGGGAGGCTGGAAATCTGCACGACGGTGGGAACCAGCCAACTACTCAGCGCCCCGGCTGTTAGGGCGGCCGGGGAGGCTCGGCCGCAGCAGACCCGACCCGGAGGGAAAGGTCCCGGGCCCTGCAGTCCCGGCTGCACTTACACTCACGACCCAGGCTGGGCCCAGTGGGTCCCGCTGTGGAGCCCCTGTTGGGGTGCTTGTCCCCCCACCCAAGAATTAAGTAAAAAAACTTCTAAGAACAGAAATGAGCGCAGCGTGCGGCGGCTGGGCCCCGGTGCTCCTTCGGGAAGCGGTAGCCCGCGTTACTCCCCCAGCCGGCTACGGTCCCCGCCCGCTCCCCAGCTCTTCTCACGAGTAAGCAGCCGGTGTCACCAGAAGGCGGGCAGCGTCTCCAGGCCTCGCCCAGACCTCCTCCTCTCCTCTCTCTGGAGCCCAGTCCTGGGAGCGAGGCCGTGGGGTCCCGCAGGGCAAGGTCCACGGACACCCGGCGCGTCCCCACAGCTCCCCCCGCAAATAAGCCGGGCTCGGGCTCCCTCTACCTGCAGAGACGGGCCGGCACTGACAGCGCTGGTCCACGTGTCCAGGGCCACGCGGTTGGCAGCGGGACCCTGGCAAAGCCCTCGGCCCCGACTCCCTGTTTTCGGCAGAGACGGACATGAGACCCCACGTCTACACCCGGGAGTCAGCATGCAGGAGGCAGTAGGCGTGCCTGCTTACGGCCACCTCCCTGGGGCTGGGACCTGGCGGGGGCCTCCGTCCAGGCAGAGCCCTAGGTCGGGGTCCCACATGCCCAGAGCCCGGGGTCACTAAGCTCTGGGGAGGAGCCTGTCACCGACCACCAAAGGTGAAGCAGTAGCGTCTTACCTCCGGGATTCGGGGCACGAGGACACCTGTAGGCTCCATGCAGCGAGGCCCCTCTGTGGTTTTCTGAAATTCCTGAGTGGCTTTTTCCAGCTGTGTGGCCCAGAACCCAGCACTGCCGGCCCCTTCTCCTGGAGCCCCCAGGTAGCCCGCTCACTGCTCTGAGAACAGCGGCATCCCGTCCCGCGTGGCCGGAAGCGCGTGCAGGAAACACCTGAGGAAGTCTTCGCACCTGGCCCTGCCGCGCCCGGTGCTTCCTTTCAGGGGTGGTGTGAACTCCTGGCGTGTGATAGTGGCGCGCCCCGGGCTAAGCCCTCCACAGTCCCGCAGGTGGCCCTCAAGGCTCTTACTGCCGTCTGTGGATGGCGAGACGCAGACCGGTGAGAGCAGGACCCCCACAGCAGCCCACCTGTGGGGCGGGCGTCTCTCACTCGGGTCATGTTCCCTGCTTGGCAAGCCATTGTGCTGGGGAGGCACGGGGGAGCTAGCCCGTGGGGGGCCCCGAGGACGGGCTTCTTACCCCCCTCTCTGACCGCAGTGAGGAAATCAGCCACCAGCTGTCCACGCAGGTGTGAGCAGAGCGCCCGCACCTGCAGATCAGACCCACTCGGGCCGCCCCAGGCCAGCCCATCTTCAAAGACCAAAAGAGCCAGAGAGGTTTCAGTGAGTCCGCTTCTCAAAACGCGTGTTCTCAAAGGTGCGTCTAAAAACGACCCTCGGCTCGGTAGCGACTCAGGAAAGGAAAGTCATGCTGCAGAAAGCTCTCGGAGCACGCGGAAGGTGGGCGTCACGGGCTACGAGGACGCACCCTGGGTCTCCATTTCCCACCAGCGGTTTCAAACCCCCTTGTTCTTTCCTCCTCGGGAGCCAACAGCACCCTCAGCAGCGGGGCCCGGAACCTCCCAGCACGCCCCTGTCTGGGAGCCCCGGGCTCGTCGGAGGGAGCTGCCACCTCCCTGCAGCGGCAGACGGGC
>NW_006204543.1:2068644-2075832 GCF_000334495.1 Tupaia belangeri chinensis
GCGTGGCTTGGCGGGGGGGGCGCCTGCGGTCGGAGCCGCTGCCGGTCTCCTTCAGGAGTGGACTGATCGCCCTGACGCTGCTGCAGAAGCAAAGGATGCAAGCTTTCTCCTTAGCTAAGTTCCAGCATCGGGGTCCAAGCAGGGCTGAGAGCTCACAGTGAGGTCGGGTCTGCTGCCCACGGCACCCCTCGGCCTGTTCCTGGAGAGAGGCTCAGCGCTCGGCCCTCGCCCCTCACCCCTCACCTCCAACGGCGTGTACTGGGAGCTTTCGGCACCTCCTCCCACTGGAGCCAAAGAGAGATTTTCACCGGGCCCACCAAGTCCTTTCCATGCATTTTAACAATGGCTTGCAGCCAGGGGCACCTACCTGCCTCCCACGGGGAGCGGGGAGCCGGGAGCCGGTAACAGAAAGGGCAGTATGTCCCAAGCGGGGGGAGAGAAAGGCTTGTCTTGGGGGGGCTGCACCTCATTTGCAGGCTCTCTGACAGGGCGGGCTGAGACAGGAAAGGGGAGCGGAGAGGAAGCCCCTGCCATGGATGCAGCTCTGCCCTGGGCGCGGCCACACACCCCTTTCTGCCATCCTGAGCTGTTGGCGCTTCCTCTGTCCCAGGTCCGGCCGGCCCGGCTTCTGCTCACCACATGTCCTCGGCACAGCCCCTCTCTGGGCAGGGTCGCCTCCTGCCACTCACCACCTCACGATGCCATTACATTAGGGACACTTTCCAACACACGAACCCTTGGGGACAAACCGTTATCAAACCACAGCAGGACGGGATTGGAAAAGGTCCCCAAATGACCGTCCGCCTGGAACAGCAGCGAGGGGCGTCCGTGCTGGGCGGGCTGTGTGCTCGGGGGCTAGCTCCGTGTACATCCCACCGGGTAAGACGAGGTGCGCATCCCAGGCCCTGAGTGTGGCCAGGCTGTCGTCCAGGAAGCGTGGGCAGTGCCTCCCGACAGCAGGTCACGTTGTAACCCTGTCACTGCTCCTAGTCCCACGTAAAAGGGAGCGGGGCCTCTGAGCAGGTCTACGAGACACGCCGGCCGAGATCATCGTAATGACCACGATTTCCGGAAAGAACGAGGAGGGCAGAGACGTCGAGCAACTGGGACGTCGCACAGCTCCGCGGCCTAGGTCCACCCGAGCCTGCACTGCCCACTGAGCCCGGAGCCTGGGGCGGCCCCGAGGTGACTCGCTTGCTTGGGCCTCGGCTCCCGTAAGTGCCCCAGATCTTCCCTGGCTGTCGAGGGGAACCGTTCCGTCTCTGTTCCGTTTTCCCCTCTCCTACTGCGTCCTCAGTCCTCCTTTCCCGGCGCGTAGGTCCCCCGGCACATTCCCACCAGGAGAAGAGCCGACCTCACCACGTGCGTGTAGGCGCTGGGTGCCGCGCCGAGCGGAGAGGAGGGCACCCCCCTCCGCTGGGAGAGGACATTTCGACATTGCTTCCCCATCACTAGCTGTTTATGTTTTCTATTAGGGCCCTTCTGGCTCTTGCATTTGCACAGTGATCGTCAGCACCGCGCCCCAAGGATGGGCCTGGGGCGTCTGCTCAGGCCGCCGGCCGGCGTGCAGGACCGCGGAGCTAACACAGCAGCGTCCCCGGCAGCCGCTGGTCCCTGCCGCGGGGACTTACGCTGCATTTGGGGGGCAATGGAAACCAGACTGGCTCTGTTCCAGGTCTGGCCTAGCCAGGGCGGCCCTTGGGAACTGGGGGTGTGAAGTAGGCGGAAGGCACCCCAGCATCGGGGATGTACAGGCAAGGGTGCCGAAACCAACCCCGGGAACCCAAGGGCCTGCACCCTCAGGGTTCAAGAGCAGCTCCCAGCAGCACAGCAAGGCCGCATCCCGACGTGAAGTCCCACACTCCTTCAGAGAATCGTTCAGGCCCACAGGTTAATTAACGAACCCCCTCTCCACCCTCTGCATTTGCCGGGCCGAGCTCCCCGACTGCCCGCACCTGGGGACCCCGCAGCAAAGGTGCTTTCTCTTCATTAAGCTGGCCCAGGAGGGGCTCCGGCCAGGGATGCTGCTGTTCCCATGGCAACCCGGCTTTTGGTCAGCCCTCCGGGTTAGTCCATTCACCAGGAGAGACCTGCCAGCCAGCAGGAGTGAGTTGGAAAGAGCGGGTCATGTTTGGGTCAGGCGGTGACAGCTCAGGGGTGAGGGTGACCCTCCCACACTCGGGCCCTGGCCATCTGCTAAGGTCAGGAGTTCCTGTGCTGGTTGTCATGGCAACCGTGCTGTGAACCCCTTTTCTTTCATTATTTCTCTTGACTAAAATTCTAAAAATAAACAATGTCTGATGTTACTGTTGTTTGTCAAAATTCTTTTTCCTAAAAGCTGTTGCACACAGTGGACACGCAAGTGGCTCCACGGGGACTGAGACACAGGACAGAGCCGTGAGGACTCACTCACAGCAGCGCGGCAGTCACACACCCGTGGCTGTTTGTCAGCTGGAAGAATGGTCTTCGATGAGCCCGAGTGTCCTTGGCGTTCGCTCTGTGTACACGCACACCTGTGTCAACAGCCCTCCGCCTGAGGACGAGAGCCGGCGCACGCACGAACGACTGCTTTCGGTCGCACCCGGAGAGACCGGGCCCTGGGCCCTGAGCCCGGGGGAGGACGAAAGCCGCCCTGGAGCACACGCGTTTCTTCCGAGTCTCGGCTGCAGACCGTGGCAGCGCTGTGCTGATGGCGACCACGCTGCTCGAGGCCGCTGAGCGGCACGGCAGGCGGCGAAGTCGGCGACTACACCACGCGTCCCCACAGCGTTAACAAAGGGAGACGCACCGACGCCTGGGAGGTTTTCCTTGACTTCTACACTTGGAAGCCGGGATTCCGCCGTCCGCACGGGACTCGGCAGACGACTGTCCCCGACTAGGCTGGGCCCGGCGCTGGTCGTTGCTCTTCCGTGTGACACCTTTCCGTGCACCACGCGTGGGAAGAACAGCCAGATCGGCCACCCTGTGGCGTGGCCCTCGTGGTCTTTCTCGTCTCGTTCCCTTTTCCGGTCAAACGTACACTAATGATCGTGCATGAAGCCAAGACGACAGCTCACGGAGCCACCACTGGCCAGACACGCTCGACCCACCGAGGCCGCTGCCGCCTCGCAGAGAGCACTCCCACGTGGCTGGCTGTGGTGTTCGGAGGTGACATCAGTACCCCTTTATCTGCTTCATTCACGACAGAGCATGCAGAGACAGCACCCTCGCCAGGCACTGCCATGCCGTGGCCCCTCCCCAACCCCCGGCTTGCCAGGTCCTGGGCGGCCATGTGGCTCCTGGCCCCGCAGTGCAGTTTGCTGCCAGCCGTGCCACCAGGCTGGGCTGTCTTGTTCTCTCAGACTCGTCAACACAGATCTCTGCGCTTGGTTTCCTTCGTGCCCTCGACTGCTGCCGCCTGGTTTTACCTCCCCGGGTCTCCTCCATTTATAAGGAAGCAGGGCTGGCATAGGAATAGCATTTCCCAGCTGTTCCCAGCAGTCCAACGCCGTATCTGAATGTAAACCGCAGAAGCTAGTTCCTAATGGCACACACCAGAAGGCCCTCTTCCCGGAGCGTCTGGATCGCGACCTCGTTCCCTAAGCTTGACGGGGTCACCTGGAGATGCCGCCTCCCCGGTGGTAAATTGGGTAAAATGCGTTCTGCTGAAAGCCTGTGGTTAGCTGGCACCCATGGATGGCCAGGGTGACGCAGGAGCTGCTGGGAGCCCCATCTGAGTGGGTCAGGGTAGTGGCCGGGTCCGGCCACCAGGGAGGGCAGCTGAGGGCAGAATAAACGTGACCGCCCTCCACCCTCCTCCCTCAGCCTCGCATAAACACAGGTTTGCGATCGTTTTACAAATGTCTTTCCTATCATACAGGAAATACAAAGAGGTGTGTAACCCTGGCTTTTCATCTCGCCCCGGGACAGGCAGCAGGCCCAGCAGCAGCGTGGACAGACGGACATGTCCTCCTGCTCTGAACCGAGGGGGAGGCAGGCCTGGGAAAGCTCACACTGGTTGGCTGCAGCAGAGGAGGGTCGAGGGGACACAGGGGTCTCTGCAGCGGTTATCGCCGGCAAGGGGACGGCAAGAAGCACGCTTCAGGACAGAGCCAGAGATCGAGAGGGGTTCATGGACTGCGTCACCACGATGTACACAGGAAAGCCGCCAGGGTCTCACGGCAGCAGAGACGCCGGACCGCACTGCGGGGGACACACAGAACACAGCATGAGACACGGCGGCTGGGCTTGAGCGAATGCGGACTCCTCGGGTCCCGCGGCAGGAAACTAGAATTCGAACACATCAGCCAGCTCCCAGGGAAGGAGTGTAACTCGGGGGGGCTTGCGTGCAGGGGTGGGCCGCAGGCCGGTGGACGGAGCCATGAGAGAGGAGGTTCTTTCCCAGGCCGGATTTCAAACTCCTGTGGGACTCATCCTCGCTTGTCCCCTTGGCCACCTCTTTAACATTTTTAGGCAGTGTTCAGTTTTCCATCACTTGCGGCCAAAGCCCCCCTCCGCCTATCCCTTCCTGAACAGAACGCGCTCCCAGTTCCCGAGGCTCGATCCCGCGTCGTGAGGCTGTCACTTGCTGTCGGGTCGGCCAACACCTCACGAGAAGACGTCGTACGTTTCCCTGGATTCTGCACGTGGTTACACCACGTTAGAGTTCAAAGGGCAGTGGTAGCTTTGCAGGCAGCACTTCAGAAGCAATCTCGTGACAGTCACACCGCTGTCATAAGATGATAGCGGCTCTGTGAGGTTACAGTACCCGTTAGTTCTCGGTGGAAGACACTGGGAGACATTGCTAGGCAGGAGAAGCTATTTTAGCTGCGACATAGACACAGCTTTTAAGTTGCGTGTCCCGTCGGAGGAGGTGTCGACGGCTCTTTATCGGTGGCAGTGCGGACTGCAGACGTGGGGGTTAGCCCCGGCCTGAATGCAGGCGGAGGAACAGGGCTCAGAGACGGCGCGGGGGCGTCAGAGCCAGCCCTGGTGCAGCTGAGCGCTAGGCTGCCTTTCTCTTTGCTTCAGTGAACCGCGAAGGGCGGCGTAGGTGTTACACTCCCATTCTTCACGCCCTCGTAGCCGCCTTATTAGAGACCCCTGGCCACCCCCAGCTGGGGACCACAGCCGCCTGGGGTGGGATAGAGGGCAGGTGGCAGAAACCGAGCCCCAGGAGAAAGGACTAACCTGTGAGTAGAACTCCGAGGGTACACTTAAATGCACACACACGTGTCAGCACCCCTTAACGCACAGGGGCCCCACGGTGGGTTCCCCTTTTCACGCAGTGAGCTCCACGTGGAATCCCTTTCGGCACTGCGGAGAGGTTTAACCGCTCTGGCTCAGCTTCGCGGCAGGAACCGTGGGGTAGCGCGGTCCGAGTCCCAGACTTTGCGGCCTGAAACACACCAGGCACGTGTGCACACACGCCCGAGAGCCCAGGAGAATGGAAGAAACTGCAGCGTGGCCATTGCCCCAGAGGGTGATTTCTCGCTGTCTCTCTCCATCTCTGTCTCTCTCTGGTGGGTACAAGTGCCCGGAAATCGCAGAGTAACTCACATACTGGACCCCAGATGGCTACCCTCAAGCACCGCCCTGATACTTCCACCTCCTTGTCTTACCTCACCTTTTCCCTCAGGGCGACGCGAGAAATAGGGAAGGACAGGGTGAAAAGGAAAGGAATTGAAGATGGCGTTATTTATGGGTGGCATGCTTACGAGGAAATACGAGAGTCCTCAGATACGTTATCGGAATTATTCACTACAATCTACAGGATCGCTAAGTAGGAGGTCAACTAGCGAAGCCACTTACTTCTTTTATCAGCAGTAGTTAACTGGAAAAGGACATTTTAAACGATACCATTAACACCAAACTCAAAGGGCATCAAATTACTGGAAACCATGGAGTGAAAGACTCCTACTCACTGGAGACAGAGAGAGAAGACAGCGAGAAATCACCCCCAGTGGGGCCGGCCACACCGTAGTCCCTTCTCCGTTCTCCTCTCGGGATCTTGGGCACGCACACACATGCGCCCGGCACAAGATTAAGCCACCAGGTCCGGGACTCGAACCGCAGTTGACTACATGGGAGTCCAGCGATGTAACCGTAACACCATGTGCTGGTCCCAAAGAAGAGTCATCCTGTCCCCACAGGGAAGCCTCTCCCAGGGGCTGGCAAGTGTCTCCGGGGGCACGACCCAGGAACCCAGGGGCCAGGTGACGTCTCAGGGAGCGTCCCCACACACGCACGCGTGAGGCAGGTGCGTAATACTTACCGGCTCGTTATCTTTCCATCTGAGAGAGAAAAAGATTAGCTGGCCCCATCTTCTCCTTCCTGTCTTGAGAAACTGTTCTGTTGACAGACACCCTCTCTATTCTCTGCTGACTTCCTTTCTCCCTTTCTTCTTTGCTAGAGGCACGTGCACTCTCTGGAGAGAGACAGAGACAGAGAGAGAATGAGAAAGTGCCCCCATGGAGAACGATCACGCCACAATGCCTTACCCCCCGGTTCTCCCTCCTCCCGGTTTCTGGGCACATGTGCACACGTACCTGGCCGGTTTCTCAAAGCTGTCAGGTCTGGGACTTGAGCCCCACGACTGGCCATGTGGGACCCGCCTGCCTTAAGCACCACGCCACCGATGGCCATGCACGCACCTGCTCCCATAAATGTGGCCTACCCCACCCCGCTGCTGTGCCCGTACACTTCTTTCAGGCCCGCTGTGTCCCTGTGCGTCTTCTGTCCTCCACACCGGCGCTGGCCTTCAGTGTGACAAACCCCTGCTATGGCAGGACCAGCGTGAGTGCTGTGGGCAGAGGGACAGGCGAGGACCAGAGCGCACCCCAAGGCAGAACCCCACACACGAGGAGGTTCAGGCCCTGCCCCTGCCCAGGGAGGGAAGGCCCTGAGCACGAATGTCCCCTGGGCCACTCGTCCCGCTGGTCGCCCCTCCTCTCCCGGGGCCACTCAAGGCGGTTGACCCCCAGGAAGGAGAAGGCAGGGAGGGTGCTTCACCAGGGAGCGTCAGCCTCCTCACGGCACGCCTGGCCGTGTCCTGAGGTCTGGGCAGGGGCTGGAGACGCAGTGCTGAGGGGCAGTGGTCCTCGCTGTGGGCTCACAGCTCACGGAGTGGACTGGCAGGTGGGGCTTGCCGGCTCTAGTCACAGGGAGCGGGAACAGCAGGCTGGCTCCGCGCGCGCCGGCAGGCCCCGC
>NW_006204543.1:2077087-2087176 GCF_000334495.1 Tupaia belangeri chinensis
GCAGGTGGGGCTTGCCGCCTCTAGTCACAGGGAGCGGGAACAGAAGGCTGGCTCGGAGCCCGCCTGAAGACGCGGCAAGCCGGCCTCCCCCAGCACTGGTGGAGCTCAACGGCCTCGGTCAGCCAGGGCCCGGGCACGCTCAGCCCCTGTCCCTGCAGTCCCCGTGGGCCTCTGGCCTCCTGCAGCGGGTCCTGTTTCCCTCGACCGCACTCCGAGTTCCCATGGCGGTACTGCACGGCCTGGACGGATTCTGTGAGTGACAAAAGCAGGTGACAGGCCAGTGCGTTCCGTTGTGTCCCTGCTGCAGTTAGGCCGTCCCCTCCTGCCGTGTCACTCGGTTTTCTTTTGCAGGTGAGGCTGCTGGGTTCCACGCCCTGCACGGCCCGTGGTCGGTACCAGCTGTGGCCACATCTCTGGGCTCGCTTTCTCTCGGGACCAGCCCGGTGTGGGGTCCTTGGGTCCTGCACAGCCCCGGAGGGCGAGGGCGGCCTCCTGCCTCTTCTGCATGTGTCCGCAGGCCGTGTGTCAACCCAGGCACGACTGAGAAAGCCGGTTTTCATCCGTCGCATAAAGCGCCATCGAGGTAGACGGCTCTGTGGACCCTGGGCGCCTCGGCCGTCCTGCTTCTCCCGTTCCTGGTGCGTCTCGTCTCTCGGCCCCGTCGTGCCTGTGAGCGCCGGCTCTGCAGCACCTGGAGCCTCCCGGTCCAAGGGCAGCCGGCGCGCCGCCACGGAGCCGTCTAGCCCTCTGCCAGCAAGAGGAAGTCGGCGTGGCGCGGTGCACACAGCCGCACCCCTGTAAGGACACCCTGCTGGCCGCTGCAGGGACTGTGCGAGGGCAGGGGCCTCTGTGAGGACCGTCCTGCCGGTGGCTGCAGAGACTATGTGAGGGCCATGGCCTCTGCCACACCGCCGACAGAGGGGCAGGGACGGGCCTTGTCCCGGTGCACTTCGGGCAGCTGTAACCGGACGACACAGGCGCATGCTCGCTGCGCCCCGGCGCCCACGCAGACCCGGGGCAGGCAGCCCCCTGAAAACCCTCCACCTTAGCACAGAGCCTGTTCTAGGGCAGCACAGGTGCCTCTGGTGCTCTCCCAGAGCCCGTGCCCTGCCCCGAGCCAGCCCAGGAGCGCCATGCAGGCCCCGAGAGGCCATCGACCAGGCGTCCAGCCACTCAGCCACTGCCACCGACAGGCCAGGAGCCCCGTGGCAGACGGCAAGATTCCCGTCCAAATCCCTGCCCCCAGGTGCCGACTGCGCCTGAGAGCCGCAGCAAAGGAGCCACGCGGCCACCGTGGGGAGCGAGGCCGCCCTACCCCGCTCTGGGGGTCTCCGGCAAAGGCCAGCGCACCTGCTGGCTGCGGCAGACCTGTGGCGCCCCCTGCCGCCAGCGCTGGACACGCTGTGAACCTGCACACCGGGCCGGGCCTCTGCTTTGGACGGCCCACCAGCCGCTGCCTTTAACAAATGCTTCCCCAGGTCCAGCTCCCATGAAGGTTCCCATGGTCCTCCTTCCACTGCGGGTCCACAGACGTACGGGAACGAGGTGGAAGGTCGAGGGCCGGCCTGCAGCCACCAGAGCCACACGCAGCAGCACGCCTGACGTGAGCGGTCCTGGTACCGAGGACGCACCGCGAACAGGCGACAGTGCGTAGGGTCAGCTGCCGCCCCGCCTGGCCTCTCC
This sequence comes from Tupaia belangeri chinensis, assembly GCF_000334495.1. Classification (NCBI taxonomy): domain Eukaryota; kingdom Metazoa; phylum Chordata; class Mammalia; order Scandentia; family Tupaiidae; genus Tupaia; species Tupaia belangeri. Next base: position 2,078,771 of record NW_006204543.1, read on the forward strand.
CAGGGCGCCTGCGGTGTTTCCATCCCTGAGCCGGAGCTAGGGGACGGGGGGAGCCGGCAAATCCACTCCGGTGTGGGAGGCACGGCCGAGCTTAGCGTCAGCACAGGCAAGGCTGCGGGGGCTCGACACTGACGACCAAGGCCGGAAGGGGTGTGGGCTGGGAAGCCCTGGGCTTGAGAGGCAGGCGGGCACTGAGAGGCAGACGGACACCAGGAGCCAGGAGCCAGCCGTGGTGACAGGCAGAGGTGGGGAAAGGGACTTGGGGGCCGCCGGGGGCATGGACAAGAAGGAGGCTGGATCCTACTCGGCCTACCCCAAAATCCCCAGAGGAGAGGAGAGAAGGGATTTGGCATGGCCACCCCGAGGAGACTCCTCATTTCCTGCCCTCTCTCGTGCCCAGATTCCCTAGAGCAAATTAAAACTTTAAGTAAAAATTTAAAAAGACTAGCAGTGCTATTTTTTATTTCAAATCGGAGAAAATTCATTTTAGGAAAATAGATAAAACTTCAAAACAGTGTTGGGTAATCGCTCTGTCGATTCCCACGTGGGCTGTTTAATAAAACAGACCGTGCCCACCTCGGCCATGGGCCTGCGTCTGCCCACTCACCGGGCGGCCCTGAGAACCCCGACGCGGGCTCCTACAACCCGGGTGGCTGTGCCCAGAGCTGTTACGGACGAGATGCCACAGGCCCGGCTCCCGGCTTTCAGAGCAGCCGCACACGCGGCGGGAGCCCGACTGCATCAGGCTTCCCGCTCTGCTCCTCCGGTGAAACCACTGCTGTGCTTCCCCATCAAACCCCGCCAGGCCACGGCTCCTCGCCAGGAGTCCCCGCCTGTGTCCCCTGTGTGCACTGGCAGTGCTGGGCCCCTCCCTGCAGGCCGGCCTGCGGCATCCATGGCTCTGAGCTTTCCGACCACCAGAGCCGGGCCGAAGGCAGCGGCTCGTAAATCTGCAGTCTGCCGCGTTTCTGCTTAGCAGCCCAGCAGCAAACACGGCTCCGTGCTCAGCCCCGCCCCGGGGTGGCCATGCCACGGGCCCTTCTCTACTCTCCCCTTGGGCTCCGGGCATGCCAACACCTACACATGCGTTTCTAAAGTTGCCAGGTCCAGGACTGGAACCGCACAGTAGGCCATGTGGGATTCAGCCAGCTTAACCACCACGCCACCTGCTGGCCCCAAACTATCTATCTTTTCTTTTCATTTTTTTTTTCGCTATAGGGCATGTGTGCTTACCAGAGAGGCAGAGAAAGACAGAAAGTGAGAAATCACCCCAGGAGAGGTGGGCATGCCACCACCCCTTCTCCCCCACTCTCCTCTTGGGGTTGGGGTGCACATGCATGTGTACCCAGCATGTGTCAAGCCTCTGGGTCCGGGCCTTGAACTGCAGTCAACCATGCAGGAGTCCAGCAATGTAACCACGTCACCTGCTGGTCCCAGAACTGCTTATCTTACACCTCACTTTGCCATTATACTTTCTGGAAAATACAAAACATCCGTCCCCCTTCTTTGCGGGTGGTGCATCCCGGCCTCCTGGACTCCAGACAGCAGACAGGCCACGCCCTTGGGGAGGGGTCACAAACACTGCAGAGACACTTTATTGAGGTACGGTTTATCTGGGCACAAACGTTTTGAAATCCATGCAGTCTTTTCATACTACACGCTTTCCACGCCCTTACTGACGGCGTACTGGCGAGACCCCGGGTGCAGCAGAGGGCTCCCGAACGCCTTTGTTCTGGTGTCCGGCCACACGTGGGCTGCTCACGGAAGAACCAGTTCAGCAGACACTGAGCACGGAGCCCCATGGGAGGCCACGGCTGAAGGCGCACACCACACGTTGGGGGACTGCCGGCTGCAGCTCACGGGCACACGTCGCTTATCGCGTGGGCTCTAAAATACGTAAAAAATTATTTAAAAGACACATGATCTTCTGCAAGTCAAATTCTAGACTTTTCATTAATAACTTGAAAACGGCAGAGAAAAATAGAAATGGCCAAAATGCAGTTTTATGTCACATAAACAACAAAAAACTTAGAAAAAAAAAGAGATCCAAAACTTTCGGTCCAGGAAAAGTTTATTTTGTGAAATATTCAAAATGTTTACTCACAAGCAGAGTGCCTTTTCCAAGAGTCTACTTCAGGAGGGTACAATCTGAGTGCTGACTACTTTAACATAAAACAGATTGCAGGGAGAGACACAGCCGCGGAGAAGACACACAGGCCAGCGATTTGGTGTAGACGCGTCTGCTCTAGACTAGACTGGATCTGCCCGTAGGAGATCCCGAGTGAGATCCCCGTGTCCCCCACGTCTGTCCTCGGGGAGAAAGGGTCCTGGAGGGGGCCGTGGCTTCCCAGCAGCCGCCCGAGTGAGTGGCAAAGGTCGAGCCCAGTGTGTCCAGGGTGAGCGTTTTCTTCTCCCACGAGCGGCCCTCAAGTCCATCCCATCACTACGTGAGCGACGAGGAGGTAGCACATGCCAACCGTGCAGGACACCACCGTCATCGGGAAGCCCAACCTGAAACAGAGAGCGGGTCACCGCGTCAGCCGAGCGGGGAGGCGGGCGCACACCAGCTAGGGCTGCGTGTGTGTGCCGCTGTAGTTCTTCCTACAAGGTGCAGCGCATGCCAGAGAGAGGGCACAGGCAGGGGACAGGGATCACCCCGGGGGCGGGAGGGATGGCCACACCACAGTCCCTTCTCCCCCATTCTCCTCTCCGGGTCTGGGACTCAAACCACGGTCGACCCCGTGGAAGTCCAGTGACATAGCCATTGTGCTGGTCCCACTGTGACAGTCTTTGACTTACAGTTTCGTTTTTCTGAAGTTAGTCTAGCTCCCCCTCTTCACTCACTCTTGGCATGGAGTATTTCTTCCCATGCCTGTCCTTCAGCCTACGGGTGTTCGTCCATTTAAAGTAAGCCTCTTAGAGGGACCAGCAGTTAGCGTAATGGCTATGTCGCTGGACTCCCATGTAGTAAACCGCGGTTCGAGTCCCGGACCCGGAAGCTTAAACTCACGCCAGGCGCGTGTGCGTGCGTGCCCAAGATCCCGAGAGGAGAATGGAGGAGAAGGGATTGCGGCGTGACCATCCCCCCTGGGGAGTGATTCTTGCTTTCTGTCTCTCTGTCTCTCTCTGTCTAGCTGGCGAGCGCACGCGCCCTATAGCGAAAACCTCTCCAAAAAAAAAAAAAAAGTAAGCCTCTCCGAGGTTACGAACTGCTGGGTCTCATCTGGTGCCGCTGTTTCAGCCTTTCCACTGAGGGATGCCATTCGATGTCATTTAAAGGAACTGTTGACAGGAGAGGGTTTCCTACTGTCATTTGCGAATCAGTTTGTCTGTCTTGTAGGGTATTCTCTTTTCCGTGTGTGTGCCGCTGTAGTTCTTGGTGTCTCCGTGATTCTTTAAGCCATGTTACTGTTACTGACCTCTGATTTACGTCCAGGACCTGTCTGTTTTTGTGGGCACGGGGCAGGCTTACAGAGCGTGCGCACGCTGGGTAACACAGGTGGAGGACGCCGCCGTAACTGCCATCCCCAACATGTACCCCGCTTCGTGCTGTGTGCTGCTGAGACACCTTGTGCCGACGCGCGGGGAGACTCCAGGGCGGGGCACCATCTCGTGCCGGTAGTGACAGTAACATGCTGCCACTTACAGCCCACAGGGTGGCTGGTCCCAGGCTAGGATTTGGCCGTAATGGAGTTGCAGTAAGTGAAGGGAGGGTTCAAGTCAGGCTAAAGAGCACTGCTGAGTCTTCTCAAAGAGATTTTTCGGGGAGACCAGCAGATGGGTAATGGCTATGTCGCTGGACCCCCACGTGGTCACCTGCAGTGCGAGTCCTGGACCCGGAGGCCTGTGTACATGCATGCCTAAAATCCTGAGAGGAGAATGGAGAAGGGATTGCAGTGTGACCATCTCCCCTGGGGAGTGATGTCTCATTTTCTATATCTCTGTCTCTCTGGCAAGCACATGTGCCCTATAGCGAAAAATCACTCTAAGAGAGAGAGAGAGATTTCAAAAATGTGTCTGATCCCCCCAGCGACTATTTTCCTTTAAAGAAAATGCTTTCTCAAGGCCAGCAGGCTCCCATACGCTGAAAAATCGGAGGATATGAACTCGGCTCTGCAAATCTCTGCAGGTGCATCCTGGCTCCCAGGGCCCTGGCCCACACGGGGCTGTCCTGGACCACCAGGGGCCACGCCCAGACTACACCGCGCTTCCCCCCTCTGTCCGCTAGCCCGCGGCCACCTACGCACCCTCCCCTGCACGGATCTCTTGCCCAGCAGAGCCGCGGGCTGCCCCGGCAGTCTGGGAAGTGTCCCCGGCCGCAGCTCCAAGCAGGTGACATGTGAGGGGACCCCGAGCACGTGCCTCCCTCCCTGAGCCCAGAGCGGGCGTTTCTGTCTCAGAGTGCGGACATGGGAAGAACTGGCCGAAGAGCTCGGCTTGCTCCGGTGGTCGGGGCAGGCTCCGCGGAGGCCCGCCCTCTGACGGCCACTGCTGTCCTCCACGGCCCGCACTGCTCTGCGGTGGCCTTGAAACCATCCCTCCTCAGTTTCTTTAACCAGGCAGTGCTCTGGGGTGGGGCGGGGTATCCCCGAAGAATGGGAGCAATAGGGTTGCCAGGCCAAGAGTTAGGGAAACATCGAGTTCTGGAACCTGTTCTATTATATATGCTAAAAAAAGGAAAGGAAAGAGAAAGCAGAGAAGGGGCCATGGTTCACATTCGTGTCTCTGAACAAAGTGAGACAGAGACTGTCCAGGGACTTCATACGAAAGTACCTTCTGCGTTTCACCCTAAGGTGAGCGGTTCCTCTCATAAATTTCGCTCAGGGAATAGCAGGTTTGGGGCATGAGAGAAGGCATAGCCGGAATGCAAGGCTCTGGGTTCACATCCCGAGACCCCGCAAGCCCTGGGCAGACGCTCGGCCAGCAAGACCCTGTCGGGGCCTCGTCCTCCTCTCCTCTCTCATTCCCTGAAGAAATGAGTAAATAAACTTAGAGAGACACAGAGAGAAGCAGCTGTTGCCCATCACACGCGCCCCCTCACTTTCGGCCGCAGTCTCCAGCTGGAATCCCCAGGGCTAGACTCGGCTGCCTCGAGGGGCACCCGGCCGCCGGCGGGGGCGCTCCGCCGGCAGCTGATTGCTCACGGCCCACCCTCCCGTATGGAAGCAAGGCCCAGCCTCTGCTCCCACGGGGACGGGGTCACACCTCCCGTCGGGGTCTAGCCTCGCCTCAGTGGCCGGCGCCCCGCGGCCCTCCGACTGACCCACCCTGTGGACAAGAGCTGCTTTCTCGGCGTCCCGCCCGCCTGGCGTGTTCACAGCGCACTGCCGCAATACCCAGAAGGGTACACTGCCAGCCTGCCTCGCTGCTCCCGAGTTTGGCCTGACCGACGGAGTGCCGCCGACTTCCCGAGACCCTGAGGCCGCAGCGCGTTTGACCAGGTCCCTGGAGCTTTACCTCCCCCCACGCGCTTTCTCGTCCTCAGTACGAGCTCCGTCCTTTCCGACACACCAGACGGAGACGCTTGGAAAACCTCGAGAATAACTTACAGACATGAAAACGACAACAAAGGTTTAGAGCCTGACATCGAGAAAGAGCCTCGGAAGTAACGCCGTCTAAACCTTTCTCCGCAGCGCACCGACGCCTGCTCAGTGACCCGCCACGCTCAGGTCTTTGTACACTCTTCTCTTCTGATTTGCTATAGGGTGCATGTGCTCGCCAGGGAAAGACAGAGACAGGGAAGAGGTGAGAAATCGCCCCGCGGGGCAGGGCCACGCTCAGTCCCCTCTCCTCACTGTCCACCTGGAGTTGGGACACACACGTGCTCCCAGTGTGCCCTTCCAGTCCAGGTCCAGGACTCACGCCAAGTCCTCCACGTGGGGCCTAGCTGCCTCGCCCGCCGTGGCCCCCGCCTGTACTGTTGTAAGTACTGATTTCTGTATTTCTGAGCAACAGACAACGGAATTTGTGACAGGGTCGCACAGGGGACAGCTCTCCCTCCCCAGGCTCCCGGCTAGCTAAGACTACTGGGCTCTCCTTGAGCTCCAATCCTGTGCACACCGCGGGGCCACTCAGTGCATGGGCTCTGGCCACCTGGCCCGCTCATCCCCGGTCAGGTGCCAGTTCCTGCATGCTCCTGGGGCTCATCTCTGAGCCCCGTGGCTCAGAACGCGTGGCTGAGTGCCACAGACCCGCGGCCATGACATCCCACCCTTGGACACCTGAGAAGCCGGAGGGCAGAGCAGAAAGGCCGTGCCAGGGGTCCCAGGCATCTGGGGGCAGCTGAGCCAGTGTCTAGCCTGGCCGTGGGGAAGGGGTGGCCAGGGCACGTGGTCATGAGGTCCCTGCAGTCCCGCAGCTCCCCTGACCGCTCACAAACTAGACGGCTCAGTTTCACCATCTGCTGAGGCTCGCTCAGACAGCCCGTTACCCACCCGGCTCTGGGTAGGTGGAGCTGCCACAGATGACAGGGGACTCATGTGGCCACAGACCCTGGCACTCTGCCCTCTCAGCTGGACGGGTACGGAGGGGCCTTCTTCCCACTGGCCCAGAAACGTACCAGGAGCTCCATCAGGTCTCAAAAGCACAGCGCCCACAGCAAAGTAGTTACGGGCCGTCTGACGGGCGTTCGGCAAATTGTCCTGAGAACCCGATGAGCGTAACGTTCTCTCTCCTCAGGGACGTTTAAAGCCCTGCCTAGAAAACACAAGGGGCCAGCCCAGCCAAGCGGGCGGTGTGGACGGCCTGTCCCCGTCTGCAGCGCTGACCTTCGCCCAAATTTGAGCCGGTCATGTTCCCCCGCACAGGCACTCAGGGTCCAGGGTGCTCTGTTTTGGTGGGGTTTTTTTTTTTTTTTGCTTTTTTTGGTATCTGATTTTTTTTTTTTTTTTTTTTTGTTTTAGGAGAGATTTTTGCTATAGGGTGCACACACTCACCAGAGAGACAGAGAGACAAGACGTGAGAAATCACCCCCCAGGGGGGGATGGCCACGCCACAATCCTTTCTCCTCCATTCTCCTCTTGGGACCTTGGGCACGCACACACACGTGCCTGACGTGAGTTTCGAGTCACTGGGTCCAGGACTCGAACCGTGGTCAGCCACGTGGGAGTCCAGCAGCCTAAGTGTTACACCATCTGCTGGTCCCAGGATTCAGTTTTTAAAATAAAGCTGTGGGGCCAGTGAGTGGCATGGAGCTCCAGGCTGGACAAAACTAGCAGTAGAGGAAGAAAATAACGAACTGCTTCGTGCGAATAAAAGGCAGTGAGTGGCAATGGAGCTCCAGGCTGGACAAAATCAGCAGTCGAGAAAGAAAATAACGAACTGCTTCGTGCGAATAAACGCCACACAGCAGTGGACAGACTCCCTGCCGACACAAGTGATCGGAGAGCACAAGGAGGAAAGGGGTCACCATGTAAAATGCAAGTGACAATGAGAACCTTGCCCGTAGGGAAAACCCCAAACCCAGATGGCTTTACTCATGAGTAGCACTAAAAATATAAGAAGGAAATTATAACACCACCACACAGAAGCTTCCCGGAAAGCTGAATAAAAAGGCCCCTGCCGCACCTAGCTCAATGAAGCCGGGACCACCCCGTGAAAAGCTGGCAGAGCCGGCACAAGAGAAGCGGCCTGCAGGACGGGACCCTTGGAAGCGCAGATGCAAAACTGCCTCAGGAAAGTCTGTGCTGCAACCCACAGCAATTTCCTGAAAGCGTCAACACATCATGATCGGGGAAATGGGGTGGGCGAGGGCGTGGACGAGCTGCAGCCTGGGAGACCGTGTCTACAAAGCATCTACCTCACAAAAGGCAGGGTGAGGCGGGTCACCTCACACCCAGCACGGCGACTCCGAAATAAGGCCCACAGCCACGTGGGGTGTGAGGACGCAGACAAATGGAGGCTCTCTTACCCCGTGGTGGGAATGAGAACTACGACAATCGTCTGGGAACAGTTTGATAATTGCTTCAAATTAAAACACACGCTTTCTGGGCCCTGCAGATGGTGTCACTCGCCGCTGGAGTCCCACAGGGCCAGCCGCAGTGTGAGTCCCAGGCCTGGTGGCTTGAAACACGCTGGGCACGTGTGCATGCGTACCCAAAATCCAGAGAGGAGCGTGGAGAAGGGACTGCAGTGTGGCCATCCTCTCTAAGGGGCGGGGGGTGATTTCTCGTTTCTGTCTCTCTGACTCTGTCTCTCCATCTCTCTCTGCCTCTCCAGTGAGTGCACACGCCCTATAGCAAAAAAATGTCTCTTTAAAGAAAAAAAGAAGGGAACCAGCAGTTAGCGTAATGGCTATGTCGCTGGACTCCCACGTAGTCGACCGTGGTTCGCGACCCGGACCCGGTGGCTTAGAACTCACGCCGGGCGCGTGTGTGTGCGTGCCCAAGATCCCAAGAGGAGAATGGA
>NW_006204543.1:2087246-2088690 GCF_000334495.1 Tupaia belangeri chinensis
GTCGGCCAGCGACAGCGCCCTACAGTTAAAAATTCTCAAAAAAAAAAAAAAAAAAAAAAGAAGAAAACAACAAAAATAACTTTTCATCTGATCCACTCCAATCACTCTACTCTTGGGCTTTACTCAGAATAAAGGTAGGTCCGCACACGGACCGGCCCTTGACCATCAGAGGCAGCCGTGTGTGACCGCCCAGGACCAGGGACAGCCCAGACGTGCATCGACAGGGGGGAGAAAAAGCTGGCCTGAGGGCCCCAGGGGCTGAGACAGTATTCCGGGACACGAAGGGACGACCGGGCGGGGACGTGACGGCGTGTGAGTCTCAGCGTAATTCCGCTGGTGTGAGAATTAGACGACGCAGGAGTGAATGAGTAATTCCAGCCTACAACACCCCACGAAGTACGTCTCTGTAACAGAGAGCGGGTCACGGCTGTTTGAGTAACGAGACGCAGGGGAGGGGCCGCCAGGGCCGGAGGGGCGGTGCGCACGGGCTCGCGGTGTCGCAGGTCGGTGTGGGGAAGCGGACCAGAACCGCACGTCAGGCCCTGGGGGTTTACTGTGTGCCATTACATGGCAATAAAGCGTTTCGAGACAATGAAAGGATGACAGAGCATAGCCAAGGGTCAAAAACAACCGAAAAAGACCTCCTAGTCCTAGTTCAACCTGAAAAACATCACTCAGAGCCCGTTAGAAAACGGCCCAGCGCGACCTTCCATCCCTCCTGGGACGTGGTCTGGAAACGCCGGCGGTGGCTCGGCGAAGGCGACGGTGACACGAACCGAGCTTGAGCAGCGCGCACACGCGAGGGGGCGGGATTAGCCGCGTCTCAGATATTCTCGGTGCACGCCAATTGTCTTCTGAAACCTCGGGGGAAAGTTGCCCCTTTGAGTTTGCGAAGAAGAACGTCAGAATGGCCCAGTTTCACGTGAATGAAAATAGAACCGTGTCTTACGGGTATAAAAAAGAAACCGCCCAGAGCACGGCCACGCAGAAGGCTCTTTTTTTATTTTCATTGTTTACACTGCGGTTTTACTTCCTAAGGGGCTTTGACAAAAATAGAACCACAAAATGCAACCCCACAAAGGACTTCAGGAACCATCTGGCTCCTCTCCTTTGTTGGATGAGAAAACTAAAGACAGAGAACGGGGAAGGCCAGGAACGCGGCCAGGGACAGGCGGAAAAGCAGCGCCAGACAGACGCAGGCAGCTGGGGTCCCGAGCCCCGCGCTGGGGCCGGGCAGCCACCACTGCTGGGAGTGCTTCCTCAGCAGAGGCACGCACGCCCCACCACGCACCCTCACCGACCCGTGCGCTGCTCAGCACCTGCGCACACGGCCCTGTGGGGGTCTCCGCCACCATGCGGACCAGAACGTCCCGAGCCTGGGCTCCAGACTCGCGGGTACTCGACTGCAGTTACTGAACTGGCCTGTCCTCGGCGCCAGGGAGCA
>NW_006204543.1:2090956-2091299 GCF_000334495.1 Tupaia belangeri chinensis
CCGCACAAAAGGCAGGGTGAGGCGGGTCACCTCACACCCAGCACGGCGACTCCGAAATAAGGCCCACAGCCACGTGGGGTGTGAGGACGCAGACAAATGGAGGCTCTCTTACCCCGTGGTGGGAATGAGAACTACGACAATCGTCTGGGAACAGTTTGATAATTGCTTCAAATTAAAACACACGCTTTCTGGGCCCTGCAGATGGTGTCACTCGCCGCTGGAGTCCCACAGGGCCAGCCGCAGTGTGAGTCCCAGGCCTGGTGGCTTGAAACACGCTGGGCACGTGTGCATGCGTACCCAAAATACAGAGAGGAGCGTGGAGAAGGGACTGCGGCGTGGACAT
>NW_006204543.1:2091640-2113623 GCF_000334495.1 Tupaia belangeri chinensis
AAAATGAAAATCACTCAAAAAAAAAAAAAAAAAAAGAAGAAAACAACAAAAATAACTTTTCATCTGATCCACTCCAATCACTCTACTCTTGGGCTTTACTCAGAATAAAGGTAGGTCCGCACACGGACCGGCCCTTGACCATCAGAGGCAGCCGTGTGTGACCGCCCAGGACCAGGGACAGCCCAGACGTGCATCGACAGGGGGGAGAAAAAGCTGGCCTGAGGGCCCCAGGGGCTGAGACAGTATTCCGGGACACGAAGGGACGACCGGGCGGGGACGTGACGGCGTGTGAGTCTCAGCGTAATTCCGCTGGTGTGAGAATTAGACGACGCAGGAGTGAATGAGTAATTCCAGCCTACAACACCCCACGAAGTACGTCTCTGTAACAGAGAGCGGGTCACGGCTGTTTGAGTAACGAGACGCAGGGGAGGGGCCGCCAGGGCCGGAGGGGCGGTGCGCACGGGCTCGCGGTGTCGCAGGTCGGTGTGGGGAAGCGGACCAGAACCGCACGTCAGGCCCTGGGGGTTTACTGTGTGCCATTACATGGCAATAAAGCGTTTCGAGACAATGAAAGGATGACAGAGCATAGCCAAGGGTCAAAAACAACCGAAAAAGACCTCCTAGTCCTAGTTCAACCTGAAAAACATCACTCAGAGCCCGTTAGAAAACGGCCCAGCGCGACCTTCCATCCCTCCTGGGACGTGGTCTGGAAACGCCGGCGGTGGCTCGGCGAAGGCGACGGTGACACGAACCGAGCTTGAGCAGCGCGCACACGCGAGGGGGCGGGATTAGCCGCGTCTCAGATATTCTCGGTGCACGCCAATTGTCTTCTGAAACCTCGGGGGAAAGTTGCCCCTTTGAGTTTGCGAAGAAGAACGTCAGAATGGCCCAGTTTCACGTGAAGGAAAATAGAACCGTGTCTTACGGGTATAAAAAAGAAACCGCCCAGAGCACGGCCACGCAGAAGGCTCTTTTTTTATTTTCATTGTTTACACTGCGGTTTTACTTCCTAAGGGGCTTTGACAAAAATAGAACCACAAAATGCAACCCCACAAAGGACTTCAGGAACCATCTGGCTCCTCTCCTTTGTTGGATGAGAAAACTAAAGACAGAGAACGGGGAAGGCCAGGAACGCGGCCAGGGACAGGCGGAAAAGCAGCGCCAGACAGACGCAGGCAGCTGGGGTCCCGAGCCCCGCGCTGGGGCCGGGCAGCCACCACTGCTGGGAGTGCTTCCTCAGCAGAGGCACGCACGCCCCACCACGCACCCTCACCGACCCGTGCGCTGCTCAGCACCTGCGCACACGGCCCTGTGGGGGTCTCCGCCACCATGCGGACCAGAACGTCCCGAGCCTGGGCTCCAGACTCGCGGGTACTCGACTGCAGTTACTGAACTGGCCTGTCATCGGCGCCAGGGAGAAGCTCCTGGAAGGGAAGCCTTACCCTGTGGGGTGCTCTGTGGGGTGGGTGGGAGTGCACAGAGCAGAGGCTGTACCTGCACCTCCCTGCGAGCAGCTCCGGGCTGGAGAGCCGGGGGAGACCACCGCGCCAAGCACACGGCATGCCAGGTCGGGCCGAGCCAGGGAAGCAACTCGCAGCTGAGTGTCAGTTTCTGTTACGAAGTACGGGTACACGGTGGGTAGGAAGACGAGGTGCAGCGGCCCCTCCCAGCCCGGTAGAAGCAGCGGGTGCCTGCAGAGGCGGAGGGCTGGGTGGGCTGTGGGAGAGGGATCCCGGCCAGAGCCCACAGGTGCCAGCTACTCCTGGGGAGCCCAGTGTAAAATGAGAATGCCGGGCCTCCCGCTCCGAAATCCACAGCAGGCAGGCGCAGGTCACAGCTGGCACCATGGACTTCCAAGCTGGCGGCACATGCGTGGGCCCAGCCACTGACTGGGTGTGAGCGAGCGGGGAGAGGAAGCCACGGGAATGCCTGGCCACCGGTGAGCGGGCAGCTCCACTCCCTGGGGCAGTGCTTGGGGTGTGCGGGGAACGCCAGGTGACCCTGGAGCCCAGCAGGACCCGGGTCCTGCGCGGGCAGGTGCTGGTCAGCAGGGCGGTGTCCAAGCAGCACAAGGTCAGAGGGTCCATGTGCCGCGCGGACATAAGGTCAGAGGGTCCATGCACCGCGTGGACATAGTACTATAAGGTGAGCGGGCAGGGTGTAGGGAGAAGCCCAGGGAGTCCCACGTGAACATGCGGTCAGGCCCTGGTCCCCTCCCCGGGCTGCATCCCGTTAGCCAAGGCAGGCCAGAGACCCCGGAGCTCAAGGCCTGCATGACCGAGAGGCAGAGGGGTGCCAGCTGGGCTCCCTGAGCTCACTCCTCACCTAGGCAGTTCTGCCTGGTGGTGCCAGGGCCCCGTCTCCTGGGGACAGACTGACCCGGTGTTCTGGCTGCCCGAGCCAGGGCAGCCGGAGTGACACTCACGGGTGAGGACAGGCCGCGCTGCTCCCTGCCCAGCCCCCTCTGCCGACCCTCCGTTACCGAGAAAGAAATCCGAAGTCCTGCCTGGCCCAGACTCTCCCGGTCCTGCCACAGGGCCTCCCACCTGGGGTCCCGCAGCCACCTCACACGCCTGCCGGCTCACCCTGGCCCCTCGCACACTCCGAGCACCTCCCAGTCCTGGCTGACCGCTCCGCAGAAGGACCCCCAGGCACCGCCAGCACCCAGCTCCCTCAGCAGCACCCACTGCCACCTAGACGTGCAGATGGCACGCACCCGCACACAAGTGCACACAGGTGCATATCCTCACACACATGTACGTGTGCATACACATACATGCCCTTACACACGCATGTGTGTTTGTGTGTCCTTACACATACATGCATGTGCGTGCATATGTGCACACCCTTACATACGTGCATGTGCGCACACATGTGCATGCCCTTACACGCGCTTCCCACTAGCAGTGAGCTCCTCCCGGCCCAAGGAGAACCCGCTTTATGCCTTAACACCCAGGCTGTGTAAACAGGTGAAAGAAACATTCGAAAAACCTCGCCCTGGAGAGCCCTCCACTAGGTTGGGCTGCGTGTGTGCTCCTCCTTCCTGAGAATTGCTTTTTTATAGGAGAGAAGATTATGTTTAAAGTCCATTTCCTTCAAGAGAGTGAGAGGCCAAGCAGTAAATCCAGAGCTCTCCCACCCGCCTCAGAGGTGCACACCAGGCTCACGCCTCTGCAGGGGCAGTCAGAGGTGCACACCAGGCTCACTCCTCTGCAGGGGCAGGCAGAGGGGCACACCAGGCTCACGCCCCTGCAGGGGCAGTCAGAGGTGCACACCAGGCTCACGCCCCTGCAGGGGCAGTCAGAGGTGCACACCAGGCTCACGCCCCTGCAGGGGCAGTCAGAGGTGCACACCAGGCTCACGCCCCTGCAGGGGCAGTCAGAGGTGCACACCAGGCTCACGCCCCTGCAGGGGCAGTCAGAGGTGCACACCAGGCTCACGCCTCTGCAGGGGCAGTCAGAGGTGCACACCAGGCTCACTCCTCTGCAGGGGAAGCACGGCGGGCGGGCAGGCGGGATGGCGGGGCCTCCCTGAGGTCTGAGAAGGCGGCCGACCATCCCAGCTCCCGGGAGAGAGGGCTTCCTGCTTACCTCCCTGCTCTAGGACGGGAGGTCGGGGGTGCTGCCGAGCAGCGGGAAGGGGAGCAGGCCCCACCCTGCCCCACTGGGAGCACAGTCAGGCTTCAGAGCTGGAGGCCGGGGGGCAGGTGGGCAGAGCAGATGACCTCTGTGCTGGCGGGCCTGCCCTCGGGGGAGCTCACACCGCTCAGTCAGGAGGAGCCCGAGTTCCGGTGCAGGAGCAGAAGTTCGGGGTGGTGACCGTGCTGTGGGGACGACTCAGGCTGCCCAACCGGAGCCCACGGGGATGCGGAGGCTGGGGAGACCCGGGAGGCCGAACGGCTTTCCGACCAGGACAAGGTGCCCGCCTGCACAGCCGGCCAACGTCACACGGGGGCAGGGTGCGACGCCCTGCGAGGCCATGAGGGGAAGGTCTGGGCCAACGCCAGGGGCCTCCCTGACAGCTCTGAGCACACAGGCACCATGATCAGACTGGCTGAGGCTGCGGCGGACTGTGGCACGGGGACACTGTGGGGTCTCTCTCTCATGAGAGAAAAAGGAGATGTGAGAAAACAGCACGCTTCCCTGGGAGCTGGAAGCCACATGGTGGAAACAGAAATGTGCATGGGTCCAGGCTGGGGGATGTTGCCACATTTCAGTCCGGCAGCCACATTCTGCAACCCGGAGGTTTCTGCCTGAGTATTTAGAAAACATTCCAGGATCAAGGGGAAAGCAGAGGAGGGCTGGGCATCACCGGCGTGGGGCTAGGAAGCCAGGTCTCGGTGTGAGGTAGGGATCTGGGCCCAGATGGACGAGGAGCAGACGGAGGCTGTCCCCAGCCACAGCAGCCTGTGCACGCGCCGTGTCCCAGGGCGTGGACGCCAGCAGCCCGCCTCCCTGCTGGGCCCCTCACCGCCAGGCTAATGGTCGGGCACGTGAGGGAACGTTACTCAGCTCTGCAAAGGAGGGACATGCTGACGCACCACCACGTGGGTGCGCTGAGGACACTGCAATGAAATGAGCCGTCACAGAAGGACGCACAGCGAGGCTCCATGTATGCCGTGCCTGGGGGAGGCGACCTGTGGGGCAGGCAGCGGCATGGGGGTCACCAGGGAATCGGGAGTGGAGGGTGGGGAGCTGCTCAGTGAGCAGAGTCTCGTCAGGGAAGATCAGGGAGCGGGGAGGTGTGCGGACTACGAAGGACGGACAGACTTACAGCCGCTGACTGAGCTCCCTAAACCACTAAGCGGTAACGAGGTCTCAGACGTCTGCCCCGATAGAAAGGTGAAAAATTAAGGGAGAGGCTGTCCCTGGAACATTACGTAAGGGAGAGGCTGTCCCTGGACATTACGTAAGGGAGAGGTTCGAGACTCAAACTGCGTCACACATACTACGTCGGGGGCAGGGGCCCAGGGCGACAGGAGGGCTCGCGAGCCACAGCCAGATTCACAGCCGCGACTTACTCCGGGGACAGACGCAGAGCGCGGCCGTCAGAGGGAGGGCACCAGGTGCCCGGAGGGGACCAGGCACAAGCTCCAGGGGCCCAAGCGGGACAAGCTTTGCTCTGCCAGCACCGAGCTGGGGCCACGCGTGTGACATGCTGGCTCCTAGGAGGCTGCTTAGAACTCCGCACCAGGGGCCAGCAGGTGGCCTAGCGGTTACATCGCTGCACTCCTCCATGGCAGCCACAGTTCGAGTCTGGACCCAGAGGCTGGAAATTCATGTCGGGCACAAATGCCCAAGATCCCAGAAGCGGAGGAAAAGGGGCTGCAGCATAGCCATGTCCCCTGGGAAGGAAGAGGACTTCTCATTCCCTCTCACTGTCTCTGTCTCTATCGACCAAGTGCACGTACGCTAAGGCAGAAAACTCTCAAGAGAGGGAAGAAAAGACACTCCACACCCAGGGACAGCACAGGGCTGACCGCACAGCCCCCTCTCCAGGCACGGGCCACTTTCCAGCCCAGGAGGAAAGCAAGCTTGAGCACGGCCATGCTGTCTGGAGACAGTTCAGGCATTCGGGCACAGCTGGCCTGCTGTCACCTGGGGGTGGAACCCTCCTGAACCCCAGGCCCCCAGATGCCGACCAGGGCTGACCTGCAGCAGGCCTGCCCACAGATGGCGGCTCAGGCCAGCTCCGTTCACCCCTCTGCACAGCTGCTTAAAGGGCTGCTGATTCTCCACGGCACACGGCACACGGCACACGGCACACCCGAGTGCACTGCGCCCCACCCTCCAGGTTGGCAGGAGACAGGCCCTCTGTGGGCTGGCATCAGCGCCCCTGGCCCGGAGCCGAGCCGTGTCTGGTGCATACCCGTCAGCCCTCGGTGGCCTGGGCACGAACCCATCATGGAGAAGACACTTTCTCTCCGCACTCATGAGCGGCCC
Organism: Tupaia belangeri chinensis; assembly: GCF_000334495.1. Classification (NCBI taxonomy): domain Eukaryota; kingdom Metazoa; phylum Chordata; class Mammalia; order Scandentia; family Tupaiidae; genus Tupaia; species Tupaia belangeri. Next base: position 2,097,583 of record NW_006204543.1, read on the forward strand.
TGTTGGGAATCGGTGAGGAATTTAGCAATTTTAATTAAGGCCTCATGTGTGACTTGGCTATTCCGCAACCATCACATTATCATTACAGGACACAATCATTACACCGGACAGAATTACCCACCACCTCCAGATGAGTCTCCTAATTGAGGGGATTGCTCGGACAACTCTGCTCCTCTGGGGTCCCCACCTCCTGCGGACGTGCAGCTGGCCCCAGGAGTGAGCCGTCGGCCACACACACGCCCCCAGGAGGCCAACCCGCCCTCGAGGGGCCCAGCGCGTGCGTGTCCACACCCATGTGAGGAGGCAGGCGTGGCTGTAGTTTCCACGGCAGGGCTCAGGGCAGGGAGACGGGACGCTGGCCCGCAGAAGCTGGGGACTGCCAGCTCGGGGATCGGGGGCTGTGCTCTCTTCAGGGCCGCAGCAGTGAGGGGCCAGGGAGGGGTGTGGGCCGGGAGCGGTGGGAAGGGGCTTCCAGGAGATGGTGTGGTGCACGGGGGCCTGAGCTGTCCTCAGAGTGGGGGCCGTGGCACGTGCGCGGGGAGCCCAGGGAGGGCCGGGGAGCAGGCTCGTGCAGCCACCAAGCCGAGCTGGGGACGCCCTGGCCTCTGGGAGGCTCAGGGCCACCTCTGAGGCCACCTTGGCGGTCCCTGGGGGTCCTGATGCCGCCTGCTCGCCTCAGCTTACAGCTGCTCCCTCCCTGGGGCACTGCCACAGCTGCCCAGGTCCAGGGAAGGTGGCCAGCCAGGGCACGAGCTAAATGACGACACCTTCATATGTTAAGGACCAGCCCATGGCATGGTGGCTGAGCTGGCTAGATGCCACATAGCCGACTGTGCGGTTCAAGTCCTGGACCTGGAGGCTTGGGAACACGCAGGCTGTGCACGCCCCAAAGCCCGTGAACGAATGGGAGGAGCAGGGACTGCAGCATGGCCGTTCCCCCAGAGGCGAGTCCTCACTTTCCCTCTTTCTCTCTCTCCGGGGAGCTCGTGTGCCCTACGGCAAACTGAAAACTACAGAAATTGGTATGAGGGCTGGAAGTTATTACAGGCTGCGTTTTGGCAGGAAGACGCTCTCTCTGGTAAATGAGCGGGACGCTCCGCCGCCTCGGGACGCTCCGCCGCCTCGGGATGCTCTGCCTCTCCAGAGCGATGCACGCGAGGCAGCGGCGACACCAGCCCGGCCCGGCGCACGGGTGACTGCTCCAGCGAGACTCCGCTGCTCCGTCGTTCTCGTGAGCCACTTAGGAAAGAGAAAACGCACGTTCCATTGAGGAAATACAGAGGAAACTGAAGAGGCTGTGCGTTTGCTCGGAACGCCGGGCTCACCAAAGGCAGTTGCAAAACGATTTAAATTCGGAAGAGGAGGATATCTTATTTCAAGCTTCACGAAAACTCATGAAATATGCAGGAGATGAATTCAGAGATATTTAAAACACGCCCGATCACGGTGCTGCCGTTTAATCAGGAGGAAAGTCTACCATCTTGAAGTAAATTTAAATGTGTAAAACTTGCGTGTTTTTCTTTCCACATGCTGACAGCGTTCTGCAACCGCACCCGTGTGCGTGCACTGACAGCTGGAGCGAGGCCCGGGGCAGGCCACGCAAGGAAGCTGCAGCTCGTGTCTCCACGTGGAAAGCCGTGGTGAAGTGCACTTCATCAACTGATGGGGCCCGTAGCGGCCCGGGGTCGCTGCCCGGAGTGTGCTGAAACGGGACGGCAGGTTCCTCCCGGAGGCTCCACTTCTGCCCAGGGAAATACCCAGCGGGAGCAGTCTCCAGTCGGAAAAGAATTACGCCCAGAGAGAAAAAAGCCCCGCTCCCCGAGGAGTGCAGACAAAGGCCCAGGAGGAGTGCAGACTCCCCGAGGAGTGCAGGAGCCCAGGAGGAAAGGGCCGGCAGACAGAGGGAGGCAGACGGTGTCCATGACGGCTCTGTCTTCCCAGGACGGCGGCCGCTCCGTAGCCCCAATCCACGTCTGCACGCAGCTCACCGGAAATGGCCACAGGGGGCCACAGCTCTCACCGCCCTGAGGACAGGGCAGCCGAGCTCCCCCGGGCCCAGCAGCAGCAATCCCGTGGGGCACTCATGCACGGCCCCCCACAGCGCAGACTACGGGTGGGGCCACGAGCACGCCAGCCGGAGAGATCATCTCTGCGGGAGACGGCAGCAGGAGGGGGCAGGTGTGCAGGGGGGGGGGGCAGGAAGCAGCAGGGGAGGTGCGGACGCTCAGAAGGCAGAGCTGAAAATCAATGGGTGTCTCTCGCACCTTCCCTCCCTCCCTCCCCTTTCTCTCTCTATATATGTATATTCATATTTTTATTTATATAATATTTATGAGAGATTTTTGCTATAGGGCACATGCACTTGCCAGGGAGAGAGAGAAAGTGAGAAATCACCCCCCAGCAGGGATGGCCATGCTGCAATCCCTTCTCCTCTCGGGATTTTGGGTACGCATGCACACACGTACAGCATGAGTTTTAAGCTGCCAGGTCCGGGATTCAAACCACAGTTGCCTAGGTGGGAGTCCAGTGAAATAACAAGTATGCCATCTGCTGGTATTTTTATTCAGCTACATTAAATCATGCGGTGTTCTAATACTTCTCTCTTGGTGACACTATAACCCAGGACGTCTTCTCGTGGAGACACAGCCCGACAGAGAGGCCCTGGAGGGGGCGCCACACAGAGGAGACCAGGACGAGAGCCCGACAGCAGAGCCACAGAGACCGGCTCGACTGACTTTGATGAAGCCGCAGAGGCAATTCGTTGGGGAAATTATAGCCCTTCTACCAAACTGAGCAAGAGCCATTTGATATCCATATGCAAAAATGGAAAAAAAAAAAACCTTCATGTTAACTTCATACCTTATACCTAAATTAACTCAAAACAGAACATGAACTTAAATGTAAAGCTATTAATCATTTTTTAAATATTATTTTTTAAATTTGCTATAGGGCGTACACACTCACCAGAGAGAGACAGAGAGAGAGAAAGTGAGCTACCAGGCCCAGGATTTGAACTGCGGTTGGCCATGAGGAAGCCCAGCACCCTAGCCACCACACCACCTGCTGGCTCCTCCCAGCTATAAATTTCTAGGGGGAAACAAAGCAGCAGAGGAAACGCTGGGGAGCGAGGGCTGGGCAGGAGGCTCACGTCTCACAGTGACACCACCACCACGAAACTAAAAGGAAAACTTGAGCACGGGCCTTCATCAAGATAAGATGCGAGACTTTCGCTCCGGAGAAAAGCCTGTCAAGTGCAGAGACAATCTGCGGGCCAGGAGCAAACACCGTAGCGGCTTTCCTCCACGTAGCCCCACCCTGGAAACGACACGGCTGTCCCCCAGCGGGTACGTCCCTAAACACGCCGTGCTGCCCGTGCGTGGGGCACAGTAATGGGAGTGAAATGCTGAACACATACAGCCTGGAGGACGCGCCAGGCAGTTAGGCTAAGCGGGAAAGGCCAGCCCAGAAAGGTCACATAAAATGCAAGTGCGTTTACGGAGCGTCTCCAGTGACAGAGCGTTTGGGGTGGAGCACGCGAGTGGTGGGCGTGGAGGTTGGAGGGAAGTGATAGGTCACAGGGTGGAAGGGGCCTGCCGTGACGGAACTCCTCTGTGCCTGGCCACACCCGTGCCGAGGTCTTGCCTGTGCTGCTCCTCTGCAGTTTTCCAAGGTTTCATGATCGGGGCATCTGCGTAAGCGGATCATGGAGTCCCCCTGTATTTCTCACAATTGCACATCGATCTATTATGCTGAAAGAAAAAGGTTAAGTCTAAAATGCTGATGAAACTGGAAGAAGTCTAGGTAAAATTAGAAGTAGACCCAGCCGCAGAAGCACAAGCAAAAGGGTGTGGCCGCTCGGTGGCCGAGGCCTCATGCGAGGCCTGGGTTCCGTCCTCCGCTCAGACTGAGCCGGCCAGACAGCCCCGCCTGTAACCCCAGCTAACCGGGTGACTGGGACAGGATCGTGCAACGGCAGGCCCTGGGGGACAGGACCTACCTCTCAGTCTCCTCTTTTCCATGTACTCACTCACGTTCCTCCCCTCTCTGCTCTCATTAGAAAAAAGCGTATCTATTTCAACAATAGAGTTATCTTTTATTGTTATTTTAAGAACTATCCATTCAGTATTTCGTTTACTCAGCATCATTATTTTTCTGTTTGCTATAGGGCACACACTCCCACCAGAGAGAGAGAGAGAGAAAGAAAGCCTCCAGGTTGGTGACTCGAACTGCCATCAGCCGTGTGGGAGTCTAGCACCCCAATAGCCATACCACCTGTCGGTCTGTCGACAACAGAATATCTTTAAAGCCCTCTGGTAGCTGAAAACTAGTGCTTTCAGGGAAGAAGAGAAGTGAAGTTTCTCTGCTGAGAACTCTCCCTCCAGATCTCTCTTGAGTGCCTCCACACATTGAGTGTCTAAACAGGTCTAAGTGAGCCAGAGGCAAACAGCTGACGACTACTAGGGTCCACACTTCCCTCCATTCCCACGGAATCTGCCTCACGAAGGGAGAAAATCAGGACAGCGACGGCATTGCAGATCGCCTCCCCCGCACGCCGCTGAAAGCTCAGATTGAACGCCTAGAGATTAGGAAGAGAGGTATAACCCATCAGGTGACCAGAAATCACCACAGAGACACAAGAAATATGAGAGACCAAGAGAATGCTCCCCGCCCAGAGAAAAGAGTAACTCCTCTTCATCCACAGACAGTACAACAGAACGCATGGAAATGGCTGATAAACAATTTAGAACATTCATAGTGACGAAGCTAACAGAGATGCAAGAGAAGAGAGACAATGAACTCCAGGAGAGGCAGGAAAAAAGAGCTGATGAGTTCCTGGAGGTGAGGAAGTTCTTGCATGGTCTGAAAGAGGAAACACACACCATAAAAAAATAACCAAATGGAACTGTTAGAGATGAAGCTGAAATACAGGCCAAATCTCCCCTTGGACGTGTTAAAAGCAGACTAGATCATACAGACAATCGAATCTCAGATGTAGAAGAAAGAATCGCTGACGAGAAATCTACCACTAAGTCTGAAAGAATAGACCCCCAAATGAGAATATACGAGAAAAACTAGATACCACAAAACATCCAAATATCCTGGTAATTAGCATCCCAGAAGGTGAGTAGACTAAGAAGGGAATTGATCATCTATTCCATGAAATCCTAGAAGAAAACTTTCCAAACCTAGAGAGGCACTCAAAGATCCAGATCCAAGAAGTACAAAGGACCCCACATAGAATCAACCCAAGAAGATCTTCTCCAAGACACATTAGAGCCAGGTTGACCAAAACCACAGACAAAGACAAGATGCTAAGATTGGCAAGAGAGAAACGGCAAGTGACCTACAAAGGATACTCCATCAGTCTAACAGCGAACCTCTCATCAGAAACAAGGCGAACAAGGAAAGGACGGGACAACATATTCAAGGTGTATTGAGTAAAAACAATTTCAACCAAGAATACGGTACCTGACAAGATTATCCTGCATATGGGAAGAGAAGACACGACATTCTCCGATAAACAGCACCTGAAAGAATTTGCTGACACCAGACCAGCCCTCCAGAAGTTCTGAAGGGAGTGCTATCTCAGGTAGACTAAATACAGGCACACAGAAACAAGGGTTCAGAAATGACTAAGAAAATGACCATCTTAACGTAGGAACGGTGCAGAGCGGAATGTTACCTCCAGGATGTAAACGGGGAGACCGGACCACAGCAGAAGCCAGATGACATACAAGAGACGGCGCTGGTGAGGCAGAACGGCACGGCTTCTGACTAAGCGTCACTCATCTTCCATGCTTAGTTGTCCGGAGTTAAGGAGCTCTGTCTTCTCTCGAGTTGTGGGCAGGCCCTGGACCTACCATTTGAACAGAATCCTAACCTGTTTCCTGGCTTTAAGTCTTAAACACGGTTCTCTTAACATTGCCTTACTTTGATTTATGAAAGCTAAAACTGCCTTTCTTTAAATTAAAAAATACATTTAAAAACTACCTATTTAATGACCACAGTAAGCTCTCTAGCCTCAGCTTGGTGCTACTTCATAGTATATTCATTCTACTCAGAGTTTCATGCCTCAAGTCAGACATGTGTTCACAGATGAAGATCTGAAGCTTTAGATTAGCTAAGATACCTTGTGAATCAATAAAATTTTGGGGGGAAAAAAGGAATGGAAAGCAACTGCAGATACCAGAGCCAGGGTGGGAGGAGGGTGGGAAATGGCTGAGAGTGAGAAATAGGGGGGAAAATAAGTATGTATGTATAAAAACAAGAAATGGAAAATTATTTGTGGCTGATAATTTGGAGGATTGAGCCACTACACACTGTATTCTGGGTGGGAAATCACATATTATAAGCTGTGATGACTTCAGTGAATGAATGCTAAATGAATCTATTTTTAAAAATAAATTATAATAACACAAAATCGAATAAATAATGAAAAGAAATAAAAGGCAAGGTTGCAGAGCAAAAGGAGGAAAACCTTTAACTATGAAAATAAACTGAATAGTCTCAGCTGAACTGTCAGTGCATACACCAGCACCGACCCCTGCAGGTGGAATGGGAGCTTCAAACAAACAGGAAAAAGCCCAATCTCAAGGGTCCCAAGGGCGAGCTACGAGGTGAGGAACCCGAGTGCACAGAGCGCGTATGGGGGCGGTGTCGCCTTGGCGGAACTAACTCAAGTACCGCGGAGACGTGCCGTGAGCCTGCCGGGGAGCGCAGGCGTGCCAAGCACCGGTGATGCGTGCCCGCGGTGAGCTCAGTTATGGCAGCGGCAGCGCCACTTCCGGGTGCCAGACGGCTCACTTCGCCAGGCGCTGTCAGCCAGGGAATGATCCGTGACTGTCAGCGGTGAAGGAAGTTGCCTGTGACGCTGTCGATCACGCCCCGGAGTCGGATAGCAGCCCGGGCGGCAGAAGGCCGCGGCGAAGGTAGGGGACGGCCTTCCTTCCGTCAGGCGCGCAGGTGAGGGAGTCTACACTGGGAGGACCCGGTAATGGCCTGGTAAGATGTCACAGTGACCATGAAGCATCAAGGGTGGGACACGCTGCCATTTAAAACCTCTGCTAAACAAACTAACCCGCGGTAGGCAGATAAAATGTAAGAAAACACACCAACGCAGGACCAAGGGTCTATTTCCAGTGGCAACATTATAGGCCATTTTTCTAATCTTATGCTCTGCCACGCCTCCCATTAAACACCTATGTAAAAAAACAGACCATTGTTTGTAAGTGAAGGAAGGTGCCAGCATCCGCCCTGTGCCCCGCAGCGCTCCACCTCCCACGGAAAGGAAGCCTGGAACAGGCAGATAAAGGCCGAGTGCACGGTTAGCCATTCGTACATCTGTACCTCGCGCACATGGGCCCCAGACGACAGAGGCCGCCCCCGGGAAGCCCGCCCTGGTTTCCACAGCCAGGACCGGGCGGGCAGGGCGGGCGCGGCTGGGAGGAGGACTCTGACCAGGTAAAAAGCAGCCAGGCTTGGGCCGGTGACCGCGGCGACGTGCTCCCTCCCCGCCCCCCGGGGGGCTGCGTCTCACAGGGCAAGGGCTCGTGAGCGTTCAGACACCCCTGGGTTCTTGACAACCTTTCTGAGCTGCCAGGTTCCTGCAGGCCATCCCTGCCTCCACATGACAACTGCACATGCACACATACACACGCGCTACCAAACACAAGGCCAACGTGAGCAGATCAGGCCACACGGGCACCCTCCGGGCCACACTTGGTCCTTGGCTTGTGCTAGGGGGTGTGGACGCCAACGCTCTCAGTTGGGCAGGTGTCTGGTTGTTATTCCAAAGTGATATTGGGGAAGAGACCAGATGCTAGTGAGGCAGCCCTGCGGCCCTGCAGAAATTGGAGCCTGGCCTGAACGAGGGCGCGCTGGCCTCCCAGGCCCGGCCCGTACGCCACACTGCCCCCGTGAACCAGCCCCCTCTTGGCTGCACTCTGTCCTGGACCCCCACTGACAGCGGCGCTCAGACGGGAAAGGGCTGGTGGGAGGTGAGCCACCCTGCCGAGCCACGGCTGCACCTTCCCTGCCGGGCTGCTCTGGCACAAGCTGCTCCCGGGGAGGGCTGCTCCCTTTTGTGCTCAGCAGAGGCGGTGGGAGCCTAGCGGGAAGAAGTGCTAGAGCACTGGGCGGTAGACCTTGTCCCTTACCGGGGGTCAGCTCATGCCTGCAGTCCTGCCAGAGGTGTACTCACACGTGCCCCAGCCGAGCACCTCCTCCCAGCCCCAAGTCCCCAGGCGTGGCTACGGCCATGTGAGCTAGGGCCTCAGCAAGACCGCTGAGCACTGCTGGTTCTCATGAACCCGGAGCAGGCCGGTCCAGCGCGTCTGCACAGGGCCAGCATTCCAGAACACAGAGAGCCTGTCGGTCCACACTGGGCATGACAGCGGGACTCTGTCCCCAAGCACAGCCCCCGGCAAGCAGCACCCACACAGGAGCCAAAGCCTGGGAATCACCCACCCGCTCCATGCTGCAGTCCCACAGCACTCAGCCTGAGCGGAGGCCGCAGGTCCCCACCCGAGGCTGGTCGGAGCACCCGTGCGAGGGTCCTCCCAGCTGTGCGTCTGCAGTCAGAGCGCGTCCACGGAGCCCTTCCCCGACCCGGTGCCTGCTGCGCTGTCACGCCGTTTACAGGGCAGCTGCCTTCCACGCCACCTGCTCAGGGGTGTGCAACTGTGCACACGCGAATGCAGATGTGCAGATGGTCAGGACCCGGATGGCCCGGCTCCTCATAATGGATGCTCCTTCGTCAGCATTAGCCCTGCTCCACCCTCCCCAGGCCTCCTGAGAGCTGCCCGTCATGGACACGCGCTCCCAGGCTGCCCTGGGCGTGACCACCTGGGCCCTGGGCTGCAACACCCCTGGGCCTCGGAGCTGGGCTGTGTCCCAGTCTAGACACAACACGGCGGCTTCGTGGACCCTCCGTGCACAGGACCCCGCTGGGACTCTGACAGGCAGCAGCGCGCGGCCCTGCAGCCCCACACGGTTCCCAGGCCCCCAGTCACCTGCTCACTCAGCACCTCCGAGTCGTCCTCCCTGCCGCGGGGCTGACCCCAGCAATACACATGACAGGTGGGGCGTGTCTTCCTGAGCCACCCTCACCCACACCCAAGTCTCCGATTGAGAAAAACACGCCTATCCTAGTGTTTAAAGCGTTTTTTGCTTTGCTTCGTATTGTTTACATTGGCTTGAGGCCTAGAAGGCTGAGCAGAGATTTGAAAGGCGTTGTAACAGTACCTGAAGAAGTCCAGGAACGAGAACCCGTACCCGTGCTGCTCGGCGATCCCTGCGCAGACCACGTTGGCCGAGGCTCCGATCAGCGTGCCGTTACCTGGGCCAGAACGTAAAACCCAGTCAGCTCGGCCGCCCTCCTGGCACACGGGTCACCCCTCAGCCTCCGGACGGGAGAGCACTTCGCAGGCACCATCGGCGTGATGACCCCGTAAGCACCTGGAAACACACACTCACGCTCACGCTCACATACACGCTCATGCTCACGCTCACACTCACACACACACTCACACTCACACTCACACACACACTCACACCCTAGCAACCAGAAGACTCAGAAACGCCTTGTGAATAACCAGGATGAGTCTTCTTCAAACGATGAATCGCCCCAAATTTACTCAGCCAGTGACGTTTCTGTAACCACGTGGGAGACCGGATGGTGGCACAGCAGCAGTACAACAGCCTGTGTCACTGGGCCCACGTGGAGCGGCCCAGGTTCATGTCCTGAGCCCTGCACGTGCCAAGCCCGCACACGCGTGCGTGCCCGTGACCTGGAGCTGACTGCGGCTGGGGTGGAGCATGGCGTGAGGATCCTCTTGTCGTCTCTCTCTCTCACGGAAAAAAAGAAATAGAAGTAGGAGCCAGCAGGTGGCGTGGTAGTTAAGGCACTGGACTCCCACACAGCCAACCACGGTTCAAGTCCTGGACCTGGCAGCTTGCTTTCTCACGTTCCCTCTCTGTGGGGAACACACATGCCCCGCAGCAAATGTAAACATAATCGTAATGACAAGTCGTAGTGATGTCCAGTGACTGAATGTGGACAATAAGTAAAAACAAAAACAAAGAAGCTATGAAACAAACAAAAAATAAATAGCAATGATAAATAAAATTAAATAGTTCTTTTTAAAATAAATAAAAGCAAACATTAAAATTTATTAAAAACTTCTACTTAAAGTGTTCTTCAAGATGCCGAACCTTGGGGAGCGGGGAGCTCCTGTCGGCACTCCCCGTTTGGGGTGGAGCACCAGGAGCTGGGTGGCGGTGGTGGCTGTGCGTCATGCGGCTGAAACTCGCTCACCGGCGTGTACACTTAAAAATGGTCAATGGGACCAGCAGATGCATAACGGCTACGTCACTGGACTCCCACGTAGTCGACCATGGTTCAAGTCCTGGGCCCGGTGGCTTAAAACTCACACAGTGTGCGTGTGTGCCCCAAATCCAAGAGAAGAGTGATGGAGAAGGGACTGTGGCATGGCCACCTCCCGGCTTCTAGGAAGGCTGGGGATTCACTTCCACAAGCCAGATGGGCGCGCCCGGGGCCCTGGCTGCCTGGGAGAACAGGATGGGTGGGGGAGGGCCGGTCACAGCGTGACAACAGTTGGGATGCTTGCTTTCTCTCATTCCATCTCCCATTCTTGTTAAAGAAAAAAATGTCTAAGTTTAAACTATTAAAAAGGTCATTTCATGTACATATTATGTATACTTTACAATTTTTTAATGCCAAGTGCTGGGGCGATGCAGGAAAGGTCCTGAAGGGACACACAGAGCTGGCCCCCAGCATCCCTGGGAGACCAGAGCTGCTCAGCTGGGAAGGTCCCAGGTCTTAAGCCTGTACCATCCGCAGCAGCTCTGTCCCCGCTTCCAGAACGCGCCCCATCGGTAAGTGCGTAACCCTCGCCAGGTTACTAGCCCATAAACACTATCCACGTCAGCGTCCACCCCTGCTGAGCCCTGCCAGGGACCCCACGTGTTCTGGGGAATTCGGAAGCAGCCCCTCCAGTGTCTCAGGCACCCGGGCACGCGAGGCCTGCCCCCTCGGCTACACCTGTCTCGGTGACACCGTCACCACGGGGAGCAGGGGTGGCGAGTAGCCGTCTAGCACGACGTCGGGCGACCAGGTGCTCCAACGTTTGCGTGAGCTAAATCTGGCACAGCGAGTCACACGCCGCCAGGCCCTCGGACCCTGTCTCCACTGCGATGGCCAACGTGGCGCAGACAGGGCAGGGTGGGGCGCCTGCTGTCTGGGGCCTGTTCTTACCCAGCAAGCTCCACGCCCACACTCAGACAGCTCGGGGCCCCAGCCGCCGAACTAGATGAAGCCAGATAATTCTCCAGGAATTACAGACCTTCACTGGGTGATGGCCCCCGTCACAAACGAGGGAAGCTAGCCAGGGACTTACCGATTTAACCGTTGAGGACCAACCAAGAATCAAAGGAAGCTGGGTTCAGTTAGCATGCCCCGGGGACAAGGACTGCAACCCCACACGCAGCTGGTATGCTGGTCTAAGACCCACACGGTCCTCGCATCCCCGCGGTGACCAGCCCCGTGTAGGCAGGGCTCCAGCTGGCCTCCCCAAGACGGCCACGCCCAGAGCCCCTGGCCCTGTGCCCAGAGGTCAGGTTCTCCTGTTTCTGACTCGTGTTCCAATTTCTCCAAAGCACCCCCACCCCCAGCTCCCCAAAAAATCTTTACTTTCTTCCTCCTCTTAGGTACAGCCTTTACAGGAGGGTCTTCAAAGGGCTCCCAGGAAAAGGCCTACTATGGAAAAGCAAGGCATATATTCCTAGGGTTTTGCACCAAAGGAAACTGGTATTTAAATTCACAGCTTTCGGAGCACCCCGCCCTTGTCTGCACACCACTGGCCGCGTCTCCTGCACTGCCTATACACACAAGCCTCCTGAGGAGGGTGAGACAGGGCCGGCCCGTGCTGCGGGGTTAAGTGCAATGCCTGGGAGCCTGGTCCCAGTGGCTGACCGGGGTTCCAATCCTGACCCCAGTGGTTTGGAAAAGACATTGGGCATGCCCAAAATCGTGGCGGTGTGGAGAAATGGAGGAGAAGCAGTGTGACCACGCCCTGCTGAGGGTGCTCTCTCCCTCTCGTTCTCTCGCTCTCCGGCAAGTACATGTGCCCTCAGGCAATTTTAAAAATTATCCTTCAAAAGGAGAATAAGATAAAGAAAAAGGAGGACTGCAGCTGGGCTGGCGTCCGACTCACAGTCCGGGCCCACGCGGGGTCCCCAGGAGGGAGCGCATTGTTGTGCACGGTTGGGGCAGCAGAGCTCAGGCCGGGGCCAGGGCCCGGTCTGTCAGAGCAGCTGCTGCCAGTGCAGAGGCAGTGTTCACCGAGGTGCGGGGAGCGCCCGACGCCCGGTCACAGCAGACAGGGCTCCCCTCGGGGAACCGTCGGCCTGGGGCTCCAGCTCTGTACCGGGGCGCCCCCCTGTGTAAGCAGCACCCCTTACCTCCCAAGCAGGCGCCAAGGGCCAGGGCGTACATGAGTGGCGGCACGGGCAGGCTGACCTCGGGGTCTTGGCTCAGGTTCAGGAGCACGGGCATCTGTGGGGAACAAGGACATGGGACTCAGAGGGGCTGCCACAGGTGACCGGCCTGCCAGGCCCTGAGCACCTCGCCGCTGCCCCTGGGGAGTACGGCTTCACGGACGGAGACCAGCGTGAGTCCTGGGGTCCAGGAGCTCCTGACCCCACACCCGTCGGCAGGCTTGGATGCCAGCCTGGGGCAGCTGGCCCTCCGAGTCCTCGGCCACCCACGACTGTGACAAGCCAACCGACAGGTCAGACTCTCCGTGGGCGCGGCCTCAGTCACTGCTCAAGTGGAGCCTGGACCCAGCTCCTGACCCCAGCCACTCGCTGGGACACCTGGGCTAAACTGCTCTCACCCCGCAGCTGCAGTCACCCGCACCGTGGAGGGTCAGCGTGGCCATGGTGTCGGATCTGACAGCTCTGGGTCAGCGCCTTTGCAGGTCCATTCTGCCCACCCCTACCCCCGTGAACCGAGACCCTCGCCCCTTCCACGGGATGCACGGAGTTCGGAGGGCGGCTCCCACCAGGAGGGGAGGAGCAGAGCGCTTCACACCGGCCCGTACGGTCTCGTTTCTTAACTAAAGGGTGCGCCCGTGGCCTGCTGGTTAGGGGGCCAGACCCCGCACAGCCAACTGCGAGTCGAGCCCAAACCTGGCAGCTAGAAAAACGTGCCGGGCGAGTGTGCGCCCCGATCCCAGGACAGAGAGGCAGCTCCCGCCCCCTCAGGGAGGACGGGGTGGGCCCCACGGCCAGCCAGGAGCCAACCGCAGTGTCCCTGGCCCCTCTCTGCCCCCCTGGCTGGCTGTGGGTTTTTTATTATTTAGAGATTTTTACTATAGGGCATATGCACTTACCAGAGAGACAGAAAGCAAAAAAATCACCCCCTGGCAGGGACGGCCACCCCACAACCCCTTCTCCTCCATTCTCCTCTCAGGATTTTGGGCACGCATCACACAGGCTCAGTGTGAGTTTTAAGCCACCGGGTCCAGGACCAAACCGCGGTCGACTATTGGAAGTCCAGTGACGTAACCACTACACCATCTGCTGGCCCCACCTTCTAAAAAGAGACCTCCCGGGCCGGCAGGTGCAGAGATTAAGCCACTCGGTCCCACCTGGCCAACTGCACTTCGAGTCCCAGACTTGATGGCTTGAAAATCACACCAACCGCATGTGTGTGCCCAAAATCCCGAGAGGAGAACAGAGGAGAAGGGCTTGTGGCATGGCCATCCCCCTGGGGTGGGGGGTGTGATTTCTCACTTTCCCTCGTTCTGTCTCTGCCTCTCTCTGGCGAGCACACGTGCCCTATAGTAAACTAAAAACGTTAGAACTTCCTCTTACTCTTAGGATAAGTCCTGTGGGCCCCGGGCCTAGTGGTTAAGGGAGCTGAATGCACGTGACCAACTGTGCCACCTGAATCCTGGGCTTGGGAGGCATGCCAGGCATGTGTGTGCACCCCGAATTCCAACGGTGAAGAGAGGAGAGGGGTCGCAGCGTGACTGCTCCTGGGGGCGCTGTCTCCCACTCTCTCCCCCTGTGGCAAGCAGACATGCCCTCTGAGAACTCATTAAATACAGCAAACCCTGCGGCAGAGAAGCCAGAGTGCCCACAGTCCCTCGCTTTGGTGGCGGACATATGGGTGTTTGCGTTTCCATCCTCTGAGTCCCTCGATTTATTTTTAAAGCTACATTTTACATCATCGTCAAAATTGGCAGCATGACGTGCAGAAAGCATCCTGTTTTTAGAAGATGGAGCAGCCCGAATCCCTCACCAGCCCCTCTCCGGCTTGGTCCCAGGAGGGGTCTGGGTCCCACACCTCGAAGCCCCCACAGAAGGTGGGACGGTGGCTGTGAACTTGCGGGCCAGGGGGGCCCAGGAAGGTGTGAGGCCGTCCTGGACCCTGAGACAGAGCGATGCTGCCCCGGGGGGCCCTGCGGGTGCAGGAGCACTGGGTCTCCTCTGGACTCGGACTCCTCTGGACACGGCCGTGCTGCCTGGGCCCAGGACTCGGCGGCCTGCCCGGGCGTGGGCACAGTGGTGTCCTCTGGGCCAGAAGATCGGGGCCTCTGGGCAGCGGCCGCACAGCTCTGACTCGGGAGTCACAGAGCCCCAGCCCCAGGGCGGTGCAGCTGCCAAACCTCGGCCCCAGCAGGAGGACAGCAGCCAGGCGCCCTGAGGGCCAACCTGGGCAGCGGCCAGGGATCCAGGCTGGTTCTGGTATGAACCAGGAGGCCCCCACCCCCAACACTGCTGCTCTGGTCCAGAGACCCCACGGTTCCCCATACCCTATTGACTGATGGCATGCCCTGGGAGCCTCCTCGCTGGGCTGTCCTGTAGGGGCAGAGGGCTACAGGGTCTCAGGAAAAATGGGGAGCACCCCCAGCCCCCCACCATGAGGAGGGCTCCCATGCCCGGCTCACTGGCCCTCAGGCTGTGACGGGACCCCAGCTGCTTCCAGGCAAGGTCCTGCCCTGAGCCGGATGACCAGCGACATCTGAGACACCAGAAGGGGCCTCGGCCACTCTGGGGGTGCCTGTAACTGGGCTCCAGGACACAGGGGTTCGGGGCCACGAGGTTCCCAGTCCCGCCTGGATCAAATACCAGGCCACGCGGGCTGCTTGGAACTGGCCAATTCCTGGGACCAGCACATGGACTTCCATGTAGTCAACAGCGGTTCGAGTCCCAGACCCAGAGGCTTAAACTCACACCATGTATGTGCATACCCAAAATCCCAAGAGGAGAATGGAGAAGAAGGGATTGCAGCGTGGCCATTCCTCCGGGGGTGATTTCTCACTTTCTATCTGTGTGTGTGTGTGTGTGTGTGTGTGTGTGTGTGTGTGCGCGTGTGTGTGTACGGATGTGCCTAAAGCTTCCCAAATGATCCTGATGCACAGCGAAGATTAACTACTGGCCCAGAAGTATTGTTTTAAGTGCAGTATTTGTGATACAATTGAGATTGGAGTCAGAAACCTACTTTGGTGATTTAAGGGTTCCTGGTGGCAATAAAGACCTGGTAATAGCGTATGTTTTTGTGACCCAAGTGAGAATCCTGGTTCTGTCACTTATTACATGTGGGGTCTTGAGCAAATTGCTTATTTAACTGAACCTCAGTATTTATACTGGTAGATTGGAGATAACATCAATTTAACAAGAGTCATTGAAAGGCTTAAGCAGGAGGATGTACATATCAATGAATTGTCCAGGACAAGTCACCATTTATCCACCATTTTCTGCAAGTTTGTTGGGCTGTGTACCACAGAAACAGTGAAGATGTTTAAGACATTCATCACATCTGCATATACAAAATTGGGAGATGTAGCTGATATGACAGAGGTGAGAATCAAGACTTGAAAAGATTTTGATTGGCTGGAAGGAGGGTCAACCATTGCAACACAAGTACAAATGTTTAAACTTAAATACTTTTAAAAGTTTTATTTACTTTATTCATGATATAGAGCACATGGGAAAAGAGAGAGAGATAGAAAG
>NW_006204543.1:2118337-2120765 GCF_000334495.1 Tupaia belangeri chinensis
AGTGCCCAAAGAAAAAACCCTTTTTTAAAAAAAAAAAAAAAAGAACTTCCTAATACCTAAAGGGACCAGTGAGAGCCTCTGTCTTGCGGAGTTTCGTGATTTTCTTAGAGGGAGGAAGAGAGAGAAAGGGAGGCGAGAGCTAGGTGGAGGGAGAGGACAGCTTCTCCGGGCAGCGCACTGGCTCTCAGTGGGGCTGACCCCAGAACCACCGGCCGCCTTGTAGGACGCCCGCCCACCCCACTGTGCACCCCGGCCCCAGCCGCCTGGGCTCGGCCCGCCTCTGCGCTCTGCACCTGAGAGTGCGACAGGGACAAGTTTCAGTCTCTATCCCCCGGGAAGGAAGGGCGGCCCCAGGCCGTGTTCAGCTGAAGCCAAGCCCCTGGCTCGTGGAAACCGTGTGACTCACCATCGTGGCAGTGAATGGGATGTTGTCAATCAGCGAGGACGCCAGCGCCGAGACCCACAGCACCAGGGCGATGGCGGCCGTGAGGCGCTGGTCCTCGGGGACCGCCTGCAAGGAGCAGACAGCAGCAGTGTCGTGGGACCCCGCGACTCATCCTGCCTCACACGTGGCCAGCCTGGGCCGACACGGGGCGAGCCCTGTCCAGGACAGCCCAGACCCCCCCCATGCCCGCAAGAGGGGGGCGGGCACCCCCACCCCATGCACGCGGGGCGGTTGCACACACGGTCACGCTGTGGGTCTATGGGGACATTGGGCGTGGGGGCTCGCCAGGAGCCGGGGGAGGAGGGCCCACAGACACGACCACCTGCTGGGAGTCTCTGGCCAAAAGGTGGGAGAGAAAGGTAAGACAGGACAAGCCGGGGGAGACCTTGGGCCCACCTTTTAAATAAACAACGGATGGAAGACAGGGTAGAAGGGGACTCCGAGAAGGCGACAGGGCTGCTGGCCTTCCTGGGCCCGGCCAGCCGTCTGCGGAACGGACCCTCTCGCTAACCCTGAGACACCACTGTCCCGCCCTCCCGGCCCTCGCTGGGACGAAACAGCCCCACGGTCCTCAACCCACAGCCCTGGCGTGCCTAAGTGGCGCATCTGCGGGCTCCCTGGCTGGGACTCCACTGCACTCTCCTCCGGGCCTGAGAGGGCCGAGGGCAAACCGAGGCTGCCTGCAGGGGGGCTTTCTGGGAAAAGCAACGCTCCCTTCAGCCCGGCCTTCCCCAGATAAAACTGGCTTCCTGCTGTGCTTTCTTACACCGCTAATGTGACCCGTTCCTAGCAGATCTTTGCTTGTTTTTTTAGCGCCACCGAAGCGCAGCAGCCAGAGCTCCCGCCCGCGTGCCCGCGTACCTTTATGAGGGAGGCGGTCTGCTCGCCGACGTACTCTATCAGGTGGAGGTGCGCCAGGGCCTGGGAGAGGACACGAGGGACAACGACTTCAAAACGGAGACCACGCAGGATTAAAAGAGCCTTTAAAGTAAAGGCTGAGCACGGGTAGCCCAGACTCCCGCCGGGCACGCAGAGCAGACGGCCGGGCCCACGCATCACCGCCTCGGTCTATGGCTCAGGGCTCAGGCGGACCGAGGCGGGCCCTCCTCGCCTGCGTTCCTGGGCGGCACACCGGACGGCACCGACCCAGACCAGGGCACTCGGCGGCTGCAGGGCCGCGGAAGGAAAGCCCTCTTGCAGAGCAGGCTTCAGGGAAGCTGCATGTCCAATTGCTTGTCAAAGTTCACATCCCAGTCGGCCTTAGAAGAGAGTGCCAGGAGGGGACAGCCTTTGGAACCGTGGGCGGACGGGAGGAAAGGCCCGTGTATCGGCCAGCAGCTACTTCCCGGGCCCGGGGGCAGGCGAGCTCGGGACAGACGGCGGAGTGTGGCCGAGGCTCAGGCCCCCGCCGCCTGGTGCCCGCACAGGAGGGGGTGCTCCGAGAGCCAGGTGGGTCCGTGGTGGGGCTCTGGGGCTGCGCTCTCCCCCGGCACGGGGCTTCTCCCTGCTTGAGCACGCGAATGGCTGTGCGGACCCCAGGAAGACAACTGGTCCTACCAGCACTGCAGGGGAGCAGCCCCCGCACCCATCAGAGGAGGAATTCAATACCCACACTTGGCCAGGAGCGGAGGGGAGAGAAAGGCCACCCAGACGGGGGAGCTGAGGGCTGGACGGAAGCTGCGCCAGACGGGACAGCGCACCAAGGTCAGGAGGTGGAGGCGGCCGGGACCCCCAGTTCCCCGGTCACAGTCGCCCACGCTGCAAGGACCGGGGCTCCAGGCTGAGGCTGCTTGGGCTCAGGACCCGAGAGCTCCAGGGTGGAGGGCCCCTCAGAAGCTGCTGGGCCAGCTCAGGTACAGAGGGAAGGCACGGCCGGGGGACGCTGGGTCCCCCGGGAGAGCGAAGGCCGGCTCCTGGTCGCCGGACACACTGGTGCACCTGCCACCTTGGCCAGCCAGTGAGACCAAGGGCCGCCGGTGGCAG
>NW_006204543.1:2121172-2127811 GCF_000334495.1 Tupaia belangeri chinensis
TGAGACCAAGGGCAGCCGGTGGCAGCGGGAGACCCTGAGGAGGGCGTTGTCCTTTCCTGTCTCACCATCACTCATGAAGGAAGTAAATTAAGTTTAAAGTTTAAGGAGCTACAAGTGGGGCCGGTCCCTTTTAACGGTCACGCCCTACCTTGAGGGGTGCAGGACACACGGTCTAACCCACTGGGGCGTCAGGGCAGCACCCGTGTGGGGCTGTGGGGCTCTCAGTTCCCTGGTGAGCCAGGGCGCCAGGGCCGTCAGACCGCGGGGGCAGGGGCAGCAACCTGTCTGACCTCTGCGTTTCAGTCATAAGACGACAGGACTTGGCTACATCAGCTCTAATGTCCTCCGACAGAACTCCGTGACCCCGAGGCCAGGCGTGGGCCTGCTGCACGCCTGCACCGGAACGCGACGATCCCCACGGGTGGCTCCCAGGCACGCAGCACCAGTGAACTTCCGAGTCTCGGAAGAGAACATCTTCCCTATTTTTTGACACAGGAGGACTTCTGAGGAAAACTAAAACACAGGGAGTGACTTCTTTGTATGACGCTCAGCTGATCTCATGACTTCGGGAACCTTAAAACGTGGCGGTGACTTGACTGAGTCAGCAAATTATCAGGCTTGGGACTTTACGCTCAAAGGGAACTTGTACACGGACTACTTACATTTAGTTTTCAGTGCTTTTCTTTTTCCCAAATCGAAGTAGAAATTGCTGAATTTTTAAAGAAATCTAGATCTTGGTTGTTTCTGTTCATTTAAAAGGAGGGGGAGGGCCCGTGAGCAGAAGACATCGTTGGGCCGACCGTAAATCCGTGCTCATCCAGTTCCCTGGGCGCATGGCCAGGAATCTCCCCTGATGGTCACTGTCGCTCCCTGCGGGGTCCCTTCTCATGTACACAGTGTGTGGCTCCCTGCGGGGTCACTCATGCACACAGTGTGTGGCTCCCTGCGGGGTCCCTTCTCATGCACACAGTGTGTGGCTCCCTGCGGGATTCCTTCTCATGCACACAGTGTGTGGCTCCCTGCGGGGTCCCTTCTCATGCATACAGTGTGTGGCTCCCTGCGGGGGCCCCTCTCATGCACACCCTGCGGGGTCCCTTCTCATGCACAGTGTGTGGCTCCCTGCGGGGTCCCTTCTCATGCACACAGTGTGTGGGCTCTTCAACGAGCTCGCAGAAAATGCATGCCATGAAGAAACTGCATCAGTTTCAAAAACGTTTTGCACTAAAGTAAACTCGGACCCCGGTTCCGCTTTCCTCGGATAAGCTGACTCTCGCAGCCGGCGTGGAGGGCCATGGTAGCGGGGAACCTTGAGTTGGTGAGAGGGTAACCTGGGCAGTGCATCCGCCCAGAGTCGGCCAGTGCCCTGAGGAAGGCTGCCACGGGGCAGCGCGGTGGAGCTGGCAGGCACCGGGGAAGGAGGCCCAGCTGCCGAGACACTGGGCCCCACTGCGGGGACACACGGGAGGCCTCGGCTCTGCTCCGGCACGCCCTAACCGTCAGGCGTTGTGGCGCACCTGTGACCTAGCGACTCGGGAAGCTGAGGCCGGAGGAGCGTGGGTTTGTGGCCAGCTCAGGCAGCAGAGCAAGGCTGTCTAAAGGGAGCCAGGCCTGGTGGCACGCCCCTGGGTGGTCCAGGCAGGAGGCTGAGGCGGGAGGACTGCGGCACGGCAAGGCAGAGCTTTCTAGGTATGGTGCTTTCCCCACGGCGAGTGACATGCACACACACGCACTCGCACGTCCATCCGAAGCCGGGAGCTGTGCCCCCAGGACCAGTCCTCCCACCATGGTGGGGAGTGATCCAGACCACCCTCCTCCCCACACCCGGAGCTCAGGCCCTGGGGGTGGAGGCCAGCTGGCAGAGCCCAGGCTGGGGCGGGGTCTCACACCATCTTGGGAGGAGCCCACCCAAGAACCCAGCTGAGCCCAGGTGACAGGAGGGAGGACGAAAGGGCCCCGTCCTGAGGGCTCCCCCGAGCCCGAGCAGTTGCACCGGCGTCAGCTCCGCCCCGGGCTTCCCAGGAGCCTCGTCCACTGTAACCTGCGGAGTCTGCTCCACAGTGCAGCCCCTCGTCCCCTGAGACATTGCTGCTGCTCAGGAGTGTATGGGGCCGACAGGTGGCGTGGTGGAGAAGGCACTAGGCTCCCGCATGGCTGACTGAGGTTTGAGTCCTGGACCTGGTGACTTGCTTACTCTCTCCCTCTCTCTCTCTCTCATCAAATTAAGGAACGAATAAAGTTAAATAAATAATTCTTTAAAAAAAAATAGAGTTACCACATGTCCTCCATCACTTTCCTCTCTAGACCTTCCTCGCGGCTTGCCCCTTCCTACGGGCAGTGGGAGTGGAGCATGGCCACCCACGAGCCCTTACGGGGCCCTCCCTCCACTGCTGCCACCAGCACAGCCCGGGACTCTGCCCGGAGCATGGCCGTATCCACCCTGACCCGCCCCGGGGTCCTGTCCCCCCTGCCCCGCCCCGGGGTCCTGTCCCCCCTGACCCGCCCCAGGGTCCTGTCCACCCTGACCCACCCTGGGGTCCTGTCCACCCTGACCCACCGCGGGGTCCTGTGCCCTGGATGCACTCGGCCAGCACAGGTGGCCCAGGAGGGCCTTGGAGTGGGGGACGACCACCAACAGCAGCCAAAGGGAAGGAGGGGATCCCTGCCATCTCTCTGGGGCCACAGCAGGTGCGGAGGGCATCACCGGGGAACTGGGTGGAGACTGTACCCCAAGTGACTCCCAGGCGGGGCCTGCCTCTTCCCGGGAGCTGAGAGCCAGTCCGGGGCTGGCCCTGGCACCAGAGCACACGGACACCCCTGGCCTGGGCTCCTGTTTGTTCGTGGGGTCTGAAGGGCTGGCACTGTCCCCCGGGACCTCAGGCCCCTTCGGGAGCACAGAGGAGTACCCCCAGCTGTGGGACCATGGAAGGCCAGTCAGTGCCCTGAGAGTCCCCGTGGCGGGTCCCAGCACCCCACACCTCCTCCTCCCCGCTGCTGTGAGCAGAATGCTGATGCAGGGCTGGGCTCAAGTACCCACTGTCACCCCACAAAGCAGGCCGCACACACCTCCTGACACCCATTTCTCACAGAGAAGTGTGCAGCTGTGATCGTGTGCACCAGAGCCCCTGTGGCCTCGAGCCCTCCCTGTACTGGCTCCCCGAGCTCAGGCCCTTCCCTTCCTGGCACCACTAACTGCCCATAGCCCCTCCAGCGAGGGCTTGCACTCTCGGACTCCCCCGCCAGGTCCCGACAGCTCCCCTCCTGCTTGTCAAGAGCTGCCAGACGGTGCCTACCCAGAGATGGAAACCACGGTTCAGCTCCTTCCCAACCCTGCCTGCTCGCTCGGAGGCACCTTCTGTTACCAGAAGAGAACCCAAGAACCAGGGTGTCCCCCAAGAGCTGGTTGCACCACCCCCACCCCTCCAGGGGCCTCCTCGGTGGCCGAGGCTGGACGGACGGCGACCTCGGGGCCTGAGGGAGGGCTGCAGCTGTGGAAGCCGCGGGCCTGCCGTCGCCACTGCAGAAAGCCACCTGCCCTCGGATCGCCCTGATCAGGAGTTAATTTTTAATGGGTGCGAAGCATGTCTCACACATAAGGATGTGTCAAGGAGGGTTTTAAATGAATTCTCACGCAGCAGTTCTCATAACCCACCTCCCTTTTCCTCACTAGACTAACACGCAGCATAGAAAGTCTTCCATGTGCAGGACATCGGCTCGACCTCACACGAGTGGCTACATGAGGAGCAGATGCGGTGCGCTGGCTGCTCGGCAGAGGACGGTCACCATCACGGCGCGTCCTGTAGCCTTTGAACCCTCCCCTTACGAGCTGCAGTGGGGTCCCCGCAGCTCAGTGACTCGACTACGGATCGCTGTGGAGGCATGGAGGAGCATGGCCCCCTCCCCCCGCCACACCCAGCAACCCTGGCCCACAGGCGCTGCGTGGAATCCTGCGTCCACTCCTTCCGAATCCACCCGGCCAATCCTGAGGCCGACCCTGCAGGGCCAGGGCTGCAGACTAAGGGCGAGGCAGAGGCAGAGCCCCTGCTGCCAGCAGCTGCCGACCTCCAGAGGACCCAGCGGGAAGGCGAGGGCAGCTCGTAGCTGGGAGCCCGAGCAGAGACGAGAGGGGCTGCCCCTACGCCAGCCGTGAAAGCTCAGCGTGCCGTACCAGGCCGGATGCTGCAGGCGCGTTCTGAAAGATGGAAGAATGGGATGATGCAGTCTGCCCTGGACACAGGCCCGTCTCAGAGAACCCTGCTGTGGAGGTGGCAATGGGGGGACCAGGATGGCAGGTGCAGACCTCAGCTCCCAGAGCTGCAGGTGGGGCTCCACCCTGCCCGGGCAGACTCTGGACATCTGTCTGTAAATCACCAAGCTGGGTGATCTGAAAACACAGGGGTTACTCAGCTTGTGGATGGGAGGCCGTGGCCCAGGCACATCTGGGGGTTCTGGAGCCCCCAGGCAGCAATCACGGGGCAGGGGGAGCAGAGCTCTGTGTCCGTCTGTGTCCCTCTTCCCTGGGACACAGGGACACAGGACCTCCCTCACCAGGACCAAGTGAGGGAGGCCCACCCTAATGACCTGCATCCCAAAGACCCCACCTTTCGACCACACAGTTGGATTAAGTTTTCACCCTCCTAACCCCGTTATAATGGCTGACCAAATTTCAACACATGAGTGGGATGCGGGGCTTTGAACCACAGCAGGCAGAGCCAGGGGCCCCCGCCAGCCCTCTGCACAACGCCTGCTACCAAGGACGCTCAGCAGATGTGGGTTCCCAGCTCTGTCCCCATGCCTGGGGACACTGCAGCATGAACCAAGAACAGGGACAACCAGCAAAGGCTTCCACGCCCAGGCAAGATGGGACTGGGGTGACAGGAAGGATGGCAGAGTACCTGGGGATAGCTCTGGGTGAGGGGGTGGAACGGGGCCGAGGCCTCGGAAGGGTCCGTCTGGGAGCGTGCAGCTCTTGGGGAGAAAAGAGCAAACAGGGGGAGGGAAATTCTTTTTGGGGGGGCGAAAAGCCATAAACTGGGCTCTGCAAATCCGAAGCCAAACGCACTGCGCTCGGCGGACAGAAGAGGGCGCCGCCTCACGGGCTCCTGTGCCAAAGGCAGGACAGATGGGCTCAGGGGTCGGAGAAAAGCCAGCGCAGAGGAGCGGGCGTGGTGTCGCGCATCCCCCAGGGAAATGCCCCTCTAAGCTCCACCGGACAGGAGGAACCCGCCAGCCCACTGGCGACATCAACTACAAACGCGCTCGAGCCAGCAAACGCCCTCAAGTGGACATGGGGACAGAAAACAGACGGGCCATCGGGGAGAGCTGAAGGCGGCCTGACCCCGAGGGGCAGCTGCTCGGTCCTCTCAGGACGAGGGCCGACGCCCACAGGCACCTCTCCGCGGGGACGACAGACACATGCTGTCTCCTGCCCGGGCCGAGTCGGAACTACGGGAGGGCAGGAACCAACGAGCAGCCAGCAAACAGGGTTGGTGACCCGCAAACAGGGTTGGCGCTGGACTCCCACAGAGGCAGTGGGGCAGCGACCCGAGGAAGAGGATAAGCCCAGGCGCACTGGCAGGAGCGGAGGTGGGCCGCCCAGTGCACAGGTCGAGGTTCTACGAGGACATTGGATTCCGAGGAAGAGGATAAGCCCAGACGCACTGGCAGGAGCGGAGGTGGGCCGCCCAGTGCACAGGTCGAGCACCGAGACCCGGCACGGCCGCCGGTCAGAATCCCAGCCCTGGCCGCTTGAGAAACGCACCGGGCGCATACAGGCGTGCGCAAGTCCTGGGGGGAGGAGAATCGGAACGTCCCAGCGTGACCACGCCCTGCCAGGGCTCACGCTCTCACGCCCTCTCCCACTCCTCCAGACACACCTGCTCTCTGGCAATTAAAAAAACAGACCGACCGATCTTTCAAAAGCACATGAAAGTAAAACAAGATTGGGACCAGCAGATGACAAAATGGCTATGTCGCTGGACTCCCACAGAGTTGACTGCGGTTCGCGTCCCGGACCCGGTGGCTTAAACTCACCCTGGGCGCGTGTGCGTGCGTGCCCAAGATCCTGAGAGGAGAATGGAGGAGGGAATGCGGCATGGCCATCCCCCCGGGAAGTAATTTCTTGCTTTCTATTTCTCTCTCCCTCCTCCCCCCCTCCCTCCCTCTCTCCAGTGAGTGCACATACCCTAAAGCAAAAATCTCTCTTAAAAAAATAAAATGAAAATGAAAACAAACAAACAAACAAAAAACAAGAATGGAATATTTTCTTAAAAATAAAAAAAGTAAAAGAAGATATAAACCTCATATGTAAACCCAGTCAAGCTATCTTTAAAGTATCAGGACTCTAGAAAAATAATTTTCAATATATGAAAACAAGAAATCAGGACCCGTCAGCCCTTTCTGGGAAGTCTTCTAGAGCAAGAAAATCCCTTTTGTAGAAAGCCGGAGAATAAGCCTTTCATACTCTGTGGGCCGTACGGTCTCTGGTACTCAACCCCGAGACGCTGCGCGACAGCAGTGACGAGGACAGTGCCCGTGCTCCG
Source organism: Tupaia belangeri chinensis (assembly GCF_000334495.1). Taxonomy (NCBI): domain Eukaryota; kingdom Metazoa; phylum Chordata; class Mammalia; order Scandentia; family Tupaiidae; genus Tupaia; species Tupaia belangeri. Next base: position 2,127,712 of record NW_006204543.1, read on the forward strand.
GGGACACCGCACCCGTGGAGCAGGCTGGGGGGCAGCCAGCACTCAGACCACAGTCAGAAATGATGCTTGTGTTCGAGAATTAGCTCCGCAGTCATCCCTG
>NW_006204543.1:2128202-2133332 GCF_000334495.1 Tupaia belangeri chinensis
TCAGCAGGAGGACTAAATTGCTAAATATTTAAATGGACATCCAAGATTAAAACGGAGATGGGTCCCATTTAAGACTGACAGACACTGCTGTCTGGTGACACAGCCGAGGCTCGGGAGTCCTCCCCGCGGGCAGGACTGAGCCGGCCGGACGCTGGTCTGCCCGACCCTGGGAGGGGCCATCGTAAAGAGTGCGGCCACCGCTACGTAGGATGGCCTGGCCACCTCCGCCGTTGCACTTAGCGAGGGCGTGGGGACCTGCAGACAGAGGCTTTCTGCCCGTGGAAAGGTCTGAGACAGAAACAGGGTAGCAGGTCGTGCAAAAGTCCCAGCCTCACCTCCATCAGCACAAAGAGTGCAGCGAAGAACAGGAGCGTGGCCCACTCCACCCTGTGTAGAATGATCTCGAAATCGTGGATGTCGGCTAAAATCAGCAGCCAGATGGCGCCCAGGATAGCAATCCATCCTGCAAAACAAGAAACAGACGGGCAGGTACAACTCCATTGCCTTCTTCCGGTTGTCGGGAGGAGAAGTCACCGCCACCACGGGGCATGCTCGCGCGACAGTCCGCTCATCCGGTCTCCCCTTCCCGGATGTCAGGCACACGCTCAGCCTGGTGTGTTCAAGCCCCTGGAGCTGCAGTTAGAACCACGGTCAGCCTGCCGTGTAAGGTACAGCCCCCTTAACCTCCGGGAAGAGTAAAGGTCGTGACCCTATTTCTAAGCAGTTTGCCTCAAACTTCTCCACCAGCATCCCCGGCCAGTGTGGCCACAAGGACCCTGTGCCGCTGAGCTGCCCCCCCACCCCATCTGTCCTCTGTCCCCACGTCCTCTGCTCTGGAGGCTGGCCTGCAAGGGCCAACTCAAATGCTCATGCACACCCCAACAGGCTGGGAACCGGGAGCAGCTGTGCCTGCTCAGCGAGCCCTTCGCAGTGGGGTCCTTCCGGCCGGACTTGGGTGCACGTCTGAGAGAGTCAGTCACTCGGCTTTACCCCTGCACAGTGTCCCCTGCACGGCCGTCCCAGGGGCTGCAAGTCACCTGAAGCGTTTCCAGGTCGGGGCCATTGTAAGGAGTGTGGCCACGAGCGTGTCCTAGAGGTACATTCGAGAGATGATTTGAAATGCGGCAGGGCTGTGTGCGGCCACACCTCCTTCCACTCTGTGGCTTCTTTTTCACTCATTTCATTGTCTTTGGGGGCCGGCAGGTAGCGTATTGCTTACGTCACTGGGCTCCCAGATGGCCAACCACGGTTTGCATCCTGGCCCAAAGGCTTGAAACCCACACCGGGCACGTGTGTGTGAGTGTGTGTGTGTACGCGCGCATGCCCAAGATCCTTTTTTTTGGAGAGGTGTTTGTTTTTGTTTTTGGTTTTTTTGCTATAGGGCGCGTGCGCTCGCCAGACAGACAGAGAGAGACATAGAGACAGAAAGCGAGAAATCACCCCCCAGGGGGGATGGTCACGCCGCAATCCCTTCTCCTCCATTCTCCTCTCGGGATCTTGGGCACGCACGCACACGCGCCCAGCGTGAGTTTTAAGCCACCGGGTCCGGGACACGAACCGCGGTCGACTACGTGGGAGTCCAGCGACACAGCCATTACGCTAACTGCTGGTTCCCGAGATCCTGAGGAGAATGGAGAAGGGCTTGCAGCGTGGCCATCCCCGCCCGGGTGGGGGGCCTCTTTCTGCCTCTGTCTCTCCAGCAAACACACATGCCTAATCACCAAAAATCCTATTTAAAAAAAAAAAAAAGTGCCCTTGGAGAAACAGGTTCCTAGTTCTAAGGCAGCCCCCACCCTCCTACCCTGACTGCCAGCTTGGTCTGTAGCGGGTTGAAGAGGCCAAGGCACTCGGCCACGTCTGTGGTGACAATGTAATCTGACATAGCCCACGAAAGGGCCCTACTGGACAGAAGAGGCCGCTGAACCTTTGAGACATTGGGTCCTTGAAACTGAGGCAGAAGGGGTCGCACGCTTGCCTGGGCGGATGTGTCCCTGGGCCGTGGGGACTGTCAGGGTGGTGGCCCTCAGAGGGGAGCACCGTCAGCCCTCTGCACACACAGTGGGCTCTGCACCGGGCGCCCAGATGGTGCTCCGGAGCGGTGGGGATGCACCACGCTCCCTCCCCGGCCATGCCGTCTCTACCCTGACAGGGAGAACAGGGGCAGGGCGGGAGGGAGTGACGCACGGCCCTGCGAACACGCACCAGAGGCAGCAGCTTAAACGTCCAGCTCTGGGTTCATGTCCTCCAGTACCTGCCCCGCGACACGAACAAACATCCATGCACGGGTGGGACCTGTGTCCCTGACACACACGCACCGGGCTCCCGGCTGTGCCCTGGACGCCGGCACACTCACGCCGCAGACCGATGGTGGTGGGCTGCACTGCCGGCACGGCCGCGGGGCTCCGTGGGCACACGGCATCGAGACGCGGCCTCCAGAGCACCAACAGGACACGCGCTCAGCCCCAGGATGCACGGCCTCAGCCCACGCCACTGCCGTGGGACGCCGCGGGACACCGACGTGCCGGAGGGGTCTCGGCGTGCACCCCCACTCCCCAGGGCCTGGCGAGCCCTCGCTCGGCCCACACGGAGCCTCCTGTCCCCGGCGTTTCTGGGGGACGCAGAGAGTCAAACCGGCTCCGAGGAGCTTCCTACTCCTTACTTTATGGACACACTGACGGCCCGTGTTTGGGTACGACCCGGTTTTTCAGACACGGCTTCTAAGTGGCATGATTAGATCAGGGCGCTCCGCACAGCCGTCCTCACGGGCACTGCCAGCCCTGTCGAGAACGCTCAAACCCCACCCCAGCGACTGCGAGGCACGCGGAGAAGGACGCCGACCCGGTGATCCAGCACAGAGCCTTGCGCAGCTCTCTGGGACGGGCCACTTTTCAAATGACCTCACAGAAGTCGAGCTGGAGCGACCACTGCGGGCCGGGAGGGGCGGGGACGGTGAGAGTGGGACAGTGACGAGGACACAGAACTGCAGAGGTAGGAGGGACGACGGCCACCGCGTGTGAAACGCCGCGTGTACACGTTCTGAGCTGGGTCTTGGTGGGCGGTGGGCGGTGTCCCGCAGGGGTTCACGTGTCGGGACGTGACTGTGCGGACGCATCGCAAAGGTGCTGGGTGAAGACTTAACCCCCTCCCTGTGTCCTACGCGGGGCTTCGGGATGTGACAGGCCACCAAGGCAGGGCCCTGGGACAGTTCTGGAGGGCAGTAAGCAGCAGGAACGAGATGCAGACTCACAGAAGGCCCCTCCGCTCCACACCCTGCCCTCCTGCCAGGCAGTAGCCTCACCAGACAGGCACCCCGGCCCTCCACCCGAGAGCAGAACCCACCTGTTCCCTCATAGAATCGCCCCGTCTTCAGGATTTCTGCTAAGAATGCAGCGATGAAGACAGAAATTGACCCAACCCGGCCCCCAGACGCTTCCCCTGGGAACCTGGGATCTGAAATAACCTTCCTGTGGGGCTCAAACGGAGACCCCACCCACTGGGAACCCGCAGCGCCACGGCTCGGCCCACAGCAGGCGGGAGGCGAGATACCCGCCCACGGGAAGCCCGAGGCCGAGGGGAGCGGGAGGGTATGGCGGGGGGGGGGGCGCGGCGGGGCGCGCGGGCGCGGGAGGGGAGCGGGAGGGTATGGCGGTGGGGCCCACCTGTCTGCCCGCAGGGCCCCGACCCCGTGGATAAGCCATTATTCTACACAGCAACCTTCTCCTTCACCTAAGAGATCAAGCAGCTTGCTCTGTTTGTAGCTAAAAATAGGTTCCCAGAGACAACAGTGAAATGACATGACAATGGGGACACCAAGGGACACCTCGAAGAGCTGCAACTTCAAAACCGTCATCAGGAGAATACGGAAATGTTTCCAGAACCGAAATCTAGTCAGACGTTAGGAGCGAATCCAGGGGCACATTCTGAACTAATGAGCAAAGAGGGGACCCAGGACACGGCCAATCAAGGTTATGAATCCTGCGACCAAAGATGACACCCCAGGGCCCGCCCACTGACTCTTTCCTATAGCAAAAACCTCTCCAGACAAAGAAACAAAACACAGCGTGTATGCTGACTGCCTTTCTAAACACACAGGGGCCCAGCCACGGTGACGCAGGCATGGCGCCACCACATGAGACTGGAGCCACGTGGGACGGCCCGCGTTCACGCCCCGTACCTGCTCACAACAGATCACCTGATGCTCAAACTACACGCAGGTCACATGCCGGCCGACCCTCCCAGGAGCGGAGATCACACCCCACTGGCTGAAGCCCTGCAAAGCTCTCGCATCTGGTCTGCCCCGTTCCCACCGGGAGACTCGCGGTGACTCTAAGGGGACGGCGGTATTCCGCCCAAGCACCTGCTGCTACGGCTTCTCTCCTACTCGGCCTACCCCATCAAGGTGACCCTGGAAATGTGCACATTACCGATTCCAGGACACCCACAGAGAACCATCCGTACCCAACCCCTACCTGGGAAAGAGAAAACAAGACTTATGAAGAGAAAAAATAAGCCCTGCCATCAGATTCTCCAACTGTATAAAAAGGTGTCACCTTCGTGCACCGCTTAGACTTCCCAGGCTAACGTCAAGGTCCACGGTAAATAAGACTTTTTGGTTTTTTAAATTTTGTCAGAGGGAACATGCGCTCACCAGAGAGAAAGAGAGGGTGGGGAAAGTGAGAAACCGCCCCCATGGGGCACGGTCACCTCTGGGATTTGGGGCACACGTGCACGTGTGCCTGGTGTGTTTTTGCCACGCCTGGGACTCAGACTACATGGTCGGCCTGGCAGGATCCAGTGCCTTCACCGCCATGCCACAAGCTGGCCTGCGACATTACATGTTAAAGCTGCATTCTTAACACAAAGACTGTCGCCAAAGGCTACCAGAACTGCACGTTAGACACCACCCAGTTCTCGTTTTCAGTATGTCAGCTACGTTGTCTTAAAGCAGGACCCCGCACACGAGAAACCACCGTGAACAGCGGCACCTCCGCGGCAGACAGCCCGGTGCAGCTTCGGGAGCCAGACCCCACGTGGCTGACTGTGGCTCACGGCCCTCCTCCGTGGCAACACGCCGGGCACAAGCACACGCATGTCCAGGGTCCCAGCGGGATGGAGAGATGGAGGGAAAAG
>NW_006204543.1:2134130-2136247 GCF_000334495.1 Tupaia belangeri chinensis
GCTCTCACGGAGCCCCTCGGCCCACAGAACGTCAGCTCACTGCACCCGTTTAGTCACCGTCGGCGACCGCCTAGCGCTCTCGCAGTGACTCGAGGTGTACGGGGGAGTTCGCTGCGTCTGGGTGCGACTCAGCATAACTGCGCTGCAACCGCTCTGAGATACAGCCCGCCACACGCAGTGGAGTCCACCACCCTGTGGCCACCCGCTTGCAGTCAGCTCGTGGGCCAGCGCCCCGGGCTGTCCAGAGAAGGTGCAGGTCTCGGGTGGTTCCGGAAAGCAGCTGCGAGGGGCTGTGAGCACGAGACCCGGGGCGGGATGCCGCGTCAGAGCGTGTACGCGGTGCTCAGCCAGAGTACGGATGTGGCTCGCACATGTAAGACGGGAGAGGGAAACCCTCCTCGCCCACAGGTTCTCACGGTGGCCAGGCGCGCGAGCACAGGATGTCACGGGGGTAGCCGAAGCTTGCCACGGCCCAGAGAGAGGAGGCTTTGCTTTCTATCACAGTTGCATAAGTCAGATTTTTATAAAACTTGAGATTAAAAAGATATTTGAAACGTGCTAGCAGAGCTCACTTACAGAGAAAAACACGGGTAAGCTGCTAGTGACAGCAAGGCGCAGTGACACGGCCGGACCCACAGGCAGGTCCCGGGTTCACATCCCGGGGTCTCCCCATGTACGCGCATGTGGGCCACGCTCTGCAGCGGCTGAGGCCGGGGTGGCCCTCTCCTCTCCCAGGCACCCTCAGGGAGTAAGGAAACACTCGCTTTTACACCTCCACGATACCACGGCAACGGGATGCTTCTCATACACCAAGCCCTTCACGTCAGCTGGGTCCTGGGAGGGTTCTGTCTGCTAACATTCTAAATGAGGGTGCCAACAGGGGACCGAGACACCAGGAGGAAAGGCCGGGTTCCAGGGCAGCGCGGCCGTGAAATGCAGGGCGCCCTGAGACGGACTCACGGGAGGCCCCGGGTCCATATCCAGTGCACACCTGCCCGTGGCCCGGCTGCGCTGGGCCGGGCCGGGTCAGGGCTGGAGCGTGGCTTCAGGACTCACCGAGATCAAGGTGAAGGCCAGGGACAAAGGAGTTGAGGAAGAAGGAGGCGATGACGAAGCTGAGCACCGCCAGGCACTTGACGAGCAGGATGCGGTCGGATACCCTGTGCTGGGGAGAGAGGCTGCGTTGACTCGGACGGCCCCTCGGCCGCAGGCCGTCCTGCTCCGTGTGCCAGATCAGGGCCCTCCCCGTACAGCGGACACGACTCCCGGACAGGAAGGGAGACAGCAAGGCCGTGTGCCACGGGACGCTGAGGTCAGAACGGCAGCACAATCTTTGTCAAGAACCGCAGGGGCGTAAAACGCGTTCTTACAGAAGGGCAGTCCTTCCATAAAACGCCTAGCCACACGGCTTTCCCACGGAAGCCCTGGGGAGCGGGGCCCAGGGCCGCCCAGCTCAGAGACCTCTGGTGACCTGGCCTTCATGACACAGGGACCCGTGTGGTCACACGGTCTAGGTCGGCTTTGCCATTCCTGCCTGACCTGGCCGTGAGCACGGTGTGGAGGGGTAACACGTTCTCACAATGCTGTGACCCCTGCATGGGCTAGGCGTGTTCCCTCACGCGAGGCTCATGGGGACCCTAGGATGCAGCACTGCCACCCCTCATTGCGAGATGGCACCTGTGGGAGCCTGCCAGGCGTTGTCCTCTGCATCAGCTGGCTGGCCGCAGAGCCACAGGGTGAGGCGGGGTGCTCCCCTATGCATGCCGGAGGGGGGCTGGGCTCTGCGTGCCGCGGCCATGCGGGCAGACAGGGGGCCTCGCAGACGGCCAGCACCGCCCGCTGTCCCCACAGAAGCTCCTCATCTGCTCCAGCAACGCGACTGTCTGCTCGCCCCACAGGTCAGACAGGCAGACCCGACATGGACGCTTGTAGGAGAGCAGACGTACAGGCACCGGTCATCGTGGGTCAGTGACACCGCGCCCGGCAGAGAGGGAGGAACAGGCGGCTTCCTCTCTCGGTGTCTCTGGCCTCCCTACCCCATGGCTGTGGCGGCCCCTTGGGCAGCCCGGCCCACAGCCGAGATCGGCCGGCCTTCCTGCCCCGCCCAAGCCACGGGC
>NW_006204543.1:2136484-2138781 GCF_000334495.1 Tupaia belangeri chinensis
CCCCCCTCCCCCAGCGGCAGTGGGTGTGCGGCCCGACTCTGCGAGGGTGATCCGGGAAACGTGACGGTGCTCAGAGGACACCCTCGGCCCTGCCAGACGCAGGGGAGGCCACAGGAGCCGCCGAGAGTGGGTCTCGGCACCTGAGTGGAGACAGCGGAACAGGCGGTCAGAGGACAGCCCGGCTCCCTGCGCCGTCTAAGTGGGGGTTTCCTTCCAGGCTGTGTTACAGGGGCTCCTCCCGGCTCCCTGGGCTTTCTGCAGGACGGGCCCTGACGCACTGAGGGGTCTGCCCACCCCACGCCTCCCTCTCCCATCTCCCTCTACCCCCAGCCACCAGGAACGCGTCTCCTCTCACTCATGGCCTGAATGACAGCAAGGTCTGGTGAGGTGGGCCAGGGTCTGTCTAAGCCGGGGCCCGGAGGGTGTCTCTGCCAACCCTCACCACCTGCATGGGGCAGAAGCTGCGAAGACAGCCCCCAGCCCGAATGCCCTGGGGACACTTCCCACCAGGTCTGGCTGTCTCCTAGCCAAGGACAGGCTCCCTACCATAATTAGAGTCTTCCCTGGGAAAGAAACGGCACAGCTTAGGAGCCCCGCCAGGCTCAGGGGGCAGACCCTGAGCAAAGCCCTCTCAGCCCAGAGGGGCCCCGCGTGCCAGCAGGAGGGCTGAGAGCCGGCCGCCGAAGCGAGATGGCCAAGAGCCCAAAACGAGCCCCGGCCTAGCAGTCGGAGCCGAGGAGGACGCACGCCTGTGTCCGTCCCTAACATGTTCCCTCTCACGCCACACACCTAACCAGCCTCAGCCACCACGTCCTCAGCAGATGGGGGCCTCCACGCCTGCTCTCAGGTCCCTTCCAGACCCGCCCGAGGGGCATCGGAAAGGCATGGGGCATTTCAGCTTTCGGGGTTCCGCACAAAGCTTACTGTGTCCGCGTGGCTCCCCACTAAGCCGGGAGTAGGCATGGCCTGTGGCCAGCTTGGGGAGAGCGGAGGAAAGGCCCAGCCACGATCCCCACGTACAGGAGACAGCCCGATCGCCTCTCCCGAGAGACCCGCAGAAACCCTGCGAGAAGATACCTTTTTCTGCAGCTCCTGGATGGTGGTCTCCCAGTTTTTATCCTCCTGTGAGATTTGTCTGGAAGAGAACTGCTCGTTATCCCCTGGCTGTCCCGAGCGGACAGGCCGCCCCTGAGCCCAGGCCCGCCCACAACACGAGCCAGTGCAGCCGCAGGAAGGGCGCGAGGCCCAGAGGAGACCAGCCCGGGCTGCAGGCTGGAAAAGGCACTCGCGCTGTTTCCAAGGGGACAGCACAGCGGCCCGTCACAAGCCGGTGAGGGACACCGTGTCCTCACAGGCAAAAACCCGCACATGCCTTTCGACTCCCCCAAAACCTAGCGAGGAGTAGCCACCGCTGAGCAGAGACCTCGCTGACAACGCCGGGTCGCACGTGCTGTGCGCTGAATGTGGCCGTGTCCTCACGACAGCCGACAAAGACAGCACAAAGCTCAGAAGGCCAGACGAAGACACCAACAGTCACTGTCCACGCGCACGAGTGGGTCCCAGCAATTCCCAGCTGCCCGGGTCAGTGCTGGACGGAGCGGGTGTGGGAAACGCGAGTGCGGGGAATGACAGCCGCCCGTCCTCCCTCTATCACGTCCTACTTCTCTGAATTCGTGGGTGCGAAACGAGGGGGTGCACCCTTACCACAGCTGCAGGGAGACGGAGAGGCCACGCATTTCCACGGTCATTTCGATCAGACGTGCATGTGTGTTTGCATGTGTGTGTGTGTTTGTGCTCCCTCTCTCACGGGGCATGTCGGCCCTCGTGTGTGCCCAGCGACCTGCCCAAGGAAGGCACAGAGCTGGTGCCCTTGTCCCCGTGGGCGTGAGCCGAGGCTGAGCGCACGCAGCCCAGCCCGGGGCAACCACGGCCGATGCGGCGGGTGGTTCCGAGGGGTTACTCCAAAGGGCAGCATGAGAACGGGACCTGCAGAGCGAGCCCTACCGCAGGCCACGCCCACGCTAACCTCCCAGGGGCCGGGCCGGGTCTGTTTCCCTCCTGTGACTGACCCAGGATGGGCTGACGGGAGCGTGGTACAGCTCTGAGCCCACACCTTCACATTCACGGCCCTGAGGCACCGGGAGCCCTCACAGCCTGGGCAGGAACCAGTTACTCCTGCGCCGCTGACGTAAAAAAAAGTCTCCTTTGAGGTCCGTGCCCGCTGGTGAGGCGGGTACTCCCCCCACTGCTGTCAGGGCCTGCCGCAGCCCGGGACCCGGCCTGCTGTCCGGGCCAGC
>NW_006204543.1:2138866-2142895 GCF_000334495.1 Tupaia belangeri chinensis
TCCTTTGAGGTCCGTGCCCGCGGGTGAGGCGGGTACTCCCCCCACTGCTGTCAGGGCCTGCCGCAGCCTGGGACCCGGCCTGCTGTCAGGGCCAGCCAGTGCCACGGTAGTGACACAGCGGGACCCACATGGGAGGTTCCAGGTTCACGTCCTGAGACATCCCTGTGCACGCTAGGTGCATGTAGGCACACGCATGCCTGTGCCCCGGGCTGGGAGGAGGCTCAGTGTGGGGACCCTGCCCGGTGCCTCTTGCTCTCTCTCCTCAAAGAAACAAACTGGAAAACAGACAGCAAGTGGGTTCGCTCCCCAGCAGCGCTCTATCCAAGCGCCCTGAGCTCTGGGCTCCGTCCCTGCACCAGTAACACCGGCCCGCGTACACCAGCAGACCCAGAGCTGGGGAAGGGTGCGCCGTAGAGGTTGAGGGTGGCACCGAAGGCTCGTCACCAGAGGCGGCCAGTGTCCCTCGCTGTGGTGCCACAGACCGTCCTGAGAAGGGTGGTCGCGACTCACTTGGTCTGTGCACTGTGACACTCGGGCACCACCGTGGCTGTGGTGGGTGTGGCGCTCCCCCCAGTGCAGTGGCCACCTGACCTGTGGAAGCTGCGCAGCCGGTGGGCCAGCAGGTGCTCCAGGGCCAGCACCTTCCCCTGCAGCAGGGCACGCACCGCCGTCTCCTCGCGGCTGGCCGGGCTGATGCGCTGTGCAGTCAGATGCCACACGTGGATCTCGTGCTTCAGTTCTGCAGGGCAGGAAGGCGGGGCCTGAGGGGGTGCGCCCGGGACACCGACACCCCTCTGCCCACACACCCCCGGCACAGCAGACCGCCCCGCGACGCCCAGGCCACCCGGGGCCAACCGAAGCCGCGGCTCCCCAGCTCCCGACGCAACCAGGTGACAGAGCTGGCTTCAGGGAACAAGTCCCCTTCCCTCTTTATTTAATTATAGTTCATTGTTTTTGTTTTTTCCATTTGACCAGGGAGAGAGGGGGGGATGAGAAAGCAAGCTGCCAGGCCTGGGACTCAACCCGCAGTCGGCTAGGTGGGAGTCCAGGGTCTAAGCCGCCACGCCACCTGCTGGCCCTGTGAGTTCCTGTCGTGAACAGACACATCCCAGCCAGCTCCCAACCACCGCATCCTCTTCTTGCAGGACGTAGGTCAGGCCCCTTCTCGCCCAAACCCAGACATGGCCCAGGCTTTCTGGGATTTCAGGGGCTGGTGATTGAAAACCAGGAAACCGGGTGCAGGAGGCAGAGCTCAGGGCTCCCCGGAAGGGCCTCGGGAAGGAGCGGGCACAGGGAAGCGTCTGGCCCTCCAAGCGCCACCGAGCAGCCTGCGGCACGGGTGGTGGGGACAGGCAGCCGACTGCATGCCGAAACCAGGAGAGTCTGACACTCCGGCTGCAGAGTACGGAGGAGGAGTGCGTGCCAGGGCTTTGCCGCCTAAGGTACTGAAATAGTGCATGCAGGCTTGCATTTGACCTCTGTCGTGCCGCTAAAAATGCTGGGTAACTTTCTCAAAGCATCTACCACAGGAAGAGGCCAGCAGCGGCCCCGTGACAGCGCTGTACTCAGGGGAGGCAGCCCACGGGCAGTCCCGGTCACCACCCTGGCCTCCTGCACATCTCGGGCACGCCCGCACCCATCAGTTGGGCTGGCGGGGGCTGCGGTAGACCATGGCGTGAGGTCCTGCCGGGCAGTGTTTCTGTCTCGCTCTGTCATGGGAAATAAATAACTTTTTAAAAGAACAGAGGAAGCAAGCATTTTCACGGACACTGCTTCTGCACAACCCCTACTCTACGGCTCGTGAGAATCAGGGTGGAGGGCTGGATGTGGAACAGCAACTAAAGTCAGTGCTCTGGGGGGCCGAGCCCACACGCACACACCCGGGGGGTGGCCACGCTGCAATCTCCCCTCCTCCACGCTCCTCTCGGGACTTTGGGCACACGTGCACAAGAGCCCAGAGTGAGTTTTAAGCTACTGGTCCGGGACTCAAACTGCGGTTGGCTTCGTGGAAGCCCAGCGACCTGACCTGACTCTCTGCTGGTCCCAACCCCTGCGTGTTTTTCTAGCTGCCAGGTCTGGAACTCAAACCACACACTTGGCCACGTGGGATCTAGCCGCCTCGGCCTCCACACACCCGCTGTTCCTCGTTTTCTTTCCTTTCTTTTAGAAACGGCTTGTTTTTCTCTTCCACAGAGACACAGAGCTAGTACCCTCCCACTGCATGCCCGTGCCAGCCGCCCAGATGACAGCCGTGCCGCGCAGACGGCGTGCACAGGGCCCCAGGGCATGACCTCGGGCCCTTTCCTGTGTGGGTGTGGTGTGCTACCACTGTGCCACCGTCTGGACCCTTCAGGTCCTTGCCACAAGTCTCACGCCTCTTTACACCACCTGCTGGGCCATGATCACACAGAAAGGAGGAGAGGAGGGGAGAGCAGCCACCACCGCCGCCACTGAGCCCGCCCACCAAAGCGTGAGCCACGAAGAGCCACGGCGGGGGAAAGGGCACGGCCTGACGTATCCCACCGACGGTCTGGACCTCGTCACATGAGGGGCCGCTGAGGGCCCAGGCCTAGCATGGCAGACTCGCTGGCCCTGGTCGAGGCACCAGGGCGGAGGGCCCCTTCCTGAAGCACTAACCATCCTGAAAGACCCTCCCCAGCAGCCTGCTCGCACCGGCAGACAGGGCTCCTCCGTGTCGGGGTGTCTGGAGAACAGAGACCAGAGCCAGCATGGGGCGGTGTGACTCCTCAGTACAGGGTGACATGTGGCAGCCTGGCCTAGCGGCTGGGGAGCTGGATCCCACATGGCTAACTGTGGTTCGAGTCCCGGCTCTGGTGGCTGGAAAACATACCAGGCTCCTGTGCGTGCCCCAGATCCCAACAGCACAGAGAGAGGAGAAGGGGCGGCCGGGCCACACGCCAGTGAAGGGCGCTTTCTCCCTCTCTGCCCTCCTCTCTGACAAGTCCCGATGCCCTCTGTGATAAAAGTATATACCACACGTAAGGTTAGATTAAGGCCACGTGTACATTCATCCTTCAACCGTGGCCACTCCTTGTGTGGGGGACGCTGGGAAAACACGCCTCGTCTCTTAGCTCTTTCACATGGGGAAACGCAGAATGCGCAAGACGGTCGTGAGCTCGCCCCGTTGGCGGGCACCCCGTGTGCTCCTGACCGGCACTGCTGGCCCCACCTGTGCTGGGTCACACCCGCCCACCATCACGGGAACCCCGAGAGCATGCTCTCACGCCGGAGCACCGTGGTCGGCACGCCGCCCTGTCCGTACTGCACACCTGGCTATGAGGGTGTCAGGACATGTGAGCTGCATGTAATGGCCACGACCTCCCACGTGTGACCACGCTGCACTTCGGAGAAAGCTGAAGGGGCTCCCGGCACTGCAAACCCCGAAGGCCCAACGTGCACGGGGTTCAATGCGGGCAGTCCTGACCCCGGGCGGGCAGTGTCCCGGCACAGGCGCTCTGAGGCCTGGCACACGCACCTTCCGCCATGTGAGACGCGCCTGCACTCACCCACGACCTCGCTGGGCTCCTTGTTGTACAGCTTCCGGTTCCAGTAGAGGAGCCTGAGCAGCGGGAGGGAGACCAGGAGCACGAAGCAGATGCCCACGAACATGTGCGCCGTGAAGCCCGCGAAGTCCAGGCCCTGGAACAGAAGCGGGACACGGCGTGACCACGGGCCCTGCGTGGAGCCAGAGGGAGGACATGTGCCCTCGCCCCGATTTGGGAGAGATGTAAGGTTTGCTCCTTTCGTGGGCAAAGGCGGACTCTCCCGAGGACGGAGCAATCCTGGGAGGAAAAGAAACGGCCTGTCGCGTCCAATCCACCTCAGCCTGGCTGCGTCACCCTGGCCGCGGTCCCCAACATCAGGGGAGAGGCCCGGGCGGGACACAAGCTACGCGACATTCGCGGACATAAAAGGAAGAGGGCTTTTACATTTCACTGGGGTCGACTCAAAGAGCACAGGCTGCCGTGGGTGCCCGTGGCCTCCGTGGGGCCACCCAGCACTGGGACC
>NW_006204543.1:2144982-2151938 GCF_000334495.1 Tupaia belangeri chinensis
AAGCCACGGCCTGCCGTGGGTGCCCGTGGCCGCAGTGGGGCCACCCAGCACTGGGACCAGCCGCGAGGGTTCCAGGCAGGAGCCCATCCCACCCCGCATGCTCCTCCACCCGCCCGTGTGGCTCCGCCGAGATCAGCCTGAGCGTGTCCTTGCTGGAAACGAGCTAAGTCACAGTGGCGGTGGGTGGCTCTCTCACTGACTCCGTGCTCCACAGCAGCAGCAGCTGTGCGCGGGCACCTCCGAGCCCAGCCTGGCGGGCAGGGCCGCTGGCCCATGGGATGGGACCCCTGGACAGGACTCGAGGTCTTCTCTTAGCGTCCACACAGCCACAAAGGGTGTGGTGTCACAGCGCAGTCGGGACCCAGCAGCCATGCGCCTCCACAGGATGGAGCCAGGGCGGGGGGCCGGCGAGGCGGGGAGCTCATGCAGAGCATGGGGGCGGGCCTCCGTGGTTGGGCGGCTGAGTCCACGTGGCCGACCGGGCAGCTGGAGCGCCAGAGCCAGGGCCTGAGCAGCAGTCTGAGCACACGTGCATGTGCAGAGTCCCAAGAGAAGGATGGAGAGGGGACTGCACACGACAAGCCCGCGTGGGTGCGTTCTCGCTTTCCCTCTCCGGAGAGTGCATGAGCCCTCCGAAAAGTTACAAGTAAATAAATGTCGGCGTGCACGTGAAGTTGTCCGAGCTCATCCGCACGTCGGAGAAGGCAGTGCGCAACTCCAGAGAGGACAGTTCGCGGGGCTCTCCACGGCAGCTGGAAGGGGCTCTTGCTCCCGTGAACATGACTAGCGCCACTCATGCCATCAAGCGCCCCTTTGAAAACCCGTCAGAATGAGAGCGGTTAGAGGCGCTGCAGTTGCCCACGTGCTTTGGAGACACCCGTCGGTCATCCCTGGAGAACTGCCGGTGCTGGGTGACTGCCCGGTTCTGACTGGGTCTTCGTCTGCAGACTTCGGTCTGCGTGCCCGATAAAGCCACACTGTGCCCCAAAGGTAAACGCTGCCGTGTGTGTCAGAAACTGACATTGTAAAGAGACAGAAAACCAAGTCCACTGAGGCCAGCTAACGCCGCGTTGGAGGAGGCGTCACCTACCATCCCAGATGACCCACAGCCGGACACAGAGGTGACAGCGGCAGTGCACGAGCTCAACCTCTGACACCAACGTCCCCCTCAGGTGGAGCCTCCATTACCTGGAAGCAAGCCCGGGATGCCGGTACGTACCAGCTTCCTCAGCTCCTGGTTGGAGACAATGATGACGTTCGGGGGGTCCCCGATGGCGGTGGCAGCCCCGCCGATGTTGGTGAAGACCACTTCTGCAATCAGGACTTGCCTGGGGTCAAGATTGAGTACCTCACACAGCCTGTCACGAAGGGGGAAAACGACATCATGCTACGTAAAACACCTCCTGTGCAAGGGAGGCGTGCACACGCACACTCACACGCACACACACCTGTGAGGACAATCGGGGGTACGCCTCTGCAGCAACGCCCTCGGCTACGCCGACCTCCTGAATGTTCACGCCCCCCATCAGCCCCATCAGTGCTAAGGAGCCCTCCCTCCCCACCCCGCTGGCCTGTGTGGGTCCCCGGTGGAGGGCAGACCCTGCACAGGCAGAAAGGCCAGCAGACCCCCGGAGTGGAGTGGGGCAGCACGCAGCTCCCGCTGAGCCTGCTGGTCTCCTGCTCAGCTGCCTCCCCCCGGACACCAAGGCCTTAAGCTGCACCCGCCCACCCCAACGCCCCCGCTTGTTCCTCGGACAAGGGGCACACGCTCTCCTGCCTGGCTGCACCCCAGCTCTGTGCTGGGGTCTTTGGAGTCCTGCAGCCAGGCCCAGGCTCACAGTCCCGGGGATGTGCCCCCTGAGCGCCCCGGGAGCACGCGGTGGCCAATGTGCTCCAGAGGAGTGCACAGCAGCCACCCACCGTACACACTGCCTGTGCCCGCGTATTAACCAGGCCTCGGGTCTCACTCGTCCAGAGAGGTCCTTGCTGCCCCCAGGGCCATCCCGCCACCTCTGCCCTCAGTTCAGGGCGGAGTCGCCGCAAGCCTTCCCCTAGGCTGGTGTGAGAATCTGACAGGCCCCAGGAGCCACGTGGAAGCTGGCGACCAGGACCTGGCGTGGCCCCACGGCACGTCAGGCCCAGACAGCGGCAGCGCAGGGCGGAGGGAGCGCCCAGGATCTGCTCCTGGACTATAATAATGGTGTGTGCCGATTGTCAAAGCGAGAGCCAGCATCCGAGCGGCAAAGCCAGAGCCAGCAGCCGAGCTAGAGGGGCCCCGGGGTTAACCCCCACCCCAACGCGCCTGAGCTCTGGGAAGCGGGGCCGCGTCCTCTCCCTGCCGCACTCCTGCCACCTGCTACTGCAGCGTGGCCGCCTGCAGGCCACACAGAGCACGGAGGCAGGGCTGGACGCTGGCGAGCCCTACACGTGAAGGGGGCACGACGACGCCTGTCCATCGAGGTCGGGCACCAGCACGCCACCCGCCCGGGCTGCCGGGACGCCCATCACACGCCCTGCCTACCTGATGGTCACGGGTGTGAACAGGAGCATCGTGGTGACGTTGTCCAGGAAGGCCGACAGCACGGCCGCCATGAGACACAGCACGGTGATCATGACCCACACGCGTCCTCGTGAGAGCTGGTACGCCTGCACACGCGAGGACAAGCGGCATGAGCGGGCGTGGGGACCAGGTGTGCTCTGTCCCAGTGCCTCTGAGCGGCAGGGCCACGGGGTTCGCACCTAGACCCACGGAGTCAGAGACAGCCACTCTGGGCTCTGCGGGCCCGTCCTCCTGGGCCCACCTTGGCCCACGTCCTCTGCCCCTCGCTGTGGCCCGTCACGGGGGCTTCGTCACGGGGCGATGCCCTCGGGGAGCGTTGGTTAGACGGCTGGGCTGCGGCGTCTGGGACCCACCGACCTTGTCTCTGCGGTGCTCTGGGACTGAGGGGTCCGTTCAGGACCGCGACAGGCAGAGGCCAGGCCCACCAGGGTGTGGTGTGCAGAGAGGGCACATTCGCAGCCTGGCTCGCGCCCCGGGCTTGCCGAGGGCTTGGTGAGTACATCACACCCTGCTCAGGGACGTTCTCGGCTCCTGATCCGTGTCCACGGTACAGCACAGCTCTGCTCCAGCAGGGCTCGGCGCCGGGTCTGGCCCACCCCGAAGGCCAGGACCAGCCCACGTGCCAGAGCCAGCACTTGCCGGTGGGTGTCCCCCGGGTCCCAGCCGACAGAGGGCATGTGCACGCTCTGAGTCTAGGACGGAGCCTGAGGCCGGCCCAGTGGGGCGTCCGTGAGGGGAGGTCGCGCAGAAGGCCCGGGTGGCGTCCTGGGTCGGCTGACACACCAGGTGCCCACGACCCTGGCTGGCCGCAGGGCCGGGGGGACTGCGTGATGAGGCCTGTCAAGGGTACCTGTCTTTCTCTCTCCCTCCTCTTCTCTCTTTATCTCGATAGTTGACAGGTAGGTAGGTGAGGGGGGAGGGAGAGAGGGAAGGAAGGGAGGAAGAATGAAAGAGCATAAGAAGGAAAGCAAGAACATTGGAATTATTTCACCAAAAGGCACAGTCATGAAAGCGGGGGTGGGAAATCCGCACGCCGAGGGCCTCCGTGTGGCGCTCACCGGCTTAAACACAGTGCCATAAACACTCAGCCTGAGGGCTCGCTCCCTCTCTGTGGGTCCACGCCAACACTCTGCGTGTCACTTAGAGCCCTGCAACTTAGCACGGCGGAACTCTAAAAGGCTTCCTTTAAACAGCAGTTAGGTTACTAGACGGACAGGAGCGGACAAGCACATGGGCGGACGAGCGAGCCTGTAACTATGCAGCGAGACGTCGGACCTACCTTTACAGCACAGTAATCGAAAAAGCCCGTCTCTGAAAATATGGCTACTAAGATCATCTGTGGGCAAGAGGAGAGAGAGCGCGTCGTTAGCCGGGAAGGCGCTGCAGTGGCGTCAGGGGGATCCGCTGCGGCCTGAGCGCTGCCCGGAAGCCCCGTCTCCGACCTCCCCTCTCCTGCTCAGTGGTCCCCACACTGCCTCCTTCAGCGGAGCCGGGGCTGCCCAGCGCAGCTCTGCACCTGCGGCTCTGGCTGCACGTTTGTCCTCCAGCCTTTCCAACCCATCTAACCCTCACAACACTGGGGTGCACGCCGCATGCACTCCGCTTTGTCAACCAGGAAACGGGGCTGGGCAGCCAAGGTGCTGGCTGGGCCACAGAGCTGGAGCCAGAGGTCACGGGCCACACATGGCCTTGGACATGCCACTGTCCACAGGCCACACCTAAACTCTTTCTCTGAGAGAGATGTTTGCTATAGGGCATGTGCACTTGCCAGAGAGACGGAGAGAGAGAAACTGAGAAATCACCTCCCAGGGGATGGCCACACCGCAGTCCCTTCTCCATTCTCCTCTCAGGATTTTGGGCACACACGCACATGTGCCTGGCATGCATTCCTAGCCCCTGGGTCTGGGACTCGAACCACTGTTGGCCATGTGGGAGTCCACCGGCTGGCCTCCAACACGTAAACATGTCAAGGTGGTTGGCTCGCCTCGCCTTTCAGTGTCCTGCATCTTCGAAGGTGGTTGTGAGAAGTTCAGTTATGGAAATTACGGTACTTGGCAGTCGGCGGGCAGGCACGTGGCATCATCAGCAGGGACCACCGTCCTGTCTGCCAGCCGTGGGGGGATTGGAACACCGCTGAGAAAAACGGAGCGGGGCCGGAGGGCGGCGCGGCGGTGCGACACACACTGTGCAAGGCAATCCCACAGGGAGCCTCCAGGTCCAGTCTGAAGACTGGGGCCTGCTGGGCACAGGCCTGCACGTGGGCGGGCTGGCTGAGGCCGGTGGTTCACGGCACTAAGACCCTGCTGGGGCTGTCTCTCTGTCTCTCTCTCTCTGTGTCTGTCTCTCTCTCTCTCTGGCCCATGGAAAATATAAAAGAATAAACCTTTAAAAAAGGAAAAAGAGGGTCTAGCAGGTGTTGTGGTGGTTGAGGTGCTGGACTCCCATATGGCCGACTGTGGTTCGAGTCTTGGACCTGGCAACTTGCTTCCTTGCTTTCTCTCTGTCTCTGTCTCTCTGTAGTGAGTGCACATTGCCCTATAGCAAATAAAAAAAGTAATAATAATAAATTAAATTTGTTTTTTAGGTTTTCTTTTCTTTGCCATAGGGTGTGTCCGCTTGCCAGAGAGACAGAGAGAGGGAAGGTGAGACATCATCCCCCCAGGGGGTGGCCACACCACGATCCTTCCTCCATTCTCCTGGGGTCTGAGGTAAGCATGCTCAGGCGCCCACTGTGAATTTCAAGCAGCCCGGTCCAAGACTTGAACCACAGTTGGCCATCAGGGAGTCCAAAACCGTAATTACCATGGCACCTGCTGGCCCCAAGACATAACTATTTAGAAAAGAAAAAAAAGAAGAAACAAGCAAACAAAGAAAAATGAGAACACGCAGGGACTTTCTTTACAGAAAGCAGGTCTCCCAGCCCAGAGAAGACACGTCACCCTCCCCAGGGGGTGTTCAAGATGCACAAGTTGTTCCCACCGCCCCCGGCCCTGGCCAAATTCTGCGTCTTCCAGGAGAGTCGACTCACGACCCGAGTCCCACATAGCCCTCACGTGCACTGAAGTCCCCTCCACAAGTTGGCGTGGTGACGCCCTCAGCACAGCGTGGCCAAGATTAAGAAGCACCTGTATGTCCTTGTCAGACAGGTCCTGGGAGGAGATGCCCAGCCAAGTAAGCAGAGCACTGCGTCCCGTCCTCAGGAGAGACCCTCTGGCCCTGCACTAACCCTGTCAGACCCTCGCTGTCAGCGGGGCAGTGCCCTTAATGAATGCGGTACAGTCAGCCGCGGCAGCGAGAGAGAAGGACTCAGGATGAAGCAGACTGGGAACCGCGTCCTGCGGGGTGGACTGTGATTACCATGCCGAACAGCAGGGCCAGCGTCTCGAAATCGATCCACGCCACCACGCGGGCCAGGCTGGGTCTCTGGAAGCAAAGCATGGATTTGCTGTAAGTTCTGTGCGCCACCTTCCCAGGGGCGAGCTCTGAACACGTGCTCCCCTCTCCACCCAGCCACTCACTGGGCCCGAGAGGGAGACCACACTGTCCACTCGCCTTTGAAACTGGGTTATCAAAGTGCTGGAAAAACACTCACGGCTCGATGCATCATAATGTCAGTGATTTGCAATAAAAAAAGGAAAATCTAGACCCTGCCCCTGGCCACTCCATGAAGAAGGTCGCCTGAGGGGTGGGACAGCTTTCTGCAGCACACCCCTGCAACATGTCGGCGATCTTCAACACACGGACCACCACACTGCTCCTTGGCTGGGGATGACAGCGTGGTTTCATGTCTAAGTTGCGGGTTCTGGGACATTTTTCTTTTAGAGTTAGCATTTGTTTATGTTAACTCTGGCCAAGAAAAGTTCAAGTTCTGAGGCCAGGTAGGGGCACGGCAGTAACCCTGGACTACATGAGTCCGCGTCCTGGGACCTCCCTGCACACGCTGGGGACTCGGGCCTGTGACCCAGGCTGCCTGAGCCTAGGGGCGTCATGCCATGAAGACCCGATTGGAAATCAGTCTCAGGAGAAAATTCCAAAGTTCAAGTTCTTCTACTGTTCTCATGTGGGCTTACATTCAAAGTTGACATGGAAAAGAAACATCAAAACTAACTCAACACCCGCCTTCCCACCAATACCCACGCAGTTTGCAAACTAGTTCTGTGGTAGAGTGAGCAGCTTCTAGGTGGACTGTCGGAACGAGAGCGGTCCCGGGAGTTCTGCCTGTGCTTCCCAGGGCAGGCCGCGGCACCGCCAGGGTGGGCCTGAGTTCGGCTCTATCCTTGCCCTCCGACCGCCCCGGGCCCCATTTCAGTGGGCACATGGCCACTGCTGCACCCCACACTTGTTCACGTCTCTGCCAGACAGGCCACGCTCAGATCCAGACAGGATCCTCCCCCCC
>NW_006204543.1:2152005-2155496 GCF_000334495.1 Tupaia belangeri chinensis
CCAGACCCCGGACGGCCCCCCCCCCCGTCCCCACCCATGAGGCCCAGCCCCGCGGGTCCCCCAACTCCACCCCAGCAGAAAAGCCCCTCTAGTTCCAAGGGCTGACACTGCCTGGGCCTAGCCATGGCAGCCCCAGCCGCACACCCAGGCAAATGCGTGACCACGGGGCGGTTTCCTCAGCCGAGGTGGGGACTCGCACCACGGGGACGGTGTGTGACAGCGCCCTGTGAGACACCATCGTCTCAGTCGGCCCACCGTCCAGCATGTTTCTGGGGCAGACACGGAAGTAACATGAGAAATCATGGAAACCCTGCCAAGGCCTACGTCCCACAAGGTCTTTGAGGCTCAGCTGATGGAGAGCTGAGCCAGTGGCCGGGACGCCCTGACTTACATCGCCAATCACAGCCAGGGCTGCCAGCGCTGCGAGGGAGCCCAGCATGGCCGCCAGGGTCCTGTGCACCACCTGGGGAGGAACAGGAAGTTACCACACGCCACACCCGGGAGTTGGCACACGCGAACGTCGTGTTAGGGACCGGGCAGTGACAGCAGCAATGCAGCTGGGCCCACGGGGAGAGTCCCCGAGGAGGTCCCTGCACACCCGTGACCCGGGGTGAACCGTGGCTGAAAGCCCTGCAGGTGCTTGTCCCTGCCCCCGTCTCTGCGGAAGTACATGGGTAAGCAGCAACGAGCCTGCGTCGAGGTGAGTGGCCGCCGGCGTCTGCCCCTGCACACCTGAGGCCCTGGGCCCAGCTGACCCTGAGGCCTGGGAAGCCCTTTCCACCCGGGGGCAGGGGGCGTGCTAACTGTGGGAGCACGCCCGGCAGTCTCGACACGTCAGCGTACCCCGACGGTGGACTCCGGCAGGCCGAGGGGACCGGATGGCAGTTACCTCAAAGATGATCAGCACATAGACCCCCGTGAGGATGGCCGCCGCGATGGCCACCTGCACCTCTACGCTTGCACGGAGGTACTGGTGAGCCAGCAGAAGAGGGACAGCCGGCGTCTGCAGGAGGGACGCCCGGACGCTGATGGAAACCGTCTCTCTGCAGAAGGAAGCAAGGGCTTACGGCCGGCACAGCGACGGACCCCAGGCCCACAGATGTGCCGCTCCCACACTGGCGCACGTCAGCATCGGTCATGCCAGAGCCCGGCCGGACCCCAGTGGTCCTGCCCAGGACCCAGTCTCACACGGAGAGCGCTGAGCACAGAGCCACGGCCCGAGACCGGAGTGCAGCGCAGGCCGGCCGGGTGCTGCAGGCTCCCAGCACCACTGCGCCCCCCTCGCGGGTGCCCCGCCACAGCTGGCACGGAACAGGGCCAGGCGGGGCACAGCGGGACAGGGCCTGGTTGGCGTCCTCGGACCTCCCTGAGCCCGTGGACCAGGGTGGCTGGGACTGGGGGCCATTGACGGCAGGAAGACCCTGCCGAGGGTGCCTCTGTCCTTCTCGTGAAATAAACGTGTTTTTAAAAAGGATGGGGAGAACAGGGTTGCTTTTAGCCATTCAGTCCCTCCTGGTTCCTCACCAACACTCGTGGCCGTTTTACCGGCACAGAAATAGCAAGGCCGAGCACCTAAGCCGGCCGAGAACGGAGTGGTGCAGTGATCCGCCGGCAGGTGAGGGCCTGCGTGGCCTGGAAACCGAAGCCCTGCCCTGAGGCGGGGCGGCAGAGCAGCTGGCTTAGCTGTGCCCCATTCACCGGGTGATGCCCCACCCCAAGGACCTCGGGGGCCACGGCATTTGGAGACAGGGTCTTTCTACAGATGAGGAAAGTGGGCCGCTGCTGGTCCTAACCCAGGGCTGGAGTCCTTATTGGAAGAGGTCGGGACACAGCGGACCGAGGGAAGGGCCACCTGCAAGTCACAGGAAGAGGCTTCTGGAGGGACCACCCTGCTGGCACCGGGGCCTGGACTCCCACCCTCCGGACTCTGAGGGACACATCAGCGGCCTCAGCTGCCGGCCTGCCCTGCTCCGGGAGGGCGGCCGAGCCCATGAGCCGTAACCACGGGCCGGCGCTGCACACAGAGGGACGTTAGCTGGGACAGAGGCCAGCCGCGGGGCGCAGGGCAGGGCAGCTCCACGTGCTGGAGGTCAAGAGGCTGAGGCAGGGCTGGGACCATCCCGAGTACCCCGGGAGCTCATGCCCAAGGCCCCCGCAGGCTGGGAAGCTGGTGGGAGCGGGTGGGGTCGTGGTGTGAGACCCTCCTGGGGGTGCCCAGCTCTCTCTGAGAAATAAAATTAATTTAGGACAATAAAGAGTCCTACAGTTACTGTCCGGTTACGTAGTTCCCAACATTGACGAGGTAGACAGGTTAGACCCTAGGCAGAGAGACGCCTTAGGTAGAGAGACTTCCTAGACGGAGAGACTCCCTAGATAGACTCCTAGACGGAGAGACTCCCTAAACGGAGAGAGACCTTAGGCAGAGAGACTTCCTAGACAGAGAGACTCCCTAGATGGAGAGACATCTTAGGCGGAGAGACTTCCTAGATGGAGAGACTCCCTAGACGGAGAGACATATTAGGCGGAGAGACTTCCTAGACGGGTTAGACCTTAGACAGAGAGACACCTTAAGCGGAGAGACTCCCTAGATGGAGAGACTCCCTAGACGGAGAGACTCCCTAGACGGAGAGACATTTTAAGCGGAGAGACTTCCTAGACGGAGAGACTCCTTAGACGGAGAGACTCCTAGACGGAGAGACTTCCTAGACAGAGAGACTTTCTAGACGGAGAGACTTCCTAGACGGAGAGACTCCTTAGATGGAGAGACTCCTTAGATGGAAAGACTCCTAGACAGAGAGACTTCCTAGACGGAGAGACTCCTTAGATGGAGAGACTCCCTAGATGGAGAGACTTCCTAGATGGAGAGACTTCCTAGACGGAGAGACTCCCTAGATAGACTCCTAGACGGAGAGACTCCCTAAACGGAGAGAGACCTTAGGCAGAGAGACTTCCTAGACAGAGAGACTCCCTAGATGGAGAGACATCTTAGGCGGAGAGACTTCCTAGATGGAGAGACTCCCTAGACGGAGAGACATATTAGGCGGAGAGACTTCCTAGACGGGTTAGACCTTAGACAGAGAGACACCTTAAGCGGAGAGACTCCCTAGATGGAGAGACTCCCTAGACGGAGAGACATATTAGGCGGAGAGACTTCCTAGATGGGTTAGACCTTAGACGGAGAGACACCTTAGGTGGAGAGACTCCCTAGATGGAGAGACTCCCTAGACGGAGAGACATATTAGGCGGAGAGACTTCCTAGATGGGTTAGACCTTAGACGGAGAGACACCTTAGGTGGAGAGACTCCCTAGATGGAGAGACTCCCTAGACGGAGAGACTCCCTAGACGGAGAGACATTTTAAGCGGAGAGACTTCCTAGACGGAGAGACTCCTTAGACGGAGAGACTCCTAGACGGAGAGACTTCCTAGACGGAGAGACTTCCTAGACGGAGAGACTCCCTAGACAGAGAGACTCCCTAGGCAGGGCAACACA
>NW_006204543.1:2155576-2161390 GCF_000334495.1 Tupaia belangeri chinensis
ACGGAGAGACTCCTTAGACGGAGAGACTCCTAGACGGAGAGACTTCCTAGACGGAGAGACTTCCTAGACGGAGAGACTTCCTAGACGGAGAGACTCCCTAGACAGAGAGACTCCTTAGGCAGGACAACACTTAGAGGAGAGACTCCGCTTGCCTCAGGGGACCTGCCGCGTGCGACTGTGCTGCCGCCCATGGCCTGCATGCTTGCTCACGGTGCACACGGCAGGGAGTCCTGTCCGTACGCACTCTGACACTACCCGTGCCACCACGCGGCGTCCCGTGGGTCAACCGTTAGGCAGGCATGTCCCGGGAGCACACCTGCTCGGGATCTTGAAGGTCCTGCTCAGCACCGCGTGCGCACTCTTCCTCACATCAAGAAACACCGTCCAGTTGTGAGTGACCTGCAGAAGTGAAGCGCAAACCGTGGTCAGGCTTTCCCGAGCGTGGCCTGGACCCGTGCTGCTCAGTGCGCTGCTTGTCCGGGACGGGAGGGAGAGAGCGGGATAGAGAAGCATGTGACACACGGGGCTGCAGATGCGGAGCTCAGGCCTGGGCAGGGCGTGGAACTGGAGAGTCCCCCACCTCAGAGACAGAAAGAGAGAGAGAAAGTGAGAAAGCGAGCTGCCAGGTCTGGGACTTGAACCACAGTTAACCATGGGGGAGTCCAGTGCTTTAACCACCATGCCACCTGCTAGACTTCCAGTGGGAGGACACGAGCCTTGCCTAAATCCCAAACACCTGTAGGCAGGAGCTCTGAACCTGGGCAAAGCAGAGCAGCACTGCAGGGAGGGAGCCCTCCGGAGAGCTGCACTGTGAGAAGGGCACACCTGCAGCCCTCCTGTGCCGTGCGTCTGCTGCTGGGTGCGTGTGCAGACATCGGCGTGTTGGCACGCTTCGAGAGCAGGGAAGCTAAGACCACTCCTGCATTTGAGTCCAAATTGCACGAGCTGAGGGCCGGCAGGTGGCGTGGTGGTGAAAGGCGCTGGATTCCCACGTGGCCAACCATGGTTCGAATCCTGGACCTGGCAGCTTGCTTTCCCACTTCCCCTTTCTCTCTCCCTCTCTCTGTCTCTGGTCAAATTAAATAATAATAATAATAATAACAAATGGAATTAAGTAAATAAATAATTCTTTAAAAAAAAATATTGCACATGCTGAGAAGGCAGCGAGACAGCAGGGGGCGCAAGGCCCACCTCCTCCATGCAAGATGCGGGGACACAGGAGGGGCGGGATCCACCTCACCCCAGCACAAGGAGCTCTTGGCCGGGGGACTGTGCACCTCCCACAGGCATTGTCCAGGACCCCCCTGCGCGGCACACCATGTGTGCACGGGCACACGGCGGGACCTGATGCTCCATCAGGAGATGTAGCCACAGCAGGGCCAGTTCCGCTGTTAGAACAGGGACATTCACAGGCCAGGGAGACGACTCGCCGTGCCCGCGCACACGCCACCTTCGCAGGCTACGGGCCAAGGGCTTCGGCCGGAGACGAATCTGTGTGCACACTCGGGGACATACGTGCCACCAAGGTCACTGGTACGGGGTGACTGATGCTGAGGGTCTTCCACGCGGGGAGAGGCCAACCAGAGTGGAGAGCTGCTTTGGAGTCTGAGATAGAGCCCGTGGTCTGACTGCACTGAGATGGCAGGATTATAAGTGACCAGCGGAAAGTGAGGGAGGGGACTTCAACGGAGAGGCCGAGACGAGCTAGGGCCGGGCCGGCAGCCGGCAGCCCTGCCGAGGCCGCTCAGGAGGAAATGCAGTCCGGAGCAGTGAGGCCTTGTGGCTCCTTCCAACGACGGGTAAGAGAGAAGCGCACCTGCGGTGGCCGCCGTCTGGAGCCCGGAACGTCTGCCTGGGTCACCTCCACCACCACGAGCTCTTCTCTCCCAGGGCGGCCCGACCCACTGGCCACCAGCGCCCCCGCCAGGTCCACCTGGAGCAGCGTGGCATCCGCGTGGCTGCTGAGGTTCACAGCTGTGAGCAAGTCAAGGTGGGCCCAGACAAGGAGGAAGGAGGAGAGGCGGCCCGCAGCCGCCCGCTCGCCCTCCCGAAGTGCACAGCGAGTGCGCCTCCTGGCGCGTCCCCCACGGCCCTCGTCCCTGACCATCCTCATCCTCTCGGCCCCTCCCACCCCACACACAAAGCGCTTTCCTGACAGTTTATCGCATTTGGCATCCTCTGGCTGGAGGTGTAAGTGCAGTCTGTCCCCCTCCGGACTGTCATGTCTGCGTCCACGTTCTGTAGCCGTCATAGAACCCTACTGCCGTCCCGGGGCCACGCACGCTGACCCTCACTCCCCAAGAGCCCAGGTGTCAGGCCCTGTCCACAAGGCGGCACCTTACAAAATTAATCAAAAACATGAAATCTGAAAGTGACTACATCGCCGATGTCCATCCCAGCGAGGACAGGGGTTCTGCAAACACGCTGGAGGGCAGTCAGGAAAGGGCCGCAGGGACAGGCCCCTGTGCTCCAAGCCCAGGCCCAGAGCACAGCCCGAGCCCGATGCTCTGCCGTGCTGGAAGCCAGCGGGACACTGGGCTGGGTTCCTGGTCAGCCTGCACCTCCCCAGTCCTGCCTGGCTGAGGTCGGGCACGTCACAGCATGCAGACTGCAGGGGGGCCTCTCAGGAAGGGGAGAAGGAGGGGAGCAGGAGGGAGAGACGCCTGGCTCATGTGCCCACATGTGTGTGCCGTGCAAACGTGCTCAGCTCCTCAGACCGGCTAGCCCGACAATGGATCCAGAAGCGAAAACCATCATCACACGTGGGAAAGTAAGTGTGGCCGCGGCTGGCGCTGCACACCAGGCCTCTGAGCCTTTCGGCAGGAGCTCGCTGGTTTGGGCCGATTCCACCAGCTCCCCGATTCTCCCTCAGACCCCTAAAAGCGACAGATTTATGATCCAGACTTGGGGCCCCCGTCCTGGAAGGCACAGCCTGCGTCCACTCGGGGCATGAGGGAGTCTGAAGGACCGCCTTGCCGAGTGACTGAGTGTCCCGCCTGACGGCCCGGCTTACACCCTTCGGTCCTGTCACGTCTGAGGAGGTTGAAGGGGCTCGTGGAGGACTGGCCACTGACCTGGCGGCCCGGGGATCCAGATCCCGCACAGCTGCCCGATCAGCGTGAATCCTGGTCCCACCAGCCTGAAACACAGGGTGCTCGTGTACACGGGGCCAAACCCCAGCAGGGAGGAGGTGCCCCATTGGGAGGGCTTCCCCTCCCCCACCTCTCTCTCTCTCCGTCTCTGTCTCTCTCTCTCGGGCAACCGCATGCACTCTCTGTCCAAAAAAAGTTCATAGAAAATGAGTATTATGAAAAAGCTCTGCGTGGCAGAGGGACGGGGGGCACCACACCCAGGGCACCTCTGGGGCTCACCTGAAGGCTGTGGGTGCAGGCAGTGCAGGCGTGTGGAGAGAGGCTGGGCGGGTGGAGGTTCCAGAGAGGACACAGGGGCCTCCCCAGGGGGTTGAAGAAGACAACAGGCTGCAGAATAATGGCTTTCCCAACGTTTCTGTCACCAAGATTATCAACTAACAACACCAAACAAAGACGACCTGCCATTTACCTCATTTCCTTTTGAAAGAAAAACTCAGAGGCCAGCACAGTGGTGAGGGACACTCTGTGGTGCTGGCCACAGGAAGGTCCCAGGTTCAGGTCCCGCAGTCTCCCTGTCCATGCCAGCAGGTGCCTGTGACCCAGGATGGCTGAGACGGGGGTGGGTTATCGCATGGACTCAGTTAGGAGTGTCTGTCTGTCTGTCTCTCTCTAGAAATAAATAAGGTTTCAAAAAAAAAAAAGGAGCCAGCAGGATTTCTCAGTCTCTCTCAGTCTCTGTCTCTCTCTCTGCTGAGTGCATGTGCCCTATAGCAAACTTTTTTAAAAGAAGGGCGGGGTGGGGACTGAGCAAGCCTCACCGACAGCCGGTAGGAAACCCAGCACATCCGGTGTCTGGTACAACGTTACCATGGCAACCACAGCCTCCCAGAGCCAGCGTCTCCCTAGCTCGACACGACAGAAGTCAGGGTGTACTCCTCACGTGTGTGATGGCATGATGAAAGACGACCGACGTCGCTATCTGCTGTATGACACAACGATGTCTGCTTTTGAACCAAAAATCCCAAAGCGTGCAAAAGGCCAGAGAGAACAGCAAAGAAACAAAGCAGTCAGCGAAACCAGATGGCCTGGCCAAGGAGAGAACCAGGGTCCTCCGGGCGGAAGTGCCACAGGGAGTGTAGAGACAGCCGGCCTGCTGGCGGGCTTCGCCCCACGGCAGCCCTCACACTCTCCCCAACATGCCTGCTCCTTCCGTCCCGTGGCCTCGTCTCCCATCACACGCCCTAGAGCAACTGCACACGGTGGGCAGCCCTGGAGAAGTGTGCCCGCCCCTCATCTCAACCACGTGTTGGATACAGTAGCTTTCGGACGGAGACACGGCCAGCAGCTGCCACGACTTCCCCTGGTCTGGGTACAGGCTGAACAAGATCTGCAACAATCAGAAACACGTCAAGGTGGAGTAACCCACAGCAACCGGGGTGACACGCTTCGATAGCAGTGGAAATAGCACGCAACCATGGTGCCGGCGTGCGCCGTCCAAACTCCCGGCTTACTCGGAGTGCGGCTCTCTTTGATACTAAGACGGCCTGCTGCAGCCCCGCTCTCTCCAGCTGCAGCAGCCCTGGTTACGTTTGCCAGTAGCAATGACCAGATTCCCACCCCCAGCAGAGTGTCCGCGGTGGCCGGATGTGGCTTCTCACGTCAGAGAGGGAAGGGACATAACCCCTTTGATGGCAGCACTGATGGTGCTGCAAACACCTTACCCACCACCGAAAGTAAGTGGGGACCGGCAGATGGGGTAATGGTTACGTCGCTGGACCTCCGCACGGCCGACCGTGGGTCAAGTCCCGGATCCGGTAGCTTTAAACTCACACGTGTGCTCAATATCCCGAGAGGAGAATGGAGAAGGGACTGTGGCGTTGTCATCCTCCTTGGGGGTGACTTCTCACTTTCTGCCTCTCTATCTGTCTATCTCCCCAGTGAGTACACGTGCCCTATAGCAAAAATCTCTCTTGAAAATAAAAAGTAAGTTAATTATGATAAATCAGGGCTCACAGAACTTCACGTCAGACTCCTCAAGTTCTATTTTGGATCTGTCCACAAGTCAACAAAATCCCCCCTCCCTGAAGGAGGCTGGAGATGGCCACAGCTCCACTCAGCTCTCAGAAGGCCAGGCCAGACGGGCCCACTCTGACCGCCCCTTTGAAATCCGGGTGCCTCTGCAGGCCCTGCTGAGGGGGGCTTTGGAACCACGGCCATGTGGCTAGGTAGTGGCGAGGCAGAGGGGTCACAGGAACACAGAAGTATGGCATTTCCAGGGCTCACCTCCAGTTGGGTGTCTGCCAACGCGTGGCTGTGGTTGTCCCTGGTGGGACGCGCTCACCAGGGCTGTGCGACTCATCTGTGAGGGTCACAGATGCAACCTCACCTCGCAATGCCTTTCTCAGAATGTGGCTGAGCGTTTTTCTGCCCCTGGCCTCTGCTCTCCTGCCCTAGTCAGCCCTGACTCCGTGTCAGAGAGTGCCCGTGGCCACAGACGCACACATGACACCACGCATTTGCAGCCACGAGCAGTCATGCCCATGGCTGTCACTGCAGCTGCCTGCAAAAAGTGGCATACATAGGTGCCCGATCACGGTCACGGACCATGTGCCCCGCACACAGGGACCACATGCCCGCCTGCACACATGCAGACTCGCGGCAGCGTGGCTCAGGGCCAATGTCTGTGTGGTCTGTGGCTGAGGGACCCCAAGCCAGGTGCGGC
>NW_006204543.1:2161401-2162492 GCF_000334495.1 Tupaia belangeri chinensis
CAGTGGCGGCCCCAGCCACTCAGGGTACAACTGCTCGGGGACGGTGCGCTCAGCCACTCGGCGGGCCTGATAGGTGTTCTGCCCAGTGAGGACTAGCTCCACGTCTGCCACTCGGGCTAGGCCGGATGGCCTCCCCTCCCCTCTATGTGAGAGGTGCACGTGGTGTATTTGTGTTCGTGTACACGTGTGGCATGAGTGCATGTGTACATCTGGGTGCTCATGTGTGTGATGGGCATGTGTTCGTGTGTGGTGTGTATATATGTGTATGGTGTTCATGTGCATATAGATGTGCAGTGTGTGCACACGTGTGTGGTGTGTGTTGTGTAGCTCTGTGCTGTGATCCTCCTGCCTCAGCCTCCCCTGCAGCTGGGATGACAGGTGCACACCCCACACCCAGCCTCTCAGGACACACTGGGGCTGGGCTTGGCCTCCCGTCCGGCGCCGGCCTGCTCTGGCGAGCTCACGCTTCTGCGGAGCAAAGCCAGGCTATCGGGCTCCTGTGTGTGACAGAGCCCCCAGAGGACGGCCCTCCTCCCAGCTCCCACCCTCCCATGCCCCCTCTCAGGGAAGGAGGAGAATCAGCCCGCAGCCAGCCCAGGCCCCAGGCTGTGCCCGCCAGTGTCCCCAGCATGCCGCCCGCCTGGCAGCAGCGGGGGGGGGGACTCCACGGAGACAAACAGGCCTGTGACCTTCGGCCACCGGGCGCAGCGCCTGCAGGAGGACAGGGAGGTCCCAGGTCATGGGGGCGGGGGGCAGGGAGCGGGGGGCAGGCCAGCTGGCAGGGCCCAGAGGGCCAAAGCGAGACTGCAGCTATCTCAGCTCTGCAGTCCCTGCCTTCACGTGACAGGAAGGACACCACACTGACCACAGACGCTACCTCACTAGCAGGTGCTTGCTGGGGGTCACAGAGGGAGCAGTGGGCCACGAGCTCTCCACGGGCTTCTCGCTGGGGGAGCTGACGTCCGGATATGACCCTGTTCACAGCCTCTGAAAGGCCCGCTTCCCGGAATCAGGGAGAGGAAACGCCTGCTCCCGGCTCTCTGCTTCGTGTTTGCCGACTGCTTCCCCCACCCTTCCCGGAAGGTGGGAAT
>NW_006204543.1:2162506-2163967 GCF_000334495.1 Tupaia belangeri chinensis
CCGATTCGATCATCGAATACGAAAATACAAATAACCCCGGGGGAGACTGCAAGGCCAGGAACTTACACAAGCAATCTCTAAGAATTCCTCTAGTTTGGGACCAGCAGATGGCATAATGGCTATGCCGCTGGACTCCCACAGTCAACCAGTTTGAGTCCCAGATCCGATGGCTTAAATCTCACGCCGGGCGCGTGTGCGTGCGTGCCCAAAATCCCATGAGAATGGAGGAGAAGGGACTGGCATGGCCGTCCCCCGTGGGCAGTGATTTCTCATTTTCTGTCTCTGTGTCTCCCTACAGCAGAAATCTCTCTTAAAAAAAGAAAAAGAAGTTCTCTAGGTTAGGGGCTGGCTGGTGGTGTGGTGGTTAAGGGCACTGGACTCCCACACGGCCAACCGCGGTTCAAGTCCCAGACCTGGCAGCTGGCTCTCTACTTTCCCCCCCCCCCCCCTCTTTGTCCCTCTCTAGTCAAATTAAAATAAGTAAATAAACAAAAAAGCTAAATAATTCTTAAATAATAATAATAATAATTCCTCTAGCTTAACAGGCAATCAGGGGACCAGCAGTTGGCATAATGGCTATGTTGCTGAACTCCCATGTAGTCGACTACAGTTCAAGTCCCAGACCTGGTGGTTTAAACTCACGCCAGGCGCGTGTGCATGCATACCCAAGATCCCGAGAGGAGAATGGAGGAGAAGGGATTGCGGTGTGGCCATCCTTCCCTCCCCCCCCGGGGGGGGTTCTCGCTTTCTGTCTCTCTGTCTCTTTTTGGTGAGCGCATGCACCCTATAGCAAAAAAAATAAACTCAAAAAAAATAATAATAATAATTAAACAGGCAACCAGGCCCCGCATCAGCCCTCTGAGGACCTGCAAAACTGTCCCAGCCCCATCGCTGTCAGCCCCTTCACGCCCCATCAGCATCTGCACCACAAGGCCTGGGCCCCACGGGGTGCTCCTGCCTGCCATCCTTCCCAGCAGCCCGAGCCCACCCCAGGGCAGAGGCGCAGAAGGGGCCGGCCTGGTGTGTCTGCAGGAGGAAGGAGGAGAGTCTACGTTGGCGGGTTTTTATTATTCTCCTCGGTTAGTTACATTCCATTGATCAGTGAAAACCTTTCTGATCCTTTGAAAATGGTAAAAATCTTGTCTTGCATTCTCTTAGCCTTAATCATTTTGATGAATAATCATATCCTGCTTTCAAATTCTGATTTAATAGCTCCTCCTTAAGTGAGAATTAAAACGACAGTTCTTCTTAGAACAGGATGCGTTAATTGAGCTATTCTAAATACAAATTTCTTTTATCTGACTAACAGACATAGCAGACCTGACAATCCAACTAAAATCCTAAAATGTGTTTCTTCCTGGACATCCAGGGCACCCTCCAGACAGGCTAGTGCAGATGGCACTGGGGCCCTGCAGCGTGTGGCAGGTCCTCCCCCAGTCGTGGATTGACTCAGCTGCTGAA